>NC_142158.1:482500-800000 GCF_024610735.1 Ursus americanus
AAGCTTTTTATCTTGACAGAGTCTCAATAGTTCATTCTTGCTTTGGTTCGCTGGCCACGGGAGACATATCTAGTAAGAAGACGCTGTGGCTGATGTCAAACAGGTTACCGCCTGTGTTCTCCTCCAGGATTTTAATGGTTTCCTGACTCATAGTTAGGTGTTTGATCTGAATTGAATTTATTTTTTCTGTCTGGTATAAGTAAGTGGTCCAGTATCATTCTTTTGCATGTTGCTGTCCAGTTTTCCCATCACCAATTTTGAGACACTCTCTTGTTTCCACTGGGGATTCTTTCCTGTTTTGTTGGAGACTAATTGACACTACAGTTGTGGGTTATTTCTGGGTTTTCTATTTTGCACTACTAGGTGTTTAGCTGAAGGATACAAAAACACTACTATGAAGGAATACACGCACCCCAGTGTGGATAACGGCTTTATCAATGATAGCCAAATTTTGGAAACAACCTAAATTCCCATCGACTAGTGAAAGGATAAAGAAGATGTGGTGTATATATTTGCGATGACATGGACGGAGCTAGAGAGTATTATACTAAACAAAATAAGTCAGTCAGAGAGAGACAAAGCCATATCATTTTATTCATATGTGGAATTTAAGAAACAAAAAGAAATGAACATGATGGGGGAAAATAAAAACAAAACAGAGAGGCAAACCAAGAAACAGACTCTTCACTAGAGAGAACAAACTGATGGTTACCAGAAGGGAGGTGGGTAGGGGGATAGGATGACTAGGTGATGGGACTATGGAGGGCACTTCCTTTTTTCTTTCCTTTTTTTTTTTTTTTCCACTTCACTCCTTGGTACTTCATTTTCTTTTTTCTTCTCCTTTCTTTTATTATGATATGTTAGTCACCATACAGTACATCGTTAGCTTTTGAAGTAGTGTTCCATGATTCCTTGTTTGCGTATGACATGAGGAGGGCACTTCTGATGAGCGCTGGGTGTTGTATGGACGATTGAATCACTAAATTCTACACCTGAAACTAATATTACATTGTATATTCACTAATATTACATTGCATATTCACTAACTAATATTGTTTAAACAATGAAAAAATTTTAAAAAGAATTTAAAAAGTCAGGATAAGGAATGAAGACAGTTGCCAGAATCTAGAAAGGAGACGATAGTGCTTTGGATTATGGTAGAGATTGTGGAAGCTTTTTAAAAGTGAGAGGATAGTTAAAGTGTAATTTGCATTCAAGCTTCCCAGTTTGGGTGACAAGTTAGGTATTGGGATGAGAGAGATAAATGTGCCCAAGATAAATGCCTTATCCCCCACACAAGAAACCGGACATCAACAGTGCTACTCACCAAGATTTGAAAAGAGAGGAACACTCTTTGCCTCGTTCTGACATTCACAAAATAAGTACATTTTATAGGTGAATTTGCTGACCAATAAAAGAGTGTGTTCACTATTTCAAGCCAAGAAGATTTGTACAGAATCGGAGGGTCCCATCATGTTAGAAACAGATCTATCCCAAAGTTCCAAACTTAAATATGAGAAATTTCAGAACTTGAGTTTAAGAGTAACCTCGCCAAGCTCACCTAGATAAAAATATAATGTTAAACGTCACTATAAAAGGATCTACAACAAAGACCAGTTTACTTGGCTCTTACATTTACTTTTACCCATTATTTTTGAAGTATTAACATAAATTATTTCCCTTTAATATTCTGTATTTAATTAAACCATGTAGATAGTCTGTACTGACATATTTCTCTTCCTTCTCCTCCTCTCCCTCCTCCCCCCTTCTTGCTCCTCCTGCTCCTCTTCTTCCTCATCTTCATCCCCATCCTCCTTCACCTCCTTCTACTCTTCTCGTTCTAGGACTTGGTCACTGAGGGGCTATGGACCAAAACAATTGCACTTCTCTACACGGTTTTGTTCTGCTTGGTTTCTCTGACCATCCCAAACTGGAGATGGTCCTCTCAGGAGTTGTCACTATCTTCTACTTCGTTACCTGGGTGGGTAACACAGCCATCATCCTTGCATCTCTCCTGGATCCCCATCTCCACACGCCAATGTATTTTTTCCTCAGGAATTTATCTTTCCTGGATCTCTGCTTCACAACTAGCGTCGTCCCTCAAATGCTGGTTAACTTGTGGGGACCTGACAAGACCATCAGTTATGAGGGCTGTGTCACTCAACTCTACGTTTATATGTGGTTGGGGTCCACTGAGTGCCTCCTCCTAGGTGTTATGTGCTATGATCGTTTCACAGCTATCTGTAAGCCCTTGCATTACTTCGTCATCATGAACCCCCATCTCTGTCTCAGGATGGTAATCACAGTCTGGAGCATTAGTTTGGCCAACTCTGTGATATTATGTACACTCACCCTGAATTTGCCTCGATGTGGAAACAACCTCGTGGACCATTTCTTGTGCGAGTTGCCAGCTATGGTCAAAATAGCTTGTATAGACACCACAAGAGTTGAAATGTCTGTTTTTGCTTTAGGCATCGTCATTGTCCTTACGCCCCTCAGCCTTATTCTTATATCCTATGGCTACATCGCCAAAGCTGTGCTGAGAATAAAGTCAAACGCAGGCCGACAAAAAGCAATTAATACCTGTGGATCCCATCTCACTGTTGTGTCCATATTCTATGGAACTATTATCTACATGTACCTACAACCAGGTAACAGTGCCTCTCAAGACCAGGGCAAGTTCCTCACGGTCTTTTACACAATCATCACTCCAAGTCTCAACCCTCTTGTTTATACCCTACGGAATAAGGACATGAAGAATGCACTGAGGAAGCTGGTGAGACTTGACCACGAATCTACAAAATTGAAGAGGAGCCAGGTGTCATAGCAAAATATTACCCTGGATAAGGCAATGAAATATGTTTTCTAATCGTCTTTACTTTTTGCATTCGATTATAATTGACACAGCGTGTTCTGTTAGTTCCAGGTGCACACTATAACGATTGAGCGATTCTGTCCATTTTTCAGTGTCCCACTTGAGAAGGGTACTCTATATCCCCTTTATCTATATCACCCATCAGCGATCCTCCTCCCCTCTCGTAACCACTTACTTGTTCTGTGTTTAAGTGTCTATGTTTTTTGTTTGTCTCCTGTTTTGTTTGTTCATTTGTTTTGTTTCCTAAATTCCACAGATGTGTGAACTCGTATGGTGTTTGTCTTTCCTGCCTGCCTTAGTTCACTTAGCGTTACTCCCTCTAGATCCATCCCTGGTGTTGCCAACGGCGAGGTTTTGTTCTTTTTATGGCTCAGTAGTATTCCATCGTGTGTATACGTACACCATGTCTTCTTTAGCCATTCATCCAGGAATGGTCACTAGGTTGCTTCTGTATCTTGGCTGTTATAAGTAAGGCTGCAATAGACACGAGGGTGTGTACATCTTTTCAGATTAGTTTTTATGCTTGTTTGTTTTCTTTGGGTAACTCAGCATTGGAATTACTGGATCATATGGTAAATCCATTTTTTTATCTTTCAAAGAACCTTCATAGTCTTTCCCATGGTGGTGCACCAATTTGTATCTCACCGATGGTGCAAGAAAACAGTAATTTTTTGACATCGGCCATAGGTACATTTTTCTAACTGTATCTCCTCTGATAAGGGAAACAAAGGAAAATTTAACTGTTAGGCCTACACCAAAATAAAAAGGTTTTGCAGAGCAAGGAAACCATCCACAAAACAAAAACTCCACCTCCTGAATGGGAGAAGATGTTTGCAAATGATACATCCAATAAGGAGCTCATATGCAAAATATATAGAGAACTTATACAACTCAATACCAAACAACAACAACAAACTCCAGTTTAAAACATGGGCAGAGGATCTAAATAGACTTTTTTCCAAAAAAGATACAGATGGTCAACGAGTGTATGAAAGGATGCTCAAGATCACTAATCATCAGGGAAATGTGAATTAAAATACCAATAAGATATCACTTTCCACTTGTCAGAATGGCTAAAATCCATAACAGAAGAAGTAACAAGTGTTGGCAAGGATGTGGAGGAAAAGAAACCCTTGTGCTCTATGGTGAGTCTGTCTTTAATTTCTACTGAAGCAACCATGGTCCCTAGACCATGGACACAATTAATAGCATAGTTCCTGTGCAGGAACATTCTGTGGATGCAACAATACTGTAACCATCCTACTTAGCTCTATTATCACTCTAATCATCGGCATACCTTTAGAGAAAAAAGCTCATTAGGAATTTGTAATTTTGTTTGTAATATAACACAAAGAGGATGTAAACATAAATCTGAATGCATTTAATTTATTCTAAAGACCCACAGAACTGTTTTGATATCTAGCTTTCTTTTTTCTAAGCTAATGCTTGGATCTTCAGAAAAATAAACTTGAATGAATGGATACATATACAGTATGGTTTGTATATTAAATAATAATATAGAAATCATGATCTTGCATATTAAATCTCTTGTGATGACATACAAACATTTATCAATATCTTGAGTAAAGGATCTTTGTTATTTAAGTTATTTCTTCATTAATTGTATACAAAGTGAGAAGACACAAATTAGAGGGATTAAAAGGTGATAAGACAGTCTTATGCATTATGTATATTCTTTCATGAAACATTCATTCCATGACTGTCTCAACTTCAATGGAGAAAATAATATGATCCCCTTGACATTAATTAGGATTTGGCTTTGATCTACCTATAGATCTTGGAATTTATGGAAATATTCAGAAATGTAGATTTGTACATTTTTATGTAGTGGAATTTTTTAAAATGATAAAATCTTTTCATTTCCATTTATCATGCCATAATATCAAGTTTTTTTTATGGGGAAATGTGAATTAAACTCTGATATTTTCTGTGATGGGATACCTCTCTCTAAAAAACCCTATTATTTAATAATTGTAATCAATCAGATATAAAATATTGTCTCCTGTCACTCATAATTCTTGAGAATTGAAGAGGGGGAGTCACTGGATAATTTTTACTTTCCAACTCAGAACTACACAGAAATGCCTCACATAATATATATTGAATGTGATGTAGCATATTGCCAATGTCCTTTCATCCACACAATACTTCCTTCACACTTGCCTGAAACAGGAAGAGGTAGAGCATCTGAACAGACAAATAACCAGCAAGGAAATGGAAGAATCTGTAGTCTAGAAACTATAGAAAACTTATGAAAGAAATTAAGGAAGATACAAAGAGATGGAAAACATTCCATGGTCATGGATTGGAAGAATAAACATTGATAAATATCTATGCTACCAAGAGCAGTCTACACATTCAATGCAATCCCTATTAAAATACCATTGACAAGAGAAACCAAGATGGCAGAGGAGTAGGGGAATCCCATTTCAACTGGCCCCCTGAACTTAGCTGTATATCTACCAAACCATTCTGAACACCCATGAAATCAGCCTGAGATATAAGAATATGTATCTGGATCTCTATGAGCTGAAAAGCACTGCCTGTCACAAGGCAGGAAGGGCAGAATCGTGAATTGGGGAGATATCAGAAAATAAACAGAAGGGGGAGGGAGCCTCCATTAGCTGGTTCCTGAAAAGTGATATAAGACCAGAGCACAAAAGAGTCCTGGGACTGGGCAAAAACTCGCAGAGCAGTACAGCCTGGAAAGGGCTTTATTTATTTATTTTTTTATAATAATATTTTTTTTATTATGTTGGTCACCATACAGTACATCCCTAGTTTTTGATGTAAAGTTCCATGATTCATTACTTGCGTATAACACCCAGTGCACCATGCAATATGTACCCTCCTTAATACCCATCACCAGCCTATCCCATTGCAGCACCCAGAGAGGACCCAGAAGCTGCACATGTGCATGCGAGCCAAACGCCACTCTCTGTTTTAGAAGAACAAAGGGCAGGGATACACTCGGACCCTGGGATGACCTCTGAGAGAGTTGTGGGCCCATACCATGGGAGGCTGCGGTTTCTGGCAGCGCATACATAAACAGAGACTGTTGGTCCTGGAGGTTTTATTGAAGAAAGCAGACTGCGATTTCTCTGCGCAGGGACAGAGGTTTGGGTGTGGCTATTTTTGCTCTTACCCTCTGAAGAGGCAGGAAAGCCGCCAGAGAACAAAAGTTCAAAAGAATGGTATCCACTGAGCCCATTCACCCTACAGGGGGCAGGGCAACTCTGCCCAAGCAGGGTTGCCTGAGAGTGCGGCAGGCCCCTTCCCCAAAAGACAGGCTGGAAGAACAAAAGGCCCACAACACTATGGTCCCCATAAAACGGTAAAATACCAACACCAGGGGAAAATAGTATATTGAGCTCCAGGCATTGCATCACGGCTGGTTTATTTTTCAGATACAACTCTCTTTTTCTTTTTATTCTTTCTCTTATGCGTCTTCTTTTTCTTTTTACATTTTTCTCATTTGAACTAGATGTTTAATATAACAACTTATATTTCATAGTAGCTTTTAACTTGTACTTTTTCACACCTATATTTTTTATAGACGCAGGCTTCATTGTAGTCTTTTTTTCCTATTCAATATTACCTTTACATATATACAAGTTTTACTTTCCCTGTAATTTTGGAAAGTAGGGTCCTCTAACAGACCAAAACATACCCAGGAACAATTGAAACACCCTACTTTGTCCACACTGAGATATTATAGCCCCCATCCACTCACCCCTTTTTTTTTAATTTTAAATTTTTTTTACTTTTTATTTTTTTTTATTTATTTTTTTTAAAAGATTTTATTTATTTATTTGACAGCGATAGAGACAGCCAGCGAGAGAGGGAACACAGCAGGGGGAGTGGGAGAGGAAGAAGCAGGCTCATAGCGGAGGAGCCTGATGTGGGGCTCGATCCCAGAACGCTGGGATCACGCCCTGAGCCGAAGGCAGACGCTTAACCGCTGTGCCACCCAGGCGCCCCCCTATGTCCACTTTTAATCCAGAACTTCTCACACCACAGGGAATGTCTCCTGAGGCTGTGTGTGAGGGTTGAGGGAGCCGGAGCCTGGCACATGCATTTCACTTGTGTCTAAAAGTGGGTTGGAACCTCACCCTCAAATGGATTACATATTGTCTTCTGTCCTAGTCAGGCCTGGTCCTGTAGGGGACATTTATATGTAAACATGGAATGTCACATAGCATGTCCAATGTTATGATTTAGTCGATCAGATAATTCTCATTTCATGATAGGCAGCTCCAGTTATCTAGTTCCTTTGTGGTCTACAAGCAGCTTCTTAGTCTGACCGGAGATCAACAGCAAGCTAGAAGCCCCTCTTCACGTAGAGATGGTTGTCAGCTTGCCCTCACATTGCCCACGGGAGCTTAACAGATCCTCCACACGGCATTCTTATCTTCTACAGACGTGTCATGGGCCTTGTATCTTCTAGGGCACAGACAGGGCGATCATATAATTTATAGCTGTATCAGGACACTTCTGAGTCGAAGGCAGACGCTTAACGACTGCTCTACCCAGGCGCCCTAAATTTTTTTTTACTTTTTAATTTTATAAATTTTATTCTTGTGTTTCATTTTGGCTTTGGTTTTTTTGTTTGTTTGTTTTTTGTTTGTTTGTTTGTTTGTTTGGTGGTGGCTTCCAACCACTCTGGATTTTCCTAGAGTGCATCTTGCTTGGGTGGTGGTTGATATTTTGCAATCTGTACATTCCTTCAACACCCCCTCAACAGAATGACTAGGAGGAGAAACTCCCAACAAAGAAAAGAACCAGAGAAGATGGCCACTGCCACAAACCTATTGGATATGGATATAAGCAAGATCTCAGAGATAGACTTCAGGGTATCAATTATGAAGCCAATATACAGGCTTGAGAAAAACACTAGTGGCAATATAGAATCTCTGAGCACAGAAATGAGATCTAATCAGGCCAAACTTATAAATGCTATGAATGAGATATAGTCTAAACTGGATACTCTAACAGCCAGGGGTAAATGAGGCAGAAGAACAATTAGTGATCTAGAAGATAAGCTGATAGGAAGGAAGGAAGCCGAGTAGGATAGGGATAAGCAGTGAGAAGCCATGAGAACACATTTAGGGAGATCAATGATGCCATGAAACATTCCAATGTCAGAACTATTGGGATACCTGAGGGGGTGGAGAGAGAGGACTAGAGGTATATTTGAACAACTCATAGCTGAGAACTTCCCTAATCTGGGGAAGGAAACAAGCATTCGTGTTCAAGAGGCAGAGAGGACCCCTCCCAAGATCAATAAAAATAGAAAAACACCCCAGCATATAATACTAAGACTTGCTACTCTTAGATCCAAGGAAGCTATCCTGAGAGCAGCTAGGGGAGGAGATTTCTCAGGTATGGAGGGAGGAACATCAGAATAACATCAGACCTGGCAAACCAGAAAGAGCTGGCAAGACATATTCAGGGTACTAAATGAGAAGAACATGCAGACAAGAATACTTTATCCAGCAAGGCTGTCATTCAGAAAGGATGGAGAGACAAAGAGCTTCCAGAACTGGCAGGAACTGAAAAAACAAGTGACCACCAAGCCAGCCCTGCTGAAATACTAAGGGGGATTCTATAAAAGAAGAAAAACCCCAAGAGTAATATAGGCGAGAAATTTACAAAGGTAATCTATAAAACCAGGGACTTTACAGGCAATATGATGGCAGTAAATTCATATCTTTCAATAGTTACTCTCAACATGAATGGCGTAAATACTCCCATGAAATGGCACGGTGTTGAAGATTGGAGAAAAAGACAGGACCCATCCTCATGCTGTCTACAAGAGACTCATTTTGAACCTAAAGACACCTCCAGATTGAAAGTGAGGGGATGGAGAACCATTTATCATGCCAACGGACCTCAAAAGAAAGCTGGGGATGGACGTTCAACTTTATGGGCAACTAATTTTTTACAAAGCAGGAAAAAACATCCAGTGGAAAAAAGACAGTCCCCTCAATAAATGGTGCTGGGAAAATTGGACAGCTACATGCAAAAGAATGAAACTTGACCACTCTCTCACACCATACACAAAGATAAACTCCAAATGGATGAAAGACCTCAATGTGAGACAGGAATACATCAAAATCATAGAGGAGAACATAGGCAGTAGCCTATTCGACATTGGCCACAGCAATTTCTTTTTGACACGTCTCCTAAGGCAAGAGAAACAAAGGAAAAAATGAACTTGTGGGACTTCATCGAGATAAAAAGCTTCTGCACGGCCAACGAAACAGTCAAAAAACTAAGAGGTAGCCCACGGAATGGGAGAGGATATTTGCAAATGACACTACAGATAAAAGACTGGAATCCAAGATCTACAAAGAACTTCTCAAACTCGATACACAAAAAACAAATAAATCATAAAATGGGCAGAAGATATGGACAGACACTTTTCCAATGAAGACATACAAATGGCTAACAGACACATGAAAAAAATGTTCAAAATCATTAGCCATCAGGGAAATTCAAATCAAAACCACACTGAGATACCACCTTATGCCAGTTAGAATGGCAAAAATTAACAAGGCAAGAAACAACAATTGTTGGAGAGGATGTGGAGAAAGGGGATCCCTCCTACATTGTTGGTGGGAATGCAAATTGGTACAGCCACTCTGGAAGACAGTGTGGAGGTCCCTTAAAAAGTTAAAAATTGAGGTACCCTATGACCCAGCCATTGCACTACTGGGTATTTACCCCGAAGATACAGACATAGTGAAGAGAAGGGCCATATGCACCCCAATGTTCATAGCAGCAATGTCCACAATAGCTAAATCATGGAAGGAGCCAAGATGCCCTTCAACAGATGACTGGATTAAGAAGATGCAGTACAGGGGGGCGCCTGGGTGGCACAGCGGTTAAACGTCTGCCTTCGGCTCAGGGCGTGATCCCGGCGCTATGGGATCGAGCCCCACATCAGGCTCCTCTGCTATGAGCCTGCTTCTTCCTCTCCCACTCCCCCTGCTTGTGTTCCCTCTCTCGCTGGCTGTCTCTCTCTGTCAAATAAATAAATAAAATCTTAAAAAAAAAAAAAGGGGCGCCTGGGTGGCACAGCGGTTAAGCGTCTGCCTTCGGCTCAGGGCGTTATCCCGGCGTTCTGGGATCGAGCCCCACATCAGGCTCCTTCGCTATGAGCCTGCTTCTTCCTCTCCCACTCCCCCTGCTTGTGTTCCCTCTCTCGCTGGCTGTCTCTACCTCTGTCGAATAAATAAATAAAATTAAAAAAAAAAAAAGATGCAGTACAGGGGCGCCTGGGTAGTGCAGTCATTAAAGCATCTGCCTTTGGCTCAGGGCGTGATCCTGGTGTTCCGGGATCGAGTCCCACATCAGGCTCCTCCGCTGGGAGCCTGCTTCTTCCTCTCCCACTCCCCCTGCTGTGTTCCCTCTCTCGCTGGCTGTCTCTCTGTCACATAAATAAATAAAATCTTAAACAACAACAACAAAAAAGAAGATGTGGTCCATATATACAATGGAATATTACTCAGCTATCAAAAAGAATGATTTCTCAACATTTGCTGCAACATGGATGGCACTGGAGGAGGTTATGCTAAGTGAAATAAGTCAAGCAGAGAAAGACAATTATCATATGGTTTCACTCATTTATGGAACATAAGAAGTAGGAAGATTGGTAGGAGAAGAAAGAGATAAAGGGGGGGGGTAAACAGAAGGGGGAATGAAGCATGAGAGACTATGGACTCTGAGAAACAAACTGAGGGCTTCAGAGGGGAGGGGGATGGGGGAATGGGATAGGCTGGTGATGGATAGTAAGGAGGACACGTATTGCATGGTGCACTGGGTGTTATACACAACTAATGAATCATGGAACTTTACATCAAAAACCAGGGATGTACTGTATGGTGCCTAACATAATATAATAAAAATATATTACTGTAAAAAAAAAGAACTCAAACTCAATACATGAGAAACAAATAATCAAATCAAAAAATGGGCAGAAATGAACACTATGGACTCTGAGAAACAAACTGAGGGCTTCAGAGGGGAGGAGGTGGGGGAATGGGATAGGCTGGTGATGGGTGGTAAGGAGGGCACGTATTGCATGGTGCACTGGGTGTTATACGCAACTAATGAATCATCGAACTTTACATTAAAAAAATAAAAATTAAAAATTTAAAAAAAAAGATATGAACAGACACTTTTCCAATGAAGACATACAAATGGCTGACACATGAAAAAATGTTCAAAATCACTAGCCATCAGGGAAATTCAAATCAAAACCATACTGAGATACCACCTTACGCCAGTTAGAATGGCAAAAATTGACAAGGCAAGAAACAACAAATGTTGGAGAGGATGTGGAGAAAGGGGATTCCTCTTACACTATTGGTGGGAACGCAAGTTGGTACAGCCACTCTGGAAAACAGTGTGGAGGTCCCTTAAAAAGTTAAAAATTGAGCTACCCTATGATCCAGCAATTGCACTACTGGGTATTTACCCCAAAGATACAGACGTAGTGAAGAGAAGGGCAATATGCACCCCAATGTTCATAGCAGCATTGTCCACAATAGCTAAATTGTGGGAGGAGCCGAGATGCCCTTCAACAGATGACTGGATTAAGAAGTTGTGGTCCATATAGACAATGAAATATTACTCAGCCATCAGAAAAAACGATTACCCAACATTTGCAGCAACATGGACGGCACTGGAGGAGATAATGCTAAGTGAAATAAATCAAGCAGAGAAAGACAATTATCATATGCTTTCACTCATTTATGGAACATAAGAAATAGCAGGAAGATCGGTAGGAGAAGGAAGGGAAGAATGAAGGGGGGGTAAACAGAAGGGGGAATGAACCATGAGAGACTATGGACTCTGGGAAACAGACTGAGGGCTTCAGAGGGGCGGGGGGGGGGGTGGGGGATTGGGATAGGCCGGTGATGGGTATTAAGGAGGGCACATATTGCATGGAGCACTGGGTGTTATATGCAAATAATGAATAACTACATCAAAAACTAAGGATGTACTGTATGGTGACTAACATAATGAAAAATTATTACAATAAAAAAATAAAAACACTAAAAAAAAAAAAAGCTGAGGTAGCAATTCTCATCCAGACAAATTAGATTTTAAACCAGAGTCTGTAGTAAGAGATGTAGAAGGACACTGTATCATACGTAAAGGGTCTATCCAACAAGAAAATCTAACAATTGTAAATATCTATGCCCCCAACACGGGAGCAGGCACCTACTACATAAATCAACTTTTAACCAAAATAAAGAATCATATTGATAATAATACTTTAATAGTAGGATACCTCTACACTCCACTCTCGGCAATAGACACATCATCTAAGCAGAAGATCAACAAAGAAACAAGAGCTTTGAATGACACATTGCACCAGATGGACTTTGTAGATATATAGACAACATTCCATCCCCAAAAACAGAATACTCATTCTTCTTTAAGCACATGGAACTTTTCCCAGAATAGACCACATACTGGGCCACAAATCAGATCTCAACTGATACCAAAAGGTTGAGATTATTCCCCGCGTGTTTTCAGACCACAATGCTTTGAAACTGGAACTCAGTCAAGAAAAAATTTGGAAAGAATTCAAACACTTGGAAGATAAAGACCATCCTGTTCATGACTGATTGAGTCAACCAGAAAATTAAAGAAGAACTTAAACAATTCATGGAAACTAATGAGAATAAAAACACATCGGTCCAAAACCTATGGGCTATTGCATAAAGATTTTTTTCTTTTTCTTTTTTTTTAAAGATTTTATTTATTTATTTGACAGAGAGAGAGACAGCCAGCGAGAGAGGGAACACAAGCAGGGGGAGTGGGAGAGGAAGAAGCAGGCTCCCAGCGGAGGAGCCTGATGTGGGACTCGATCCCAGAACGCCGGGATCACGCCCTGAGCCGAAGGCAGATGCTTAACCGCTGTGCCACCCAGGCGCCCCCTTAAGATTTTTTTCTTTATCACTATATTTTGCGCATTTAATTAGACTATGTCTTAGTGTTGCCCTGCTTTTGTTGGTTTTGATGGGAGTTCTATGTGCCTCCTGGATTTGAATATCTGTTTCTTTCCCCCGATTAATAGGAAGTTTTCCACTATTATTCCTTGAAATACATTTCCTACTCCCTGTTTCTCTCTTCTTCTGGGTCTCTTGTACTATGAATATAATTACATTTGTTATAGTCACTGAGTTCCCTAAGTCTGTTCTCACGATCTGTAAGTCTTCTTCATGTCCTTTGTTGAGCTCCCTTATTTTCCAGTACTTTGTCTTCCATATCACTTAGGCATTTTCCTGCTCCTTCCTGCATGCTGTTCATTTCATCAAGCTTATTTCCTCTCTAGTTTATTGCATTCTTTATCTCTGATTGATTCTTTTTAAACTCTTTCATGTCTGTGGTAAGGGTCTCCCTGGTGTCTTCCATTTTTTTCTCAAGCCCAGTGTGTATCCTTATGATTGCTGCTTTAAATTCTCCATTCGGCATGTTACTTATATATGTTTCACTTAGAATCTGGCCGTGACCTTATCTTGTTCCTTCATTTGGTATAAATTCCTGTCTCTTGGCGTTTTGTCTAAGTCTCTGCCTTCTTCTCTGTGTTAGAAAAGCCACAGTTATGTCTCTTCCTCCCAAAAGGAATGGCCTTATGAAGAAGAGGTCATGTAGTGCCCAGGGTCTGGGGCTTCAGGGAGTGTCTCCAGCACGTGCAGCCTGTGCTCCACTGCTGTGTTTTGGCTGCTCTGTCCTTCAGGGTGGTCATCTGCAGAGGCTCTCCTTGCCTGCCATTGGCAGTGTTTGGACCCTGGCCTGAATGTGGTGAGTTTTGACTAGGTGTGCTGTGGTCTTCTGAAATGAGACCTGACACCAACTCCACCAGAACTGATGCCCTGTGAAATTCTCTGTTCTGGAGATGTGTTGTGGGCAGTAGGTTTTGCTGGTCTTCTGGGAGAAGGGGCCTGCCATGCTGGGACTGAGGCATGCTTGACTGAGAAGGGCCATCCCCGCCCAGAGCACAGGGCGGTGGGGCTTGGTGAGGCAAGTTAGGCAGCCAGTGTGGGTGCTGCCCTGCTTCCCACAGGTGGCTCTGTGTTTATGCTGAGGGCTGCAGGAAAGAAATGGCACTGGCCAGGTCCTTTGTTCCTGGAGAGGCTTCTCCCTGAATTCTGCCTCTCAGGGAAGCACCCCTAGAATAGAAAATTATCTCTCTACTGTGTCCCCAGATGATTTTCAGATTGCTGTTTCCATGCTGTCTACACCCAGGGTATTTGACTGCCTTCTCTCCAGGAGCAGAGCACTGACCCCTTGGCTCTATCCCAGCCAAGCCTGCTGACCTTTAAAACTCCAGGGTTTAGAGACATGGTATGCACAGAGGCCTTGGCTGGTCTTCGGGGGGCGGGCGGGGCACTATACTGGGAATGGGGTGAGCTTGAGAGAGAAGGGCAGTCCTGCCAGAGTGCCAGGGTAGGGGCTTGGTGTAAGCAAGTGGGGCAACCAGTGTAAGCAGTGTGCTGCCTCCTGCAGAGGGCTCTGTTTATGCTGAGGGGTGGGGGAGGGGCATGGCGCTGGTCAGCTTCCCTGTTCCCAGAGAGGTGTCTCTGTGAGTATTGCCTCCCAGGGCAGAACGATTCATCTCCCGCTGTGTGCCTCAGGCATTCTTCAGACCACTTTTATCCCTGCCCTATCCCTGAGGGTTGTTTGCCTGCCTTCTCTCCAAGAGCAGCACAGTGCACTCAGGGCTCTACCCCAGCCAAGGCTGTCCACCTTCAAACCTCCAGGCTTTAGGCCCCACTGGTTGCAAGAACTCATGAACATCAACCCTTCTCATTTTCCAAGCCAATGATGTTGGGGAAATGTTCTCCTTGTGCATTCCTCTGTGCTCCTCTCTCTCTTGCCCTTTGCTGTGACCAGGGCGCCCTGCCCTCTCTAGCACCCATGATCTGTTTCTTCTCCAAACCACATCTCCACACTTCCTCCCTTCCTTGATGTGGCCTCGCTTTCCCTCTAGTTGTGGAGTTTGTTCTCTCAGTCCTCAGGTCAATTTCTGGGGTATTTAGGATGATGTGATAGTTATCTAGCTGTGTTCATGGGACGGGAGGAAGGTAGAGTCCTCCTACTATGCTGTCGTCTTCGATTGCTAATAATCATTTTAAACGTAAGATAACACCAGTTCAGAAATATTAAGTGATTTTTCTTCCTGGGTAAATTGAGATTCAGAAAATAAA
The DNA here is from genome assembly GCF_024610735.1 of Ursus americanus. NCBI lineage: Eukaryota > Metazoa > Chordata > Mammalia > Carnivora > Ursidae > Ursus > Ursus americanus. The sequence continues at coordinate 497,624 of NC_142158.1, forward strand.
AACTAGATCATCAAAACAATTCTGTGGGTCCTTAGAATGAATTAAATGCAGTAGGTTTATGTTTACATCCTCTGTGTGTTATATTACAAACAAAATTACAAATTCCTAGTGAGCTATTTTCTCTGAAGGTATGTCAGTGATTAGAGTGATAATAGAGCTAAGTAGGATGGTTATGAAATTGTTTGCATCCAGAGAATGTTTACAAACAGGAATTATGCTATTAATTGTGTCCATGGTCTAGGGACTGGTTGCTTCAGTAGACATTAAAGACAGGCTCACAATACAGCACAAGGGTATCTTTTCCTTGCCAACAACTTTTACATCTTCTGTTTTTTAATTTAGCCATTCTGACAGGTGAAAAGTGATACTTTTTTGGTATTTTAATTCACATTTCCCTGATGATTAGTGATCTTGAGCATCCTTTCATACACTCGTTGACCATCTGTATCTTTTTTGGAAAAAAGTCTATTTAGATCCTCTGCCCATGTTTTAAACTGGAGTTTGTTGTTGTTGTTTGGTATTGAGTTGTATAAGTTCTCTATATATTTTGCATATGAGCTCCTTATTGGATGTATCATTTGCAAACATCTTCTCCCATTCAGGAGGTGGAGTTTTTGTTTTGTGGATGGTTTCCTTGCTCTGCAAAACCTTTTTATTTTGGTGTAGGCCTAACAGTTAAATTTTCCTTTGTTTCCCTTATCAGAGGAGATACAGTTAGAAAAATGTACCTATGGCCGATGTCAAAAAATTACTGTTTTCTTGCACCATCGGTGAGATACAAATTGGTGCACCACCATGGGAAAGACTATGAAGGTTCTTTGAAAGATAAAAAAATGGATTTACCATATGATCCAGTAATTCCAATGCTGAGTTACCCAAAGAAAACAAACAAGCATAAAAACTAATCTGAAAAGATGTACACACCCTCGTGTCTATTGCAGCCTTACTTATAACAGCCAAGATACAGAAGCAACCTAGTGACCATTCCTGGATGAATCGCTAAAGAAGACATGGTGTACGTATACACACGATGGAATACTACTGAGCCATAAAAAGAACAAAACCTCGCCGTTGGCAACACCAGGGATGGATCTAGAGGGAGTAACGCTAAGTGAACTAAGGCAGGCAGGAAAGACAAACACCATACGAGTTCACACATCTGTGGAATTTAGGAAACAAAACAAATGAACAAACAAAACAGGAGACAAACAAAAAACATAGACACTTAAACACAGAACAAGTAAGTGGTTACGAGAGGGGAGGAGGATCGCTGATGGGTGATATAGATAAAGGGGATATAGAGTACCCTTCTCAAGTGGGACACTGAAAAATGGACAGAATCGCTCAATCGTTATAGTGTGCACCTGGAACTAACAGAACACGCTGTGTCAATTATAATCGAATGCAAAAAGTAAAGACGATTAGAAAACATATTTCATTGCCTTATCCAGGGTAATATTTTGCTATGACACCTGGCTCCTCTTCAATTTTGTAGATTCGTGGTCAAGTCTCACCAGCTTCCTCAGTGCATTCTTCATGTCCTTATTCCGTAGGGTATAAACAAGAGGGTTGAGACTTGGAGTGATGATTGTGTAAAAGACCGTGAGGAACTTGCCCTGGTCTTGAGAGGCACTGTTACCTGGTTGTAGGTACATGTAGATAATAGTTCCATAGAATATGGACACAACAGTGAGATGGGATCCACAGGTATTAATTGCTTTTTGTCGGCCTGCGTTTGACTTTATTCTCAGCACAGCTTTGGCGATGTAGCCATAGGATATAAGAATAAGGCTGAGGGGCGTAAGGACAATGACGATGCCTAAAGCAAAAACAGACATTTCAACTCTTGTGGTGTCTATACAAGCTATTTTGACCATAGCTGGCAACTCGCACAAGAAATGGTCCACGAGGTTGTTTCCACATCGAGGCAAATTCAGGGTGAGTGTACATAATATCACAGAGTTGGCCAAACTAATGCTCCAGACTGTGATTACCATCCTGAGACAGAGATGGGGGTTCATGATGACGAAGTAATGCAAGGGCTTACAGATAGCTGTGAAACGATCATAGCACATAACACCTAGGAGGAGGCACTCAGTGGACCCCAACCACATATAAACGTAGAGTTGAGTGACACAGCCCTCATAACTGATGGTCTTGTCAGGTCCCCACAAGTTAACCAGCATTTGAGGGACGACGCTAGTTGTGAAGCAGAGATCCAGGAAAGATAAATTCCTGAGGAAAAAATACATTGGCGTGTGGAGATGGGGATCCAGGAGAGATGCAAGGATGATGGCTGTGTTACCCACCCAGGTAACGAAGTAGAAGATAGTGACAACTCCTGAGAGGACCATCTCCAGTTTGGGATGGTCAGAGAAACCAAGCAGAACAAAACCGTGTAGAGAAGTGCAATTGTTTTGGTCCATAGCCCCTCAGTGACCAAGTCCTAGAACGAGAAGAGTAGAAGGAGGTGAAGGAGGATGGGGATGAAGATGAGGAAGAAGAGGAGCAGGAGGAGCAAGAAGGGGGGAGGAGGGAGAGGAGGAGAAGGAAGAGAAATATGTCAGTACAGACTATCTACATGGTTTAATTAAATACAGAATATTAAAGGGAAATAATTTATGTTAATACTTCAAAAATAATGGGTAAAAGTAAATGTAAGAGCCAAGTAAACTGGTCTTTGTTGTAGATCCTTTTATAGTGACGTTTAACATTATATTTTTATCTAGGTGAGCTTGGCGAGGTTACTCTTAAACTCAAGTTCTGAAATTTCTCATATTTAAGTTTGGAACTTTGGGATAGATCTGTTTCTAACATGATGGGACCCTCCGATTCTGTACAAATCTTCTTGGCTTGAAATAGTGAACACACTCTTTTATTGGTCAGCAAATTCACCTATAAAATGTACTTATTTTGTGAATGTCAGAACGAGGCAAAGAGTGTTCCTCTCTTTTCAAATCTTGGTGAGTAGCACTGTTGATGTCCGGTTTCTTGTGTGGGGGATAAGGCATTTATCTTGGGCACATTTATCTCTCTCATCCCAATACCTAACTTGTCACCCAAACTGGGAAGCTTGAATGCAAATTACACTTTAACTATCCTCTCACTTTTAAAAAGCTTCCACAATCTCTACCATAATCCAAAGCACTATCGTCTCCTTTCTAGATTCTGGCAACTGTCTTCATTCCTTATCCTGACTTTTTAAATTCTTTTTAAAATTTTTTCATTGTTTAAACAATATTAGTTAGTGAATATGCAATGTAATATTAGTGAATATACAATGTAATATTAGTTTCAGGTGTAGAATTTAGTGATTCAATCGTCCATACAACACCCAGCGCTCATCAGAAGTGCCCTCCTCATGTCATACGCAAACAAGGAATCATGGAACACTACTTCAAAAGCTAACGATGTACTGTATGGTGACTAACATATCATAATAAAAGAAAGGAGAAGAAAAAAGAAAATGAAGTACCAAGGAGTGAAGTGGAAAAAAAAAAAAAAAGGAAAGAAAAAAGGAAGTGCCCTCCATAGTCCCATCACCTAGTCATCCTATCCCCCTACCCACCTCCCTTCTGGTAACCATCAGTTTGTTCTCTCTAGTGAAGAGTCTGTTTCTTGGTTTGCCTCTCTGTTTTGTTTTTATTTTCCCCCATCATGTTCATTTCTTTTTGTTTCTTAAATTCCACATATGAATAAAATGATATGGCTTTGTCTCTCTCTGACTGACTTATTTTGTTTAGTATAATACTCTCTAGCTCCGTCCATGTCATCGCAAATATATACACCACATCTTCTTTATCCTTTCACTAGTCGATGGGAATTTAGGTTGTTTCCAAAATTTGGCTATCATTGATAAAGCCGTTATCCACACTGGGGTGCGTGTATTCCTTCATAGTAGTGTTTTTGTATCCTTCAGCTAAACACCTAGTAGTGCAAAATAGAAAACCCAGAAATAACCCACAACTGTAGTGTCAATTAGTCTCCAACAAAACAGGAAAGAATCCCCAGTGGAAACAAGAGAGTGTCTCAAAATTGGTGATGGGAAAACTGGACAGCAACATGCAAAAGAATGATACTGGACCACTTACTTATACCAGACAGAAAAAATAAATTCAATTCAGATCAAACACCTAACTATGAGTCAGGAAACCATTAAAATCCTGGAGGAGAACACAGGCGGTAACCTGTTTGACATCAGCCACAGCGTCTTCTTACTAGATATGTCTCCCGTGGCCAGCGAACCAAAGCAAGAATGAACTATTGAGACTCTGTCAAGATAAAAAGCTTCTGCATGGTGAACGGCACAGTGAACCAAATTAAAAGGCAACCTATGACATGAGAGAAGATATCTGCAAATGACACATCTGATAAGGGGTAGTATCCAAAATACATAAAGAACTTATAAAGCTCAACCCCCAAGACACAAAGAGTCCAGTAAAGAAAGAAAAGGGCAGAAAACACGTATAGACATTTCACCAGAGAAGACATTCAGATGGCTAACAAACTCATGAAAGGTGCTCGTCATCATTTATCACCAGGGAAATACAAATCAAAAGTACCATGAGATACCACCTCACACCGGTCAGAATGTCTAAAATGAACACACAGGAAACAGGTGTTGGAGAGGCTGCGGAGGAAGAGGAACCCTTGGACACTGTTGGTGGGATTGCAGCCTAGTGCAGCCACTCCGGAAAACAGTGCGGAGGTTCCTCAAAAAGTTAAAAATAGAACCACCCTCCGATCCAGCAATTGCGCTAGGATGTATTTACCCAAAAGATACAGAAATGCTAATTTGAAGAGATACATGCCCCCCGATGTTGACAGCAGCATTATCAACAATAGCCTAATTAGGAAAGAGCCCAAATGTCCATGAGTTGATGAATGGACAATGAAAACATGATATATATCTATATACATAAGGCAATATTACAGTATATTCAAATATACTTTTACATTATATATTTACATATATAACGTGTACATAATGTGTATAAATAAATATACATATTTACATATATAATATAATATTACTCAGCCATAAAAAAGAACTGAGTCTTGCTGTTTGCAGTGTTGTGGAACTAGGTAGTATGCTCAGCAAAATAAGTCTGCCGGAGAAAGACAAATACCATACGATTTCAGTCACATGCAGAATTTAAGAAACAAAGCAGAGGAATCTGGTGGGGCATCATGGGGAAGAGAGGAAGACCAGGAAATACACTCTTAACTAGAGAACGAACTGATGGTTGGTAGAGGGGAGGTGGGTAGGTTGGGAGAAACAGGTGAAGGGGATTAAAGGGTGCACTTGTGATGAGCACCGAGCGGTGTACAGACGTCTTGAATCACTAAATTGTACACCGGAAACTAACATCACACTGCATATTAACTAACTGAAACTTAAATAAGAACTTGAAAAACGGAAAAAGTGAGCCGATTATAATCATGTATTCTTTGGTAAAAATTTGTTTTACGGCCCTCCATGGTGGTTTGTAAGCTTTGAGAAAGTGGGCCTGATGTCTGTTGCTCTCCACTCTATCCATGTCACCTAAAGTACCCCCCATACCTATCTAACCATGTATCTGTGTATCTATGCATCTGTCCCTCTGTGTGCCTAGATCTCATCTACCCTCTACCTTAACCCCTGATTTGCACATGATTTTTGAAAAAAAGACAAAATATCACAGTATGAATAATGGTGAAAAATCACTTAAAATGGTTAGTTAGCCCTTTCCTGTTGTTGTTAGCATTTTGTTTACATTGAGAACTTACGCTGGTGTTTCTGAAATTACCTGGATGGGATGATGGAAGGTGGCGGACAAATGGACGACATGTGTGGTTAAATCTACACGGTTTACATAGATCTATTCAGTTTGATGAAAAGGAGTGGAAGACATCGGTTTCTATTCTACGGAATAAGCAGCTCAGCTTTATTCAGTAGTGTGACACAGGTAGAGTTCCCACAGTCATGGATGAGGACATCAGAACTGCCCAAATTTTTAACAGTTGAACAGATTGTCAGTAGTCCTCCGCAGTTTCCTATCACTGAGTATAAAATGGTAACTTCCTGCCACCTGAAGCCGTAGAAACATCCAGAAAACTTCTGTTAAAAATAACTAAGACAAAAACCATGATCGAAAAATAACAGTTAAAGGTCAAACTGGTGACTCTCTCTCTCTCTCTTTCTCTGTGTAGATATAGTACAAAAGGTTATGCTTTATGTTCGTTATGCCATTTCAAATATGTTTCCTGGATATTATGAGAAATTACTTCAAACTGCGGCCATGATTCAAAAGTGGACCGTTTAGAAGACCAACTGAATATACCGGTTAAGAGAGTTGTTTTGAGAGAGTCGTTTGGTGATTTCCTCAGAACTAGCTTTTCCAGAATCATGATTTGAGTCTCGATTCTGCCACTGACCAAGTTGGATAAGAGAAAAAAAAACTCTGAAATGTATTACACACTGTCACACACCGTGAGAGGTATGCAATGTCTGAGCAGGGGGACAAATACATAATTAATACTTATTTATTTTTTGTTTATTTGTTTTTACTCTTCTTTTTTAAAAAGCTTTTGTTACGATGTTCAATTAGCCAACGTACATCATTCGTTTTTGATGTACTGTCCAATTATTCATTAGTTGCATCTAACACCCAACACTTATTTATGTTTTGACAGACAGGTTGGCGTGTGTGATAGCGGCTAACTTCTGATGAAGACAAACTTCAGTTAAAATTACATGAAAACAAAAACGAAAATTCTTTTAAAATGAAAGCCATTGCCATGCTGTTAATTCCTTCGCTATTTCCATCATCACTATAGCCTTCAAAGATTAATTCAGGAAAGGAAAAATCCTTCTTCTGCCTATTAAAAACCTGACATAGGAAGTCTTCAGATAATTTTTCATGCACATCATGAGATTTACAGACAGATTAAAAATATCCTATTCCTTCCCAGCTCCACAGTCTTCATGATTAAAATATTGTCTTTCAGTTCTTCATTTGCAATTTAATCTACATTTCCCTCTTGTATTTCTGCTGGATCAAAATGTCTGAAATCACAAATCAAGAAATAGGTTCATGTCCTCCTCTTATAACAGACAATACATTTAATCTTTCATAAGAGAGATAAAAAGGAGAATTTCTCTGCAGAGATTTACAATACTTAGTCTAAGAATTCTAACAGAAAACCAGAAGAATCAGTCCATATAAGCATAAGGTGTTTTTTTTTTCCTTTTACCGCCCACAAGATGTTTTACCAAGCCAGGCACATTATTTTCCAAGAGATATTAAAGATTAACATTACTGTGATCCAGAGAGAGTTCCCCCGATATTCTGCTTCTCGACTAGTGAGGATCCCACAACGTATGGAAAAGTTAAGCACTTGCTGTCCGGCACTGTGGCTCCTTCACGTCTTTGCCGCAATGCATCTGTGACTTTTGCTGCTCCCCAAGTGGGTTAAGGAACTGATTCTGGACAGGACTCCTCCTTCCTGAACATGTGACTTCACATAAGGGGATGAAACCTATCACAGATTCTTACTACTTGTTCTGACTTTAAATTAACCTGCCAATAGATCTTAGTCCTAGAGACACCTTATAAAAGCAACAGGTAATTCAGAATAAGAATTGAACCAAATTTCCCGATGTTGCCTGAAAACCCGGATCCTCAAGAAAGATTTTCTAACCCATTGACCTGCATCCAGCTGATGTCCATAAAGTGCCATTGAAAATGTCAGCTCATTAAAAGGTTGGACAATTAGACCGTATCCCGATGTTTCACTAGGACACATGTCATAGACACAGAAGTCGTGCCAATATGAGGGAAAACTGTAAGGTGGGCGGTGGGAGTGGGGTGGGGAGAAAATGTATATTTAGAAGTTTTTCTCTGGTAGTGAATATGCTACAAATAAAATGTACGTTTAAACGTGCGTGTCAGACTCTAGAACTATATATTAATCTATAAATACTCTTACTATTAAAGGCACATATTTGGAACTGATGCGGCTGAAGCAAGTATCGTTTAAGGAACCTATAATAGTTATCTCTGATAGCCAAGTTGAAACAGTTGTGTGTGAAAGAGAAGATGTTCAATCTGCACAGCCCTAAATAATAAGTTGAGGATCACGAGATTTGTATCTTTATTCAGTTCTAGGTTGCCTTTGTCTTGATGACCACGATAAGTAACTCACACACTTCCGTGTCTACGACAGTTAGTTTCGTCGGGCTGAGGTCACTATCTAAACCCAAGACCCTGAATCGAGTATGTGTCTGAAGATGTTTGAGTTGCTTTATGATCGTAAGTTAAAGTTGCATACCTCATGAAGTACGTAAGCATAAGCTGACTCATGATACATCTTTAAGTCCGATGAATTCTCATCTCTGAATAACACAATAATTTTAAGTATCTGTTACGATAGTAAGCATAGAATTCTACATGTGAGATAGAGTACAGTATGATGTCGATGGAGCCAGATGTTTTGGGCTGAAATCCTGGTGATTCCAGTTATCAGCTGGTGTGAACTTGGGAAAATTACTTAACTTTTCAGTGCCTCAGATTTCTTGTCTACAATAGGGGGATGGGAAATGATACATATTTTCAGGGGTTAGTATGGGGAGTAAATAAATTTAACATATGTAAAATATTGCAGTATTGGCTGGCACACAGTAAGCATTCAAATTAGTATTAACTATTACTATTGCAGTCGATTTGGGGGTCTGTACGATGTAAAGATACTTTTACCAGTTTTGGGAGAGCTCCTACTGGTATTTGACAAAATATCTGGTAAACACTTTCCCCCTCTCAGACACTTCTTTTAGGATTATATATAGAGCGAGTATATGTATATTTGTGTACAGATTCTGTATAAATACTGTCATTAATGATGATAATAAGAAATACAAAGTCAGCCAATGGCCCATTTTTATCTATCAAAATTTTCACATACGGATACTTGAAAATATTCACGTTGACTAAAGATCTCAATTTTCAATCTCATGTTTTCTTCTTTTCCCTTTTAGTTAAGTTTTCTATAGCTCTCCTTGTTAGTTTTTTTTTTAAAACTTCTTTAAAAGTTATAATTAAATTTCATAAGAGGAAAAACAAAAACGTATATCGTGTATTACATATATGTAAATGTATATATATACACATATATAATGTATACACGTATACATACATATACTTATGTATACATAATGTATATGTAGATACATATATTATAAATGTATACATAAATACATATATCACATACATGTATACATAGATACATATATTAGATATATGTAATTTATATATATATTACATTCCCACACAGTGATTTCCTTGTCCCTCACTGTTTATCCTGTGATTATAGTCCATAGATTTGCTACACTGGACACATGAGACAAATCATCTGCATTGTTTAATTTTTGAAAAATTTCTCACTGGTTACCCAGGAATGAGCCTACATTGTGAAGCAGGAGCTTTTGCCTTACATGAATAATATAATGTCTTTTGAACCTCTTTGGTTAAATCAAAATGTTTTTTCTGTCCCCTGTTTATTTGCCTTTTGTGTGTGTGTGTGTGTGTGTGCTGGTTTTAGTTCTACTTGTGGGGGCCATTTGAAATCTAATGCCAGGTGAAATAAGTCCATCAGAGAAGGATAAATACTATAGGATTTCAGTCATATGTGGAATTCAAGATACAAAAGAATCAAAGAAAGACAAGAGAGACAAAGAACAGACTCTTCAGCATAGAAAACAGATGGCACCGGGTGTTAGGGGAGGTGTTGGGGGATGGGTTAAATGGATGATAGGGATTAAGTAATGCACTTGTTGTGATGAGCACCGGGTGTATGGAAGTGTTGAATGACCATATTTTACACCTGAGCTAACATTACACTACTGCCTGTTGACTGACTGGAATTGAAATAAAAACTTTAGCTGATGTCGAAGAGGTTACACCCTATGTTCTCCTCTAGGATTTTGATGGATTCCTGTCTCACATGGAGGTCTTTCATCCATTTAGAATTTCTCTTTGTGTATGGTGTAAGAGAATGGTCCAGTTTCATTCTTCTGTATATAGCTGTCCAATTTTCCCAGCATCATTCATAGAGACCATTGGATATTTTTTCCTGTTTTGTCAAAGATTAGTTGACCATAGCATTAAGGGTCCATTTCTGAACTCTCTATTCTGTTCCATTGATCTATTTGTCTGTTTTTGTGCCAGTACCCTGCTGTCTTGGTGATCACAGCTTTGTAATATAGCTTAAAATCAGGCAATGTGATGCCCCCAGCTTTATTTTTCCTTTTCAACATTTCCTTGGCGATTCAGGGTCTTTCTGGTTCCATACAAATTTTAGGATAGTTTGTTCCAGCACTTTGAAAAATGGCATTGGTATTTTGATTGGGAGAATATATCCTATCTCTCTTGTTCACCACTCTACTTGAATGATCACTAACAAATTCCTAGCACCTATATTTGACAACGAAAAGAGGTATCACATAGAACAAAACAGTCAAAAGGGAAAACTCCCTGCCTCCACAGATTTTATGTCTATTTGGTGAAGAGAGGCAATAAACAAATATGCATCGAGTGCAGTGAGTTTGACTGTGATGAGTGCTAAGGAAAGTGAGGCAGGGAGCAGATGGTATATGATGGAGGGTGGGGAGTGTGGTGGTTGGATTCTTCCTGGTCAGAGGAGGCTTCTCTGAGGAGGCATGCCATTGAACAAAAGGATCAAAATTGAAAATATCAACAATAAAGATAATCTGGAGTATGGTCACTCTGTTTGGAATCTTAGGGACTTTCAGGAGTCTGCTTGTGTCAGGTCACAGGGCTCTCACAAAGGCAGCCAGAAAAATGTGGATGTGGATAATATGCTTCAATACATACTTCATCAGAGTGAGAAAGAGAGCAACTTTGGGAATCATGTTACAATGAGGCAAAAGTGAATGCTGGTCAAAATCAGATTTAATCTGTAGGCACATTGAATGTACAGTACTGCTTGCTAGTCCAGAGGAATGATGATATAACTGCATATCCACTGAGATGATATGTAATAATTTTGGGATAATAATATTTAATCTTCCGACCTGCCCTTCTTTTGTGTTTTTTAAAATTTCACTGTATGTTAACATACAGTGTTGTAATAGTTTCAGATGCACAATATAGTGATTCAACAATTCTATATATTATTCCATGCTCATCAAGACAAGTGTCCCCTTAATCCCCATCACCTATTTCACCCATCCCCCACACACATCCCCTCTGGTAACCATTGTTTTGTTCTAGTTAAGAGTCTGTCTTTTGTCTTTTTATTTTCCTCTTTTTTCCCCCGTGTTCATCTGTTTTTTTTCTTAAATTCCACATATGAATGAAATCATATAGTAATTGTATTTCTCTGACTTGTTTTGCTTAGTGTAATACTCTAGCTCCATCCACATCATTGCAAATAGCAAGATTTCATTCTTTTTCATGGCTGACTAATATCCCATTGTGTGTGTACACACACACACACACACACACACACACACACACACACACACACCACATCTTCTTGATCCACTCATCAATTGATGAACATTTGGACTCTTTCCATAGTATGGCTATTGTTGATTATGCTGCTATAAACATCAGGGTGCCTGTATCCCTTTGAATCAGTATTTTTGTATCCTTTAGGTAAATACCTCCTAGTGCAATTGGGTGGTAGGGTAGATTTTTAACTTTTTGAGGAATCTCCAATCTGTTCTCCAGAGTTGCTGCACCAGTTTGCATTCCCACAAACAGCATAAGAGGATTCCCCTTTCTCTACATCCTCACCAACATCTGTTGTTTCCTGAGGTGTTAATTTTAGCAATTCTGACAGGTGTGAGGTGGTATCTCATTGTGGTTTTGATTTGTATTTCCCTGATGATGAGTGATGTTGACCAATTTTCATGTGTCTGTTGGCCATTTGTGTGTCTTCTTTGAAGAGATGTCTGTTCATGTCTTCTCCCCATCTTAACTGAAATATTTGTTTTTTGGGTGTTGATTTTCCTAAAATTTTTATAGATTTTGGAGACTACCCCTTAGCAGATATATCATTTGCAAATATCTTCTCCCATTCCATAGGTTGACTTTTTGTTTTGTTGATTGTTTCCTTTACTGTGAAGAAGCTCTTTATCTTGATGAAGTCCCAATAGTTTAATTTTGCTTTGGTTTCCCTGCCTCAGGAGCAATACCTAGTAAGAAGTTGCTACAACTGATGTCAAAGAGGTTACTGCCTGTGTTCTCCTCTAGGATTTTGATGGTTTACTGTCTCACATTCAGGTGTTTTATCCATTTTAAATTTATTTTTTCGCATGGTATAAGAATGTGGTCCAGTTTCTTTTTTTCTGAGTGATCCTGTCCTGTTTTGCCAACACCAATTTTTGAAGAGACTCTGGTTTTTTTCCCCCATTAGATATTTTTTCCTGCATTGTCGAAGATTAGTTGACCATAGAGTTGAGGGTCCATTTCTGGGGTCTCTATTTCATTCCATTTATCTGTGTGTCTGTTTTTGTGCCAGTACCATACTGTCTTGATGACTACAGCTTTGTAAAATAACTTGAAGTCCAAATTGTGATGCTTCCAGATTTGCTTCTTTTAATTTAAATTCTATGAGACAATAAATAGTACACCCCTAGTTTCTGCTGTAGTGTTCAATGATTCATCCCCTGCATATAACATCCAGTGCTCATCACATCACATTCCCTCCTTAATGGCCATCAAGCAGTTACCACATCCTTCACGCACCTCCCCTTCCACAACCATCAGTTTGTTTCCAAGAGTCAAGAGTCTCTCATGGGTTGTGTCACTCTCTGATTTCCTCCAATTTGGTTTTCCTTCCCTTCCCTATGATGTTTTCTGCCATTTCTTATCTTGCACATATGACTGAAACCATATGAATATGGTCTTTCTCTGAATGATTTCACTTAACATAATACCCTCCAGTTCCATCCATGTCATTGCAAATGGTGGGTATTCATCCTTTCTGATGGCCAAGTAATATTCCATTGTATATATGAACCACATCTTCTTTTTCATTCGTCTCTTTTTTTTTTTTTTTTTAAGATTTTATTTATTTATTTATTTGACAGAGATAGAGACAGCCAGCGAGAGAGGGAACACAAGCAGGGGGAGTGGGAGAGGAAGAAGCAGGCTCCCAGCAGAGGAGACTGATGTGGGGCTCGATCCCATAACGCCGGGATCACGCCCTGAGCCGAAGGCAGACGCTTAACCGCTGTGCCACCCAGGCGCCCCTTTCATTCGTCTCTTGAAGGGCATCTCGGCTCCTTCCACAGTTTGGCTATTGTGGACATTGTTGCTATGAACACTGGGGTACATGTGCCCCTTCTTTTCACTACATCTGTCCATTGCTGAGAGTGGAGTGTTGAAGTCTCCTACTATTAATGTATTATTATCAGTATGATTCTTTATTTTGGTTATTAATTGGTTTATGTAGTTAGCTGCTCCCACATTGGGGGCATAGATAGTTACAATTGTTAGATCTTCTTGTTGAATAGACCCTTTAAGTATGATATGGTGTCCCTTTACATCTCTTACTACAGTCTTTGGTTTTAAAATCTAATTTGTCTGATATGAGAATTGCTACCCCAGCTTTCTGTTGAGGTCTGTTAGCATGGTAAATTGTTCTCAATACCCTCACTTTCAATCTGGAGGCGTCCTTATTTTCAAAATGAGTCTCTTGTAGACAGCATATGGATGGGTCCTTCTTTTTTACCCAATCTGAAACCCTATGTCTCTTGATGGGAGCATTCAGCCCAGTCACATCGAGAGTAACTGTTGAAAGAAATGAATTTAGTGACTTTGTATGGCCTGTAAAGTCCCTGTTTCTATAGATTGTCTCTGTTAATTTCTGGTCTATATTACTCTGAGGTGTTTCTTCTTTTATAGAATCCCCCTTAATAGTTCTTGCAGGGTTTGGTGGTCACAGATTCTTCCAGTTTCTGCCGGTCCTGGAATCTCTTTGCCTCTCCATCCATTCTGAATGACAGCCTTGCTGGATAAAATATTCTTGACTGCATGTTCTTCTCATTTAGTACCTTGAATATGTCTTGCCAGCCCTTTCTGGCTTGCCATGTCTCTGTGGATGGCTCTACCATTATTCTGATGTTCCACCCTCCATACCTAAGAAGTCTCTTCCCCCCTATCTGCTCTCAGGATGGCTTCCTTGGCTCTAAGATTAGCAAGTTTTACTATTATATGCCTTGGTGTTGGTCTATTTTTATTGATCTTGGGAGGGGTTCTCTCTGCCCCTTGGACACTGAACGCCTGTTTCCTTCCCTGGATTAGGGAAGTTCTCAGCTATGAGTTGCTCAAATATACCTTCTGGTCCTCTCTCTCTCCACCCACTCAGGGATCCCTGCAGCTCCTGGATCGTGTCTGGGCACTGCTCTAAAGCCCTTGCTTGGCTGCTACTGGTCTGCGAGTTTTTGCCCAGTCCCCAGCGCAGGATGGTTTTGCACTCCAGAGTTATATCACTTTCCAGGAGCCAGCTTATGGGGAGGCTCCTTCCACTTCTGTTTATATTCCGGTATCTCCCCAAAGATTACCAACTCCACCCTTCCTACTCTGCAACAGGCAGTGCTTTTCTGCTTGTAGAGATGCAAATATATATTCTTACATCTCAGGCTGATTTCGTTGATGGTTTGGTAGATATCCAGCTACGTTCAGATGACCAGTTGAAATGAGGTCCCCTACTCCTCCACCACCTTGCCTCTTCTCCCCCAAATAAAAAATTTTTTAAAGGTTCTGAAAGAATGAACGGGGGGTAAACAGAAAGGGAAATGAACCATGACAGACTATGGACTCTGGGAAACAAACTGAGGACTTCAGAGGGGAGGGGGGGGATTGGGATAGGCCAGTGATGGGTAGTAAGGAGGGCACATATTGCATGGATCACTGGGTGTTATATGCAAATAATGAATCATGGAACACTACATCAAAAACTAAGATGTACTGTATGGTGACTAACATAATAAAAAACTATTATTAAAAATAAAATAAAATAAAATATTCTTCTGGATTCCAGGAAACAAATTGAGGGTTGCAGAAGGAAGGGGGTAGGGGAACGGGTAACTTGGTGACAGGCATTAAGGAGGGCACTTGATCCAATGAGCACCGGGTGTTATAAACAATTAATGAATCACTGACCACTACATCAAAAACTATTGATGTACTATATGTTGGCTAATTGAACTTAATTTTTTAAAAAAAGATTCTTTCATGTTTACATTTAGTAATTCTGAACACCAAGATATACATCATTTAAAATAAAATGCCTAGCAACAAACTTTGAGAAAATATCACAGGACACACAACGAACACAAAGTTTAAAGCAGTTGTAAAGACCCTTATACATTACTGAGAAAAAAACAGAAGCAATGACAAATAACAATTGTCAGAATCTACAAATGGGTTTTTCATTGAAAACAATTTTACATAGCAGTAAGTATATGAAAATGTAGTCAACCTCATTAGTTATTAGGAGTTGAAAATCAAGGACACCGCTACATCACATTTATGAATTTGCAGCTGTCAGTGATTTAAAAGTCTGCAAAACCAGGCATTGGAGAAAATGTAGATCAATGAAATAATTTATACAAAACTAGGGTAGGATAAATTGATAGAAAAACTTTGAGAGAAATCTTGGAGGAGTTAAGATGGTGGAGGAGTAGGGGTCCCCTTTTTCAGGTGGTCCCCTGAGTCGAGCTGGATAGGTACCAGACCATCCTGAAAACCCATGGAATCAGCCTGAGATGCAGGAAGATACATCTAGATCTCTACAAAGGAACATCTCCAGCGCTGAGTATTGAGGTACCACGCGGAGAGCCATGAATCCGTGCACAGATATTGGAAGATAAACGGAAGGGGGAGGGAGCCACCGCGCTTGGGCGCCAGGAAGCAGTAGCCACCTGCACTGGGGAGCGGGCCAGACTCGCGGACCGGCACCCGCGAGAGAGCAGACTGAGACCATGAGCCTATATTTGAGTGACCAGACTGAAAACCGGTGCTCAGGAGCACGCGAACCACACTGAAACAGGGAGCTCGGGAGTGCGCGGGAACCGGGGCAGCTGGCGGTGTTAGAAACACAAAGGACAGAGACGAGCCAGCCCTGGAAGTGAGGGCTGGGACACCAGCTGTGGGGTGCACAACCCCAAATGCTGCAGGGTTTTTAGCAGCAATGACAGAAACAGAGTTAAAGTGGCCAAGAGAGCTCAGTGGAGAGCGGACTGTGAACTCTCTGTTCTGAGACAGAGGCTAGGATACGGCCACTGCTGCTCTGACTCTCAGAAGAGACACAGAAAACCGTCAGGGAAAGCCGCCAGAGAACAAAAGTCCGGAAATACCAGCTTACATTTGCCCATCCTCATCCCCCCTCAAAGGGGACAGGGAGACTGTATGCAAACAGGGTCACCTGAATATCAGCACAGCAGGCCCCGCCCCCAGAAGGCAGGCTGAAAAATCAAGAAGCCCACATCCCTAAGGTCCCTATAAAACAAGTGCACACTGCCTGGCTCCTGGTCAATAATTGGGGCTCTGGGCAACCCCACAACCCCTCCTCATGAGAATGACGAGAAGGAGAAATCCCCCCCAGCAAAGAAAACATAATGAGTCTGTGGCCTCTGCCACAGAACTGATGGATATGGATATAACCAAATTCTCAGAAATGGAGTTCAGAGTAACAATGGTCAAGATGATGTGCAGGCTTGAAAAAAATATTAATGAAAATATTAACGAGAATGTAGAATCTCTAAGGGCGGAACTGAGAGTGAATCTGGCAGAAATTAAAAATGCTATGAATCAAATGCAGTCAAAACTAGATGCTCTGACGGCCAGGGTGAATGAGGCAGAAGAACGAATTAGTGAATTGGAGGATGGGATAGTAGAAGAGAAAGTTAAAACAGAAACTTGACTCAAAAAAATCCAATCTCAACAATGTAGTTTACGGGAGATTACTGACTCAAGGAAACGATCCAATGTCAGAATCATCGGCATCCCTGAGGGGGTGGAGAAAGAGAGAGGTCTAGAAGAGATATTTGAACAAATTGCAGCTGAAAACTTCCCCAATCTAGCAAAGGAAACAAGCATTCTTGTCCAAGAGGCAGAGAGGACCCCTCCCAAATTCAAGCACGACAAACCTATGCCATGTCGCATCATAGTGCATTTCGCAAATATTAGATCCAAGAATACAGAATTGAAAGTGGCCAGGACGAAAAAATTTCTCACATACAGAGGCAAAAATATCAGAATTACGTCAGATCTACACAGACCTGGAATGACAGAAAGGGTTGACACAGCATTTTTAAAGCTCTATCCGAGAAAAATATGCAGCCAAGAATCCTTTATCCAGCAAGGCTGTCATTCAGAATTGATGGAGAGATAAGGACCATCCAGAATCGCCAGACACCGATCAATTTTGTAACCATGAAACCAGCCCTACAGGAGATATTAGGGGGGGTTCTATAAAATTAAAAATTCCCCAAGAGTGATAGAGAACAGAAATTTACAATCTATAGAACAAAGACTTCACAGGCAACATGACATCATTAAAATCAGATCGCTCAATAATCACTCTCAATGTGAATGGCCTAAATGCTCCCATAAAACTGCCACAGGGTTGCAGACTGGATAAAAAGACATGACCCATCCATTTGCTGTCTACAAGAGACTCATTTTGAACCTAAAGATACATCCAGACTGAAAGTAAAGGGATGGAATACCGTCTTTTACACCAATGGACCTCAAAAGAAAACTGGGGTAGCAATTCTCGTATCAGACAGATTAGATTTTAAACTAAAGACTACAGTTAGAGACACAGAAGGGCACTATATTATTCTTAAAGGATGTATCCAACAAGTGGAGATGACAATTATAAATATATATGCCCCAAACAGGGGAGCAGAAAGATACACAACCCAACTCTTAACCAGAATAAAGAGACATATGGATAAAAATACGTTAATAGTAGGGGACCTCAACACCCCACTATCAGAAATAGACAGATCACCTAAGCAAGAAATCAGCAAAGAAACAAGAGCTTTGAATGCCATACTAGACAAGTTGGACCTTATAGATATATACAGAACACTACACCCCAGAACCAAAGAATACTCATTCTATTCTAATGCCCATGGAACATTCTCAAGAATAGACCATGTTCTGGGTCACAAAACAGGTCTCAACTGATACCAAAAGACTGAAATTATTCCCTGCATATTCTCAGACCACAACGCTCTGAAATTGGAACTCAACCACAAGGAAGAATTTGGAAGAAACTCAAACACTTGGAAACTAAGAACCATCCTGCTCAGGAATGATTCAATAAACCAGGAAATCAAAAATCAATTTAAACAATTTATGGAGACCAACGAGAATGAAAACACAACGGTCCAAAACCTATGGGATACAACAAAGGCAGTCCTAAGGGGAAAATACATAGCCATCCAAGCCTCACTCAAAAGAATAGAAAAATCTAAAATGCAGTTTTTATATTCTCACCTCAAGAAGCGGGAACAGCAACAGAGGGACAAGCCTAATCCATGCATGAGAAAGCAGTGGACCAAGATTAGAGCAGAAATCAATGAATTAGAAACCAGGAGAACAGTAGAGCAGATCAACAGTACTAGAAGCTGGTTCTTTGAGAGAATTAATAAAATTGACAGACCACTAGCAAGACTGATCCAAAAGAATAGAGAAAGGACCCAAATTAATAAAATTATGAATGAAAAAGGAGAGGTCGCAACCAACACCAATGAATTTGGAAGGATTATTAGAAACTTTTATCAACAGCTTTATGCCAATAAATTAAGCAATCTGGAAGAGATGGAGGCCTTCCTGGAAACCCATAAACTACCAAGACTGAAACAGGAAGAAATTGGTTTTTTAAACAGGCCAATTAATTATGAAGAGATTGAGTCAGTGATAAACAACCTTCGAAATAACAAAACTCCAGGCCCGGATGGTTTTCCTGGGGAATTCCACCGAACATTCAAAGAAGAAATAATACCTATTCTCCTAAAGCTATTTCAAAAAATAGAAACAGAAGGAAAGCTACCAAACTCATTCTATGAGGCCAATATTACCTTGATCCCCAAACCAGGCAAAGACCCCATCAAAAAGGAGAATTACAGACCGATTTCCCTAATGAACATGGATGCCAAAATTCTCAACAAGATCCTGGCTAATAAAATCCAACAGTACATTAAAAGGATTATCCATCATGACCAAGTGGGATTCATCCCAGGGATGCAAGGGTGAGTCAACATTTGCAATTCGATCAGTGTGATAGATTATATCAACAAGAAAAGAGTGAAGAACCATATGATTCTCTCAATAGATGCAGAAAAAGCATTTGACAAAATACATCATCCTTTCCTGATTTAAACTCTTCAGAGTGTAGGGATAGAGGGTACATCCCTCGTTCTCATAAAAACCATCTATGAAAAGCCTACAGCAAATATCATTCTCAATGGGGAAAAGCTGGAAGCCTTTCCCTTGAGAACAAGAACAAGACAAGGATGCCCACTCTCGCCATTATTATTCAACATAGTACTAGAAGTCCTTGCAACAGCAATCAGACGACAAAAAGGGATCAAAGGTATCCAAATCGGCAAAGAAGAAGTCAAACTGTCTCTCTTCACAGATGACATGACTCTATATGGAAAACCCAAAAGAATCCACGCCCAAACTATTAGAAGTTATAGAGCAATTCAGTAACGTGGTGGGATACAAAATCAATGCTCAGAAATCAGTTGCATTTCTATACATGAGCAATGAGACTGGAGAAAGAGAAATTAGGGAATCCATCCCATTTACAATAGCACCAAAAACCATACGTTATCTTGGAATTAACTTAACCAGAGACATAAAGGATCTATATTCTAGAAACTACAAATCACTCTTGAAAGACATTGAAGAAGACATGAAAAGATGGAAAAATATTCCATGCTCATGGATCGGAAGAATAAACATAGTTAAAATGTCTATGCTACCCAGAGCAATCTACACTTTCAATGCCATCTTGATCAAAATACCAATGAATTTTTCAAAGAACTGGAACAAACAGCCCTTAAATTTGTATGGAACAAGAAAAGGCCCCGAATCGCCAAGGAATTGTTGAAAAGGAAAAACAAAAGTGGGGACATCACATTGCCAGATTTCGAGCTATACTACAAAGCTGTGATCACAAAGACAGCATGGTACTGGCACAAAAACAGACACGCAGACCAGTGGAACAGAATAGAGAACCCAGAAATGGACCCTCGGCTCCTTGAGCAACTGATCTTTGACAAAGCAGGAAACATCCGGTGGAAAAAAGACAGTCTCTTCAATAAATGGTGCTGGGAAAATTGGACAGCAACATGGAAAAGAATGAAACTTGACCACTCTCTCACACCTCACACAAAGATAAACTCTAAATGGATGAAAGACCTCGATGTGAGACAGGAATCCATCAAAATCCTAGAGGAGAGCATAGGCAGCAACCTCTACGACATCAGCCACAGCAACTTTTTTCATGAAACATCTCCTAAGGCAAAAGAAACAAAAGAAAAAAATGAACTTGTGGGACTTCATCAAGATAAAAAGCTTCTGCACGGCCAAGGAAACAGTCAAAAAAAACTAAGAGGCAGCCCACGGAATGGGAGAAGATATTTGCAAAGGACACTACAGATAAAAGACTGGTATCCAAGATCTACAAAGAACTTCTCAAACTCAATACACAAGAAACAAATAAACAAATCAAAAAATGGGCAGAAGATATGAACAGACACTTTTCCAATGAAGACATACAAATGGCTAACAGACACATGAAAAAATGTTCAAAATCATTAGCCATCAAGGAAATTCAAATCAAAACCACACTGAGATACCACCTTACGCCAGTTAGAATGGCAAAAATTGACAAGGCAAGAAACAACAATTGCTGGAGAGGATGTGGAGAAAGGGGGTCCCTCCTTCATTGTTGGTGGGAATGCAAGTTGGTACAGCCACTCTGGAAAACAGTGTGGAGGTCCCTTAAAAAGTTAAAAATTGAGGTACCCTATGATCCAGCCATTGCACTACTGGGTATTTACCCCAAAGATTCAGACATAGTGAAGAGAAGGGCCATATGCACCCCAATGTTCATAGCAGCATTGTCCACAATAGCTAAATCGTGGAAGGAGCCGAGATGCCCTTCAACAGATGACTGGATTAAGAAGACGTGGTCCGTATAGACAATAGAATATTACTCAGGTGTCAGAACGAATTCTCAACATTTGCTGCAACAGGACGGCACTGGAGGAGATAATGCTAAGCGAAATAAGTCAAGCAGAGAAAGACAATTATCATATGGTTTCACTCATTTATGGAACATAAGAAATAGCAGGAAGATTGGTAGGAGAAGGAAGGGAAGAAGAAAGGGGGGGTAAACAGAAGGGGGAGTGAAGCATGAGAGACTATGGACTCTGGGAAACAAACTGAGGGCTTCAGAGGGGAGGAGGGTGGGGGATTGGGATAGACTGGTGATGGGTAGTAAGGAGGGCACGTATTGCATGGTGCACTGGGTGTTATACGCAACTAATGAAGCATGGAAGTTTACATCAAAAACCAGGGATGTACTGTATGGTGACTAACATAATATAATAAAAAAACATTTAAAAAAAAAAAAAGAACACTTTGAGAGAAAATGCCTTGTAAAGTCTGCTTATTCCATAACCAGGAATTCGTATGCCAGGTATACACCCTAATCATCCTGCATACATGCCCCAAGAGACATAAACAAAATTGTTCAGCCAAACGTCTTTTATATGAGTGAAAAACTGTAATCAGCAAAAATGGCAATCAGGAAGTGAAGAGACAAAATAATTCTAATATAGTCACACAACTGAATATTATACAGCAGTGGAAATAAATGAACCACAGCTATGCAATAAACACTGAATAATCTCACTGACAAATGGTGAAAAAAGGAAAGTCACAAAAGTATATATATGATAACTTTTGTGGAAGTTCAAATAAACTAATCCTTAAAATACATGCTATTTAGGCAAAGACGTGTGTATGGGAGTATGTTGATATAGAAATTATATTGTAATGCAAGTGTGTGAAGAGCACAGAATGAAGATCATGATTTCCCTGGTGGAGGCAGGAACAAGTAGGCTGTAAGAGCACAGAGATAGCAATAGCTAGTAGTAAGATCCCGGCTTTTGACTTGAGTGTTAAGCTACACATGTTCATGGTACTATTTTTAACTCATTGAAAATGGAAAAATGATGATATGGCTCACGAACCACACAATTATGATTATTTACTAATTTAAAAAAATATATATTTTCTCTCCTGCAAATACACACCTAGATAATTGCCTATATTTCTGAAACTTGACTGATGTCTTCCCCACCAAAAAAAAGTTCAATTAAATGTGTTTATCAATATGGTTTACATTAATTTTCAATATTCAATAGTAAATTTCATACATAAATAAGTTCATCTCTGAAATGAATTTCCACGGAGGATATCTTAAAAAAAAAAAGAAAAAAGAAAAAGAAACAGACAAGATGGGTGGTGGGGAGGACACGTATTGCATGGTGCACTGGGTGTTATACGCAACTAATGAATCATCGAACTTTACATCAAAAACCAGGGATGTACTGTATGGTGACTAACATAATATAAGAAAAAAAATTTTTAAATAAAAAAAGGAATGTTAATAAATTTTAGATTACAAATTGTTTTCAATAAATAAATCTATTCATTCAAAAAAGAAAAAGACAAGATGAAATATGCCTTAAGGGAAGCTTTCCTAAAATAGTTGTTTGGATAACCCTCTGACAATAGTCTAAGATCTGTTAATCACCTTTGTGGGGCACTAGTCCCCCGGGGTCTACACCACATTAACCTTTAGAGTCCTACAAAAACACTTCTTGGAGCACACAGAGACCAGTAGAGGGCTCTCCTGGTTGAATTGGTCAGAGATCCACCTACAAATGTGTCCAACAGGAGTGCACACAAAAGACAACAAATATCCCATCAAAAATACATTCAACAAACCAAATTCACCAACATTTTCACCAGTCCCACATCTAATTTTCCTCCAGCATTCACATTAAAGAGACACTTCACTGAATCTTAGTTCAGCTGTTGCATTCAGTGCAAATGTGATCATGACACGTGTTAGTACAGGACAGTGGTGGCCAATCAGTATTTCATGGACTCACTGACTTGCCAAACAAGAATCCTTCTGATTACCCGTGAAATGAAGGCTCGTCATCGTGGGAACATGGGTACCACCGGACTACATGAGACACAACAGCTGTGAATTCTTCCCTCCTGAAACGTAAATATGTTCTAATTTTCTTTCTTGTTTTCTCTCCACATCATTCTGTACATTCAAATTATATTTAAATATGTTTGCTTCATTTGTCTTACATTTCAAGGAAAAAAGTAATTTGTAAATTCACTACACTATTAGAAAATGGATTCCATACCATGAAAAATGAAAAACCTGCTTCAGTGAAAACATTGCGTGCCTCTTTTTTAACACCTGTTTCTTCAGCTTGTGCTATTTCATTTTTTTTTAAAGATTTTATTTATTTATTCGACAGAGATAGAGACAGCCAGCGAGAGAGGGAACACAAGCAGGGGGAGTGGGAGAGGAAGAAGCAGGCTCATAGCAGAGGAGACTGATGTGGGGCTCGATCCCACAACACCGGGATCATGCCCTGAGCCGAAGGCAGACGCTTAACTGCTGTGCCACCCAGGCACCCCTGTGCTATCTCATTTTTAATGTCACCTTCACATTCAAATTAAAATTACAACAATAGCTAAAAGTTGACCCAAGGCTAAAATGAATATGGAAAATGTTCACAGGCACAGAAAGACAATTCCTATATTTGATTTCACAACATTAAATTAATGAAGTATAATTCCAAGCTTGACACTTCTGAAAAGGATATCTGGATTCTTATAAGACCCAAAGCATAAACTGACCTGGTAATGTTTTCCACCTGCTAAACTAACATATATATTAGAAACTGTACATGCATCATGGATGCCCACTGTCTTCTTCAGTGGTATGCCACACCTACAGTACTGTGTTCACTTCTCAACTCATAACCAAAGGCATTTGATAAAACACGGTGAGTCAAATGGATAGCAAGCAGAAAAACACGGTAATTAAACATCACCCAGTGCTAGGAAGAACTGACAACTACCAAGCACTTATTATGGGAACATAAAGCTAAGGGTATCTTTGATAATAGCTTCTAATATTGAAGGAAACTCAAAACACATATAAAAAATTTTAATGAGCCAAACTTAACAATATTGTCTAGAGATGCACATTTGGGTAACCAAGCTATTAATACAAGGAGGTGATTATTATACATGAGGATAGTGGATACTCTGAGGGACAGGGATGGGTAACAATCAGGACAAGTCACAAAGAGAAGCTCTCAGCGTGCTTTCCAAGTTCTATTTCTTTTTTTTTTTCTTTTTTTTTTATAATGATTTTTTATTATATTATGTTAGTCACCATACAGTACATCGAAAACCGGGGATGTACTGCAAGTTCTATTTCTTGACCTGCATTTTATTTACAAGAATATTCACCTTAATTCATCGAGCTTTTGCTTTTTCTGTATCTGTGTTTTATTATAAAATAATACTGTCTTTATAATGAAGCCATGTTGAATTGACTTAGTCCATGTTATTTCCAGAATAAAAAGAGCCAATGCTCTGTTAAAGAGGCATCGCTCACTCCCATAAGGAGTCAGAGGCACAGATGAAAGGACAGCTATGAAGCTCTGAAAACAGGATTCGTGTGAACATTCTCTGGAAGACCTCCTTCAGGGGCAGAAGCCTGGATCATGCTTTCTGAGTCTATTTCAACTCTAAAATTCTATGGCCTTTTAATTCCCAACACTATCCCAACCTTACGTGGTCAAAGAATACTGAGTGCATTTTGTAATCAACCATGTTGGGAGCTAAGTCCTCTGTCCTCTCCTGCCTCTGGATTTATCAGTTCAGTACGTACATCTTGCTTGTGGGCCCTTTTGTGTACATGAGTGTCTGTGCATTTAAAAGTTATGCAAATATAAAATTGTAAGCATTCCAGTTTAGTTCTAGACCATCATAAAATCACCAGTGTGAAAAATGAAGACGGGAAGGAGTGAGTAGAATAATAATGTGTGGGTAGGTGAATACAATTTTTAATTCTGAGAATTACTATGAGCCAAGCACAGTTCCTAGTGTTTTCACAAATACTAACCCTCACCACCTCCCTTTGAGGAATATTATTATCTTCAGTGAACATACAGAAAACCTGGTGTACAAACAGGTTACATAACCGCCCAAGGACACATTACCTCCAAGTAGTGAAGCTGGGGTTGGACACCAAGCTCTGAGTCCAGAATCTGTGCACTTAAGCACTATGCTCGACTTAGCTGACCTCCGACCACATAAAAACTTCACATCATTAATTAAATTAAATTCCCATTTTGAGAAAAAATATAACCCTAACCCATACTACTTGGTAATAACAGCTCTTTCTCCATGATTGTAACATTTTCATGTTTTAACTGAACTGTTTGTAACAATGATATACTGTAGGTAATTTACCTTATTTCGATGTAACTGCAACAAATCAACTTATTTTTCCTTGGCCCCAAACACACGTGAATATAAAGCACCCTACATCTGTAGTTGATGGTCAGAAATTATATACATAAAAAATTATAAGCCAAAAAGATAGAAAATATTTTTAAATTAATTCAGTCACTAAAACTTCCATCTATTTAATGATATGATAAGAATTCAGAAATAGAGAAAAAAGATACATTTCTTAGATATATCCCCTTTCTGTATTCATTTAGAATTGAAATGGGGTTCTACCTATACAGTCCCGAAGCAACCAGAGGATTACCTCAGATGGCTGGTAAATTATACACGGAAAAACAACTCGCTGACCAATAGATGAGATGCTTTTTGATCGAGTTCCCTCCCTTGCTAATTTTGCTGACTGGCCGGTGAGTAGGAGCTAACACAGGTGGTGACTGGTGCATGTGGTAACCAGAGGCTTCTGGAATTAGTTCAGTTTTTAACTCTGAAACAAATCAGTGAGGCTAAAAAATGCTGTAATCACAGTCATGAAAGGTATTCCAGGAAACACAGGGCCTCTGTACATGCCAATGAAAGTTAATAAGAAAGATGAGTATTCCTGGCACCAAAACGCATGCACAAAATGGGCCACTATAGGGGAGAACACCAAAATTGATACAGGAACAGCAGTGTCTACACTGCTGAATAGGAGGGAAAACAAGAGGAGGAGGCTGGTGGTGATGTGATGACGATGGCTGGAACGAACACATCTAGACTGAACGTGGAAACTGATCCTGCTCCATAATGCTGGCTCTTAAGTCAAGAAAATGGATCATTTAACTTTTTACCCCAAACTCCACTCCTTTGAAAAGGGAAACATTTGTCATGATCAAGTGATGCTTATGCCATACATTCAAGAAGAAATAATTCCTCCAAATATATCTGAATCTTAAAATTATATCATTAACTTTGTGGATTTACTACTTAACCAAAATACACACAACCATAGGTGTCATGGCATAGTTAAACCCTTTTAATGACTTACAATTCGGTGCGATTGGGTTTACCATATTATTTTCAGAACCACTCTGGTTATGAGTAACACAGAGAGGTTTTGGGCACTGAACACAGGGAGAGTGTTAACAGAGGTGTTCCAAACGGGAGAGAGCACACCAACAACTGCATCTGGGATACTCAGAGCAAACTACAGAGATTTTTATTTCTATCTAGGGGTAGACGCTATTTATTATTACCTTGGTTTGTCTCCTAGACTTTCCTAAGGAGCCATGGACACAAACAATGGAAGTTCCACTACGGATTTCATCCTGCTGGGGTTTTCTGATCAACCCCAACTGGAACGCATCATCTCTGGGCTTGTCTTCATCTTCTATATTGTGACTCTGGTAGGAAACACAACCATCATTCTTGTATCTTACCTAGACGCCCAGCTCCACACTCCCATGTATTTCTTCTTATCCAATTTGTCTTTTTTGGATCTCTGCTATGCAACTAGCATTATCCCCCAGATGCTGGTGAATCTATGGGGTCCATCAAGGTCTATTACCTATGGAGGGTGTGTGCTCCAATTCTTCTTTGCCCTTGACCTGGGATCTGCTGAATGTCTTCTCTTGGCTGTGATGGCCTATGACCGCTATGCTGCTGTCTGTCAACCTCTTCACTACACAGTGATAATGCACCCTCAGCTTTGCCAGAAGATGGTGCTCACCGCCTGGTTGGGTGGCCTTGTAGGTGCTTTAATTCTTTGCTCCCTGACATTGAAGTTACCAAGATGTGGGCACCGGGAAATGGATACCTTCTACTGTGAGATGCCAGCATTGATCAAGATGGCTTGTGTCTACTCAAAAGTAATGGAGATCGTTGTCTTTGCTCTTGGAGTGGTATTTCTTCTAGTACCTCTATCACTAATTCTCATCTCATACGGATTTATCACTCAAGCTGTCATGAGGATCAAGTCAGAGGCAAGGTGGCGTAAGGTCCTTAATACATGTGGCTCCCACCTCACAGTAGTAACTCTGTTTTATGGAACAGCCATTTACATGTACATGAAGCCACAGAATAGCACATCCCAAGATGAGGGGAAGTTCCTTTCTCTCTTTTACACGATCATCACACCCACCCTTAACCCTCTGATCTACACTTTAAGAAACAAAGATGTAAAGAGTGCAGTAAAGAGAATAATGTGTGTAGGAAAATGGTCAGCCAAGTCATGAGTTAGGTGGAAGAGAACTAGGAAATAATATTGACCTTTATCAACAGAATATTAATGAACTCATTTATGCAAAGACTATTTTTTGGGTGTTTACCATGACCAAGAATTGTACTAGGTACTGACTTTCTAAATAAGTAGGAACTAGACAGAAATTATAAAGAGAGAGAGATACAGACACATAAAGAAACTTCAATTCATACATTTAAAAGGCTTCAGGACTAATCAGGGGCCACAGATAAGTAAACATATAGTTACAAGATGTGATTAAGTATAGTAACAGAGATATGTACAAAGTATTAAGAAAATATTTCACAGGGAAATTTATTTAATATGGGATTAAGAGGATACTTATTACTTTCTTTGTAGAAGTATCACTTTTATGGGAAATAACACTTTCTTTCATCAACCTAATACTGACAACAGGGCCTTTGTGGTAGAGACCAACTGCCCACTGATACCCATTCCACCTTCTGCTTATATGAAGCCATTTGCCCTCACCCTACCATCTCCCCTTCCTCTGGCTATAATGAGAATGTGGAGGTATCTAGCTTTGGAAAAAAAAAAAACCAACATGGAATGGAACAATAAGATGGACTCAGAACCACCCACCACCAGTCAATGCCTCCAGTCTATTACAGGAGAAATGCTTCTATGTTATCGAATATTAAATAAGCCACTCTGCTCTGGTGGTCTCTCAGAGTGGCTTAACTTCACCCTCCACGGCTTGATGAGGAGGTTGGGCTTTTTGCTGTAAGGTAGTGTGTCCTTCAATCAGCAGCAACAGCATCACTTGGCCCCTTATCAGAACTGGACACTCTTGGGCCCACCTCAGACCTACTGACCAACCATCTGAGGATTGACCCAGAAACTGATGCTTTTTTAACAAACACTTGAGGTGATCAGACAAAAGTTTGAGAATAACTGTCACCAAAAAATAGGGAGATGTTGAATTTCTTTTTTTTTTTTTTATGTCTTTTTTTATTATATTATGTTAGTCACCATACAGTACATCCCTGGTTTTTGATGTAAAGTTCCATGATTCATTAGTTGCATATAACACCCAGGGCACCATGCAATACGTGCCCTCCTTACTACCCATCACCAGCCTATCACATTCCCCCACCCCCCTCCCCTCTGAAGCCCTCAGTTTGTTTCCCAGAGTCCACAATCTCTCATGGTTCATTCCCCCTTCTGTTTACCCCCCGCTTTCTTCTTCCCTTCCTTCTCCTACCGATCTTCCTATTTCTTATGTTCCATAAATGAGTGAAACCATATGATTAACAGATGTTAACAAATGTTGGTGAGGACTCAGAGAATGGGGAACCCTGTTAAACTGCTGGTGGGAATGTAAACTAGTACAGCCACTCTGGAAAACTGTATGGAGGATCCTCAAAAAGTTAAAAATAGAGCTACCCTACAACCCAGCAATTGCACTACCAGGTATTTACACAAAGGATACAAACATTGTGATGTGAAAGGGTTTATACCAGCAATGTCCACAATAGCCAAACTATGGAAAAAGCCCAAATGTCCATTGACAGATGAGTGGATAAGGAAGATGTGGTATATATATATATACAATGGAATATTACTCAGCCATCAGTAAAGGATGAGATGTTACCATTTGAAACAACATGGATGGAACTAGAGGGTATTATGCTAAGTGAAATAAGTCAATCAGAGAAAAAAATTATCATATGGTTTCACTCATACATGGAATTTAAGAAACAAAACAAAGGATCATAAGGGAAGGGAGGGAAAAATAAAATAAGAGGAAATAAGAGAGGGAGATAAACCATAGGAGATTCTTAATTATAGGAAACAAACTTAGGGTTGCTGGAGGGGAGTTGGGTTGGGGGATGGGGTAACTGGGTGATGGGAGGGCATGTGATATAATGACCACTGGGTGTTATATGCAACTGATGAATAACTGAAGTCTATATCTGAAACTAATGATACACAATATGTTAATTAATTGAATTTAAATAAAAAGATTAAAAAATGACACTAGGTGATATTGCAGGAAAAGACATACTGAGTGGTAGAGCAGAATTCAAAGCCCAAAATATACCAGCACCCTCACATGCACACACACATATGCAGATCCTTGATATAGTCAAGAGCTATGATGGCAATTTCAATAAATCAAACTGGAATTTGGTTACTTATATGGAAAACCAAGTTTGGACCTCACCCTCTACCATACACATACATTAATTCCAGGTATATTTAGGGTATGACTTTTAAAAGTTTAGGAAAAAATATAACTTAATATCTTTCTCATTTTGGAATAGAGGATTTCATAAAGACTAATTAAAAGATTCTTCCAAAAGCTTTTTATCTTGATGAAGTCCCAAAAGTTCATGTTTGCTTTTGTTTCCCTTGCATTTGGAGACATGTCTTGAAAGAAGTTGCTATCGCCAATGTCAAAGAGCTTGCTGCCTGTGTTCTCCTCTAGGATTTTGACGGATTCCAGTCTCACATTGAGGTCTTTCTTTCTTTTTTTTTTTTATTACAAAGAAACATGTTTTATTTTTTTTAATAATAATATTTTTATTATATTATGTTAGTCACGATACAGTACACTTTCAATGCCATCCCGATCAAAATACCAATGACATTTTTCAAAGAACTGGAACAAACAGCTCTTAAATTTGTGTGGAATCAGAAAAGGCCCCAAATCGCCAAAGAATTGTTGAAAAGAAAAAACAAAGCTTGGGGCATCACAATGTCGGTTTTCAAGCTGTACTACAAAGCTGTGATCACAAAGACAGCATGGTACTGGAAAAAAAACAGACACATAGACCAGTGGAACAGACTAGAGAACCCAGAAATGGACCCTCAGCTCTTTGGGCAACTAAGCTTTGACAAAGCAGGAAAAAACATCAGTGGAAAAAAGACAGTCTCTTCAATAAATGGTGCTGGGAAAATTGGACAGCTACATGCAAAAGAATGAAACTTGACCACTCTCTCACACCATACACAAAGATAAACTCCAAATGGATGAAAGACCTCGATGTGAGACAGGAATCCATCAAAATCCTAGAGAAAAACCACGGATGTACTGTGTGAGGTCTTTCTTTCATTCAGAGTTTATCTTTGTATATGGTGTAAGAGAATGGTCCAGTTGCTTCTGCATGTGGCTGTCCAATTTTCCCACCACCGTTTATTGAAGAGATTCTCTTTTCCAATGGATATTTTTTCCTGTTTTGTCAAAGATTAGTTGACCAGAGAGTTGAGGGTCCTTTCCTGGAGACTATATTCTGTTCCATTGACCTATGTGTCCTTTTTTGTGCCAATACCATGCTGTCTTGGTGATCACAGCTTTGTAGTATAGCATGAAATCAGGCAACGGGATACCCCCAGCTTTATTTTTTTTTTAACATTTCCTTGAAGATTCAGGGTCTTTTCTGGTTCCATATAAATTTTAGGATTGTTTGTTCCAGCACTTTGAAAAATGACATTGGTATTTTGAGCAGGATGGCACTAAAAGTGTAGGTTGTTCTGGGCAACACAGATATTTAACATGTTTATTCTTCCAATCCACGAGCATGGAATGTTTTTCCATCTTTTTGTATCTTCCTCAAATTCCTTCATACGTGTTTTCTGTAGTTTCTAGAGTATAGATCCCTTAACTCTGTGGTTAGATTTATTCCTAGGTATCTTATGGTTTTGGTGCTATTGTAAATGGAATAGATTCCCAAATTTCTCTTTCTACAGCTTCTGCACAGGAAAGGAAATGGTCAACAAAACTAAGAGGCAACCCACGGAATGGGAGAAGATATGACATTACAGATAAAGGGCTGGTATCCAAGATCTATAAAGAACTTCTTGAACTCAACACCCAAAAAACAAAGTCAAAATATTGGCAGAAGTCATGAACAGACATTCCTCTAAAGAAGACATACAAATGGCTAATAGACACATGAAAAAATGTTCAACATCATTAGCCATCAGGGAAATTCAAATCAAAACCACATTAAGATAACACCTTACACCAGTTAGAACAGCAAAAATTGACAAGGCAGGAAACAAATGTTGGAGAAGATGTGGAGAAAGGGGAACCCTCTTACACTGTTGGTGGGAAGGCAAGTTGGTACAGCCACTCTGGAAAACAGTGTGGAGCTCCCTCAAAAAGTTAAAAATAGAGCTACCCTATGACCCAGCAATTGCACTACTGGGTATTTACTCCCCAAAGATACAGATATAGTGAAAAGAAGGGCCATATGCACCCCAATGTTCATAGCAGCAATGTCCAGAATAGCCAAACTGTGGAAGGAGCTGAGATGCCCTTCAACAGACCAATAGATAAAGAAGATGTGGTCCATATATACAATGGAATATTACTCAGCCACCAGAAAGGATGAATACCCGCCATATGCATCAACATGGATGGAACTGGAAGGGATTACGCTAAGTGAAGTAAGGCAAGCAGAGAAAGACAATTATCATACAGTTTCACTTATTTGTCAACATAAGGAATAGAAGGGAGGACATTAGGAGAACGAAGGGAAAAACGAAGGGGGTGAAAACAGAAGGATAGCTGAACCATGAGAGACTCTTCAGTCCTGGAAACAAACTGAGGGTTTTAGAAGGGAGGAGGGTGAGTGGATGGGTTAGTCTGGTGATGGGTATTAAGGAGGGCACATGTTGTAGTGAGCACTGGGTGTTATACACAACAACGAATCATGGAATACTACATCAAAAATTAAGGAAGTACTGTATGGTGACTAACATAACATAATAAAAAAAGAAGACATACAAATGTTTAACAGATACATGAAAAAATGTTCAACATCATTAGCCATCAGGAAAATTCAAATCAAAACCACATTGAGATAACACCTTACCAGTTAGAACAGCAAAAATTGACAAGGCAGGAAAGAACAAATGTTGGAGAAGATGTGGAGAAAGGGGACCCTCTTACACTGTTGGTGGGAAGGCAAGTTGGTACAGCCACTCTGGAAAACAGTATAGAGGTTCCTCAGAAAGTTAAAAGTAGAGCTACCCTCTGAGCTGGCAATAGCATACTGCTATGTATTTACCCCAAAGACACGGATGTAGTAAAAAGAAGGGACACACGCACCCCAATGTTCATAGCAGCAATGTCCACAATAGCCAAACTGTGGAAGGAGCTGAGATGCCCTTCAACAGACGAATGGATAAAGAAGATGTGGTTCATATATACAATGGAATATTACTCAGCCATCAGAAAGGATGAATACCCACCATTTGCATCAACATGGATGGAATTGGAGGGGATTATGCTAAGTGAAATAAGTCAAGCAGGGAAAGACAATTATCATATGGTTTTGCTACTATGTGGAATATAAGGAATAGCACAGAGGACATTAGGGGAAGGAAGGGAAAACTGAAGGGGGGAAATCAGAGGGAGAGACAAGCCATGGGAGACTATTGGACTCCAGGAAAGAATCTGAGGGTTTCAGAGAGGAGGGGGTGGGGAATGGGGTAGCCCAGTGATGGTTGTTAAGGAAGGCACATGTTGTAGTGATCACTGGGTTTTATACACAAATAATGAATCATGGAACACTACCTCAAAAACTAATGATGTACTGTATGGTGACTAACATAACAATAAAAAAAGATTCTTCCATTTTTCAGTTTACAAATTCTGATGTCCAAGAGACACATTTTTAAAGTAAAATGTCAAGCGGGGCACAGTCGTTAAGCGTCTGCCTTCGGCTCAGGGTGTGATCCTGGCATTCTGGGATCGAGCCCCACATCAGGTTCCTCAGCTGGGAGCCTGCTTCTTCCTCTCCCACTCCCCCTGCTTGTGTTCCCTCTCTCGCTGGCTGTCTCTCTCTGTCAAATAAATAAATAAAATCTTTAAAAAAATAAAAAATAAAGTAAAATGTCAAGCAATAAGCATAGAAAATGTCGCAGAGCACACAACCAACAGACAGTTAAAAGCAATTATAAAGCCCTTAAAAATTAATAAGAAAAACAGAGAAGCAATGACAAAGAATGAACAAACAGGTTTTTCACAGAAAGACAATTGTACATAGCAGTAAGTATATGAAGATGTAGTCAACCTCATTCGTTCTTAGGAAGATGAAACTCAAGGCCACAGCTAGATAGCATTTATAATCTTTCAGTTGGCAATGACTTAAAACTTGCAATACTAGGTGTTGGAGAAAATGCAGATCAATGGAATAATTTATACAAAACTACGGTACGATAAATTGATAGAACCACTTTGGAAGAAAATGCCTTGTAAAGTTTGCCTATCCCATAAACAGCAATCCCTGTCCTAGGCATACACCACAAAGACCTTCCTGTATACAGGACCCAAGAGTTCCAAACACAATTATTCATCATAATGCCTTTCATATGAGCCAGGAACAGTAATCAAAAAGTCAACACACAAAAATAATATAGTTCACACAATGGAATATTATATAGTAGTTGAAATAAAGGAACCACACCCACACAAAAATACTGGATAATCTCACTGACAAAATGTTAGGTGAAAAACGTCAAGTCCCAAAGCACATACAAGATATGATAATTTTTGTGGGAGTGCAAATTAATATTAAAATACATACCACTTAGGCATTGACATATATATTTGAGTATGTTGCTATAGAAATGATATTCTAATGCAAGTGTGTGATGAACACCAAATTCAAGGTCATGATTTCCCTGGGGGTCAGGTAGGAACAAGAGAGAGAGTGTAAAGGCATAGAGATAGCTATGGGCTGGTAGTGAGATCCCCGTTCCTGAGTTGCTATGGGCTGGTAGTGAGATCCCCGTTCCTGAGTTGCTATGGGCTGGTAGTGAGATCCCCGTTCCTGAGTTGCTATGGGCTGGTAGTGAGATCCCCGTTCCTGAGTTGCTATGGGCTGGTAGTGAGATCCCCGTTCCTGAGTTGCTATGGGCTGGTAGTGAGATCCCCGTTCCTGAGTTGCTATGGGCTGGTAGTGAGATCCCCGTTCCTGAGTTGCGTGGTAGGCTCCTTATGTTCATGGTACTATTTTCAACTCACTGAAAATGGAACAGTGATGATATGGCTCATGAGCCACATAATTATGTTATTTACTAATCTTTTTTTAAAGCAAGTATTTTCCAAGAAAAGATGGCAGAGGAGTAGAGGACCCCTTTTTCAGCTGGTCCCCTGAGTCGAGCTGATTATCTACCAGACCAACCTGAACATCCACGGAATCAGCCTGAGACGCAGGAAGATACACCTGGATCTCTATGAATGAACATCTCCAGCGCTGAGTATTGAGGTACAAAGCTAGAAGCCGTGAATCCGCGCACAGATATCGGAAGATAAACGGAAGGGGGAGGGAGCCACCGCACTCGGGTGCCGGGAAGCAGTAGCTACCTGCACTGGGGAACGGGCCAGACTAAGGACCGGTACCCACAAGAAAGCAGACTGAGGGGGCGCCTGGGTGGCACGGCGGTTAAGCGTCTGCCTTCGGCTCAGGGCGTGATCCCGGCGTTATGGGATCGAGTCCCACATCAGGCTCCTCCGCTATGAGCCTGCTTCTTCCTCTCCCACTCCCCCTGCTTGTGTTCCCTCTCTCGCTGGCTGTCTCTGTCTCTGTCAAATAAATAAATAAATTCTTAAAAAAAAAAAAAAAAAGAAAGAAAGCAGACTAAGACCGTGATCCTGGGAACACACATGCGACCAGACTGAAAACCGGAGCTCTGGAGTGCTCTCTGGAGTGCTCACTGGAACCGGACTGAAACTGGGAGCTCGAGAGCGTGCGAGTGTGCGCGCGTCCAAACTGAAAACCGGAGCTCCGGTCTGACCAGAAAGAAACCCAGCGATCCGGAGCACGTGCGAACCACACTGAAACAGGGAGCTTGGGAGCCCATCCAGGTAACGGCGGCTGGCAGTGTTAGAAACACAAAGGACAGAGACGAGCCAGCCTTGGAAGTGAGGGCTGGGACACCGGCTGTGGGGCGCACAACCCCAGACGCTGCAGGGTTTTTAGCAGCACTGACAGAAACAGAGTTAAAGTGGCCAAGAGAGCTCAGTGGAGAGCAGACTGCAATCTCTCTGTTCTGAGACAGAGGCTGGGATTCGGCCACTGCTGCTCTGACTCTCAGAAGAGACACAAAAAATGCCAGGGAAAGCCGCCAGAGAACAAAAGCCTGGAAATACCAGGTCACATTGTGCCCATCCCCATTCCCCCTCACAGGGGACACGGAGACTCTACCCAAACAGGGTTGCCTGAGTATTGGTGCGGCAGACCCCTCCCCCAGAAGGCAGGCTGAAAAATCAAAAAGCCCACATCCCTAAGGTCCCTATAAAACAGGTGCACACTGCCTGGGTCCTGGTCAATAATTTGGGCTCCGGACAACCCCACAACCTCTCCTCATCAGAATGAGGAGGAGGAGAAGTCCCCCCCAGCAAAGAAAAGACAATGAGTCTGTGGCCTCTGCCACAGAACTAATGGATATGGATATAACCAAATTATCAGAAATGGAATTCAGAGTAACAATGGTCAAGATGATGTGTAGACTTGAAAAAAATATTAATGAGAATATAGAACCTCTAAGGGCAGAAATGAGAGCGAATCTGGCAGAAATTAAAAATGCTTTGAGTCAAATGCAGTCTAAACTAGACGCTCTGACGGCCAGGGTGAATGAGGCAGAAGAACGAATTAGTGACTTGGAGGATGGGATGGTAGAAGAGAAAGTAAAAACAGAAACTTGGCTCAAAAAAAATCCAATCTCAAGAATGTAGATTACAGGAGATTACTGACTCAGTGAAATGTTCCAATGTCAGAATTATCTGCATACCTGAGGGGATGGAGAAAGAGAGAGGTCTAGAAGAGATATATGGAGGGGTTAAGATGGCGGAGGAGTAGGGGACCCCTTTTTCAGCTGGTCCCCTGAGTCAAGCTGGATAGGTACCAGACCAGCCTGAACATCCACAGAATCAGCCTGAGACGCAGGAAGATACTGGATCTCTACAAATGAACATCTCCAGCGATGAGTATTGAGGTACGAAGCGGGGAGTCATGAAACCATGCACAGGTATCGGAAGATAAACGGAAGGGGGAGGGAGCCGCCGCGTTCGGGCACTGGGAAACGGTAGCCACCTGCACGGGGGAGCAGGCAGACTCGCGGACAGACGGCACCCGCGAGACAGCAGACTGAGACAGTGAGATGAGAGCGCGCGCCACCAGAATTCTCAAGGAACTCCGGTGTGCTCACTGGAACCAGACTGAGACCGGG
The DNA here is from genome assembly GCF_024610735.1 of Ursus americanus. Taxonomy (NCBI): domain Eukaryota; kingdom Metazoa; phylum Chordata; class Mammalia; order Carnivora; family Ursidae; genus Ursus; species Ursus americanus. Next base: position 534,668 of record NC_142158.1, read on the forward strand.
AGCTCCGGGAGCGCACGGGGACAGCTGGCGGCTGGCGGTGTTAGACACACAAAGGACAGAGACGCGCTAGCCCTGGAAGTGAGGGCTGGGATGCTGGGTGTGGGGCGCACACCCCGGGACACTGCAGGGTTGAGCAGCACCAACAGAAACAGAGTTAAAGTGGCCAGAACATCAGTGGAGAGCGGTCCGCGATCCCTCTGCTCTGTGACAGAGGCTGAGATTCGGCCACTGCTGCTCTGACTCTCAGAAGAGGCACAGCAAACCACCAGGGAAAGCCGCCAGAGAACAAAAGCCTGGAAATACCGATTCACAGGGTGCCCATCCCCATCCCCCCTCGCAGGTGACACGGAGACTCTACCCAAACAGAGTTGCCTGAGTGTCGGCACGGCAGGCCCCTCCTCCAGAACACAGAAGGCGGGATGAAAAATCAAGAAGCCCACAACCTGGGGCGCCTGGGTTGCGCAGTCATTGAGCGCCTGTCTTCGGCTCAGGCCGTGATCCCGGCGATCCGAAAAGGAGTCCCTCATCGGGCTCCTCCGCTGGAAGCCTGCTTCTTCCTCTTCCACTCCCCTGCTTGTGTTCCCTCTCTCACTGGCTGTCTCTCTGCCACATAAATAAATAAAATCTTTAAAGAAGAAGCCCACACCCCTAAGATCCCTATAAAACAAGGGTGCACGGCCTGGGCCCCAGTCAATAATTTGGGCTCTGGACAACCCCGCGACCTCTCCTCATCAGAATGACGAGAAGGAGAAGTCCCCCCCAGCAAAGAAAAAACAATGAGTCTGTGGCCTCTGCCACAGAACTAATGGATATGTATGTAACCAAATTATCAGAAATGGAATTCAGAGTAACAATGGTCAAGATGATGTGTAGACTTGAAAAAAGTATTAACGAAAATGTTAATGAGAATATAGAATGCCTAAGGACAGAAATGAGAGTGAATCTGGCAGAAATTAAAAATTCTATGAGCCAAATGCAGGCAAAACTAGAGGCTCTGACGGCCACGGTCACTGAGGCAGAGGGATGTATTAGTGTATTGGAGGATGGGTTAGTAGAAGAAAAAGCAAAAATAGAATCTGGACTTAAAAAAATCCACACCCACGAATGTAGGTTACGGGATCACTGACTCAATGAAACGATCCAATGTCAGAATCATCGGCATCCCCGAGGGGGTGGAGAAAAACAGAGGTCTAGAAGAGATGTTTGAACAAACTGTAGCTGAAAACTTCCCTAATCTAGCGAGGGAAACAAACATTCATGTCCAAGAGGCAGAGAGGACCCCTCCCAAGCTCAACCACGACAAACCTACGCCACGTCACGTCATAGTGCATTTCGCAAATATTAGATCCAAGGATACAGTATTGAAAGCGGCCAGGGCAAAGAAATTTCTCACGTACCAAGGCAAAGGCATCAGAATTACGTCAGACCTGTCTACACAGACCTGGAATGAGAGAAGGGGGGGGGCATTTTTAAATCTATTTCAGAGAAAAACATGCAACCAGGATCCTTTATCCAGCAAGGCTGTCACTCAGAATTGATGGAGAGATAAAGACCTTCCAGAATCGCCAGTCATTGACCAATTTCATAACCACAAAACCAGCCCTACAGGAGATTTTAAGGGGGGTTCTATAAAGGTAAAAAGGCCCAAGAGTGATACAGAACAGTAAGTCACAATCTATAGAAACAAAGACTTTACAAGCAATATGTCATCATTAAAATCCTTTCTCTCAATAATCAGTCTCAATGTAAATGGCCTAAATGCGCCCATAAAACACCACAGGGTTGCAGATTGGATAAAAAGAAATGACCCATCCATTTGCTGTCTACAAGAGACTCATTTTGAACCTAAAGATACATTCAGACTGAAAGTAAACGGATGGAATACCATCTTTCAAGCCAATGGACCTCAAAAGAAAACTGGGGTAGCAATTCTCATATCACACAGATTGGATTTTAAACTAAAGACTATAGTTAGAGACACAGAAGGGCACTATATTATTCTTAAAGGATGTATTCAACAAGTGGATATGACAATTATAAATATATATGCCCCAAACAGGGGAACAGAGAGATACACAAGCCAACTCTTAACCAGAATAAAGAGACACATAGATAAAAATACTTTAATAGTAGGGGACGTCAACAACCCACTATCAGAAATAGACAGAACACCCTTGCAAAAACTAAGCAAAGATTTAAGGCTTTGAATGCCATACTCGACGAGTTGGACCTCATAGATATATATAGAACACTACACCCCAGAACCAAAGAATACTCATTCTATTCTAATGTCCATGGAACATTCTCAAAAAAAGACCATGTTCTGGGACACAAAACAGGTCTTAACCGATACCAAAAGCCTGAAATTATTCCCTGCACATTCTCAGACCACAATGCTTTGAAATTGGAACTCAACCAAAGGAAAAATTTGGAAGAAACTCAAACACTTGGAGACTAAGAACCATCCTACTCAGGAATGATTCGACAAACCAGGAAATCAAAAATCAAATTAAACAATTTATGGAGACCAACGAGAATGAAAACAAAACGGTCCAAACCCTATGGGACACTGCAAAGGCAGTCCTAAGGGGGAAATACATAGCCATCCAAGCCTCACTCAGAAGAATAGAAAAATCTAAAATGCAGTTTTTATATTCTCACCTCAAGAAGCGGGAACAGCAACAGAGGGACAGGCCTAATCCACACACGAGGAAGCAGTTGACCAAAATTAGAGCAGAAATCAACGAATTAGAAACCAGGAGTACAGTAGAGCAGATCAACAGAGCTAGAAGCTGGTTCTCTGAGAGAATTAATAACATTGACAGACCTCTGGCAAGACTTATCCAAAAGAATAGAGAAAGGACCCAAATTAATAAAATTATGAATGAAAAAGGAGAGGTCACAACCAACACCAATGAAATTGGAAGGATTATTAGAAACTTTTATCAACAGCTTTATGCCAATAAATTAAGCGATCTGGAAGAGATGGAGGCCTTCCTGGAAACCCATAAACTACCAAGACTGAAACAGGAAGAAATTGATTTTTTAAACATGCCAATTAATTATGAAGAGATTGAGTCAGTAATAAACAACCCTCCAAATAACAAAGCTCCAGGCCCGGACGGTTTTCCTGGGGAATTCTACCAAACGTTCAAAGAAGAAATAATACCTATTCTCCTAAAGCTATTTCAAAAAATAGAAACAGAAGGAAAGCTACCAAACTCATTCTATGAGGCCAATATTACCTTGATCCCCAAGCCAGGCAAAGACCCCCTCAAAAAGGAGAATTATAGACCGATTTCCCTAATGAACATGGATGCCAAAATTCTCAACAAGATCCTGGCTAATAAAATCCAACAGTACATTAAAAGGATTATCCATCATGACCAAGTGGGATTCATCCCTGGGATGCAAGGGTGGTTCAACATTTGCAAATCGATCGGTGTCTTAGATTTGATCCAGAAGGAAAAAGCCAAAAATCATATGATTCTCTCAATAGATGGAGAAAAACCATTTGACAAAATACAGCATCCTTTCCTGATTAAAACACTTCAGAGTGTAGGGATAGAGGGTTCATTTCTCAACCTCATAAAATCCATCTATGAAAAGCCTACAGCAAATATTATTCTCAATGGGGAAAAGCTGGAAGCCTTTCCCTTAAGATCAGGAACACGACAAGGATGCCCACTCTCGCCACTATTATTCAACATAGTACTAGAAGTCCTTGCAACAGCAATCAGACAACAAAAAGGGATAAAAGGTATCCAAATCGGCAAAGAAGAAGTCAAACTGTCTCTCTTCGCAGACGACATGATACCCTATATGGAAAACCCAAAAGAATCCACTCCCAAACTATTAGAAGTTATAGAGCAATTCAGTAATGTGGTGGGATACAAAATCAAGGCTCAGAAATCAGTTGCATTTCTATACACGAATAACGAGACCGAAGAAAGAGAAATTAGGGAATCCATCCCTTTTACAATAGCACCAAAAACCATACGTTACCTTGGAATTACCTTAACCAGAGACGCAAAGGATCTATATTCTAGAAACTATAAATCACTCTTGAAAGACATCGAGGAAGGGGGTGCCTGGGTGGCACAGCAGTTAAGCGTCTGCCTTCGGCTCAGGGCGTGATCCCGGTGTTATGGGATCGAGCCCCACATCAGGCTCTTCCACTATGAGCCTGCTTCTTCCTGTCCCACTCCCCCTGCTTGTGTTCCCTCTCTCACTGGCTGTCTCTATCTCTGTCGAATAAATAAAAATAAAATCTTAAAAAAAAATAAAAAAGAAAGAAAGACATCGAGGAAGACACAAAAAGATGGAAAAATAGTCCATGCTCATGGATCGGAAGAATTAACACAGTTAAAATGTCCATGCTACCCAGAGCAATCTACACTTTCAATGCTATCCTGATCAAAATACCAATGACATTTTTCAAGGAACTGGAACAAATAGTCCTTAAATTTGTGTGGAACCAGAAAAGGCCCCGAATCACCAAGGAACTGTTGAAAAGGAAAAAAAAAGCTAGGGGCATCACAATGCCACATTTCGAGCTGTACTACAAAGCTGTGATCACAAAGACAGCATGGTACTGGCACAAAAACAGACACATAGACCAATGGAACAGAATAGAGATCCCAGAAATGGACCCTTGGCTCTTTGGGCAACTAATCTTTGATAAAATAGGAAAAAACATCCAGTGGAAAAAAGACAGTCTCTTCAATAAATGGTGCTGGGAAAATTGGACAGCTACATGCAAAAGAATGAAACTTGACCACTATCTCACACCATACACACAAAAAAAAACTCCAAATGGATGAAAGACCTCGACGTGAGACAGGAATCAATCAGAATCCTAGAGGACAACATAGGCATCAACCTCTATGACATCGGCCAAAGCAACCTTTTTCATGACACATCTCCAAAGGCAAGAGAAACAAAAGATAAAATGAACATGTGGGACTTCATCAAGATAAAAAGCTTCTGTACAGCCAAGGAAACAGTCAAAAAAACTAAGAGGCAGAACACGGAATGGGAGAAGATATTTACAAATGATGCTACAGATAAAAGACTGGTATCCAAGATCTACAAAGAACTTCTCAAACTCAATACGCAAGAAACAAATAAACAAATCATAAAATGGGCAGAAGATATGAATAGACACTTTTCCAATGAGGACATACAACTGGCTAACAGACACATGAAAAAATGTTCAAAATCATTAGCTATCAGGGAAATTCAAATCAAAACCAAACTAAGATACCACCTTACGCCAGTTAGAATGGCAAAAAATCAACACGGCAGGAAATAGCAATTGCTGGAGAGGATGTGGAGAAAGGGGATCCCTCCTACATTGTTGGTGGGAATGCAGGTTGGTGCAGCTCCTCTGGATAACAGTGTGGAGGTCCCTTAAAAAGTTAAAAATTGAGCTACCCTATGACCCAGCCATTGCAATACTGGGTATTTACCCCAAAGATACAGACGTAGTGAAGAGAAGGGCCATATGCACCCCAATGTTCATAGCAGCATTGTCCACAATAGCTAAATCGTGGAAGGAGCCGAGATGCCCTTCAACAGATGACTGGATTAAGAAGCTGTGGTCCATATATACAATGGAATATTACTCAGCTATCAGAAAGAACGAGTTCTCAACATTTGCTGCAACATGAACGGCACTGGAGGAGATAATGCTAAGTGAAATAAGTCAAGCAGAGAAAGACAATTATCATATGATTTCTCTCATCTATGGAACATAAGAACTAGGAAGATCAGTAGGGGAAGAAAGTGATAAAGAAAGAGGGGTAATCAGAAGAGGGAGTGAAGCATGGGAGACTATGGACTCTGAGAAACAAACTGAGGGCTTCAGAGGGGAGGGGGGTGGGGGACTGGGATAGACTGGTGATGGGTAGTAAGGAGGGCACGTATTGCATGGTGCACTGGGTGTTATACGCAAGTAATGAATCATCGAACCTTGCATCAGAAACCAGGGATGTACTGTATGGTGACTAACATAATGTAACAAAAAAACATTAAAAAAAAAAAGGCACTGACACTACCTAAAAAAAAAAAAAAAGAAGAAGAGGAAGAAGAGATATATGAACAAATTGTAGCTGAGAACTTCCCTAATCTGGCGAAGGAAACAAGCATTCTTGTCCAAGAGGCAGAGAGGACCCCTCCCAAGGCCAATGAGAACAGACCTACACCACGTCACATTATAGTGCAATTCACAAATATTACATCTAAGGATACAGTATTGAAAATGGCCAGTGGGAAGAAAATCCTTACGTACAGAGGGGAAAATATCAGAATTGTCAGACCTGTCTACAGAGACCTGGCAGGCTAGGAAGGGTTGGTAGGGTATTTTCAAACCTCTATCTGAGAAGAACATGCAGCCAAGGATCCTTTATCCATCAAGGCTATCATTCAGAATTGATGGAGAGATAAGGACCTTCCAAGATCAGCAGAAACTGAAGGCATTTGTAACCAGCAAACAAGCCCTACATGAGATATTAAGGGGGGTTCTATAAAAGTAAAAAGGCCCCAAGAGTGATACAGAACAAAAATTTACAATCTATAGAAATAAAGACTTCACAGGCAACATGACATCATTAAAATCATATCTCTCAGTAATCACTCTCAATGTGAATGGCCTAAATGCTCCCATAAAACACCACAGGGTTGCAGATTGGATAAAAAGACATGACCCATCCATTTGCTGTCTACAAGAGACTCATTTTGAACCTAAAGATACATCCAGACTGAAAAGGAAGGGATGAAAAACCATTTTTCATGCCAATGGACTCAAAAGAAAGCTGGGGTATCAATTCTCATATCAGACAGATTAGATTTTAATGAAAGACTGTAGTTAGAGATACAGAAGGACACTATATTATTCTTAGAGGATGTATCCAACAACTGGATATGACGATTATAAATATCTATGCCCCCAAGAGGGGAGCAGCAGGATACACAAGCCAACTCTTAACCAGAATAAAGAGACATATAGATAATAATATGTTAATAGTAGGGGACCTCAACACTCCATTCTCAGCAATAGACAGATCACCTAAGCAGAAAATCAACTAAGAAACAAGAGCTTTGAATGACATACTGGACCAGATGGACCTCATAGATATATATAGAACACTACACCCCAGAACAACAGAATATTCATTCTTTTTGAATGCACATGGAACTTTCTCCAGGATAGACCATGTTCTGGGTCACAAAACAGGTCTCAACCAATACCAAAAGACTGAAATTATTCCCTGCACATTCTCACAAAGACCACAATGCTTTGAAATTGGAACTCAACCAAAAGGAAAAATTTGGAAAAAACTCAAACACTTGGAGACTAAGAACCATCCTGCTCAGGAATGATTCGATAAACCAGGAAATCAAAAATCAAATTAAACAATTTATGGGGACCAACGAGAATGAAAACACAATGGTCCAAAACCTATGGGACACTGCAAAGGCAGTCCTAAGGGGGAAATACATAGCCATCCAACCCTCACTCAAAAGAATAGAACAATCTAAAATGCAGTTTTTATATTCTCACCTCAAGAAGCCAGAGCAGGAACAGAAGAACAGGCCTAATTCACGCACGAGATAGTAGATGATCAAGATTAGAGCAGAGATCAATGAATTAGAAATCAGGGGCACAGCAGAGCAGATCAACAGAACTAGAAGCTGGTTCTTTCAAAGAATAAATAAGATCGATAAGCAACTGGCCAGACTTATTCAAAAGAATAGAGAAAGGACCCAAAATAACAAAATTATGAATGAAAGAGGAGAGATAACGACCAACACCAAGGAAATAGGAAGGATCATTAGAAAATTTTATCAACAGCTTTATGCCAATAAATTAAGCGATCTGGAAGAGATGGAGGCCTTCCTGGAAACCTATAAACTACCAAGACTGAAACAGGAAGAAATTGATTTTTTAAACAGACCAATTAATTATGAGAGATTGAAGCAGTGATCAAAAACCTCCCCAAAAACAATAGTCCAGGGCCTGACAGATTCCCCGGGGAATTCTACCAAACATTCAAAGAAGAAATAATACCTATTCTCCTGAAGCTGTTTCAAAAAACAGAAACAGAAGGAAAACTACCAAACTCATTCTATGAGGCCAGTATTACCTTGATCCCCAAACCAGGCAAAGATCCCATCAAAAAGGAGAATTACAGACTGATATCCCTGATTAATATGGATGCCAAAATTCTCAACAAGATCCTAGCTAATAGGATCCAACAGTACATTAAAAGGAAGCAGAGAAAGATAATTATCATATGGTTTCACTGATTTATGGAATATAAGACATAGGAAGATCAGTAGGAGAAGAAAGGGAAGAAGAAAGGGGGGTCAACAGAAGGGGGAATGAACCATGACAGACTATGGACTCTGGGAAACAAACTGAGGGCTTCAGAGGGGAGGGGGTGGGGGAATGGGATAGGCTGGTGATGGGTAGTAAGGAGGGCATGTATTGCATGGTGCACTGGGTGTTATACGCAAGTAATGAATCATGGAACTTTACATCAAAAACTTGGGATGTACTGTATGGTGACTAACTTAATATAATAAAAAATTTTTATAAAAATAAATAAATAAATAAATAAATAAATAAATAAATAAATAAAAGGATGATCCATCAAGACGAAGTGGATTCATCCCTGGGATGCAAGAGTGGTTCAACATGTGCAAACTGATCAGTGTGATAGATCATATCAACAACAAAAGAGTCAAGAACCATATGATCCTCTCAATTGATGCAGAAAAAGCATTTGACAAAATACAGCATCCTTTCCTGATTAAAACCCTTCAGAGTGGAGGGATAGAGGGTACATTCCTAAATTTCATAAAAACCATCTATGAAAAGCCTACAGCAAATATCATTCTCAATGGGGAAAAACTGAAAGCCTTTCCCTTTAGATCAGAACATGACAAGGATGCCCACTCTCGCCATTATTATTCAACATAGTACTAGAAGTCCTTGCAACAGCAATCAGACAACAAAAAAGTATAAAAGGTATCCAAATCAGCAAAGAAGAAGTCAAACTGTCTCTATGCAGATGACATGATACTCTATATGGAAAACCCAAAAGAATCCATTCCCAAACTATTAGAAGTTATAGAGCAATTCAGTAATGTGGCGGGTTACAAAATCAATGCTCAGAAATCAGTTGCATTTCTATACATGAACAATGAGACTGAAGAAAGAGACATTAGGGAATCCATTCCATTTACAATAGCACCAAAAATCATACGTTATCTCGGAATTAACTTAACCGGAGAGGTAAAGGATCTATATTCCAGAAACTAGAGATCACTATTGTCAGACATTGAAGAAGACACAAAAAGATGGAAAAATATTCCATGCTCATGGATCGGGAGAATTAACATAGTTAAAATGTCTATTCTACCCAGAGCAATCTACACTTTCAATGCCATCCCGATCAAAATAACAGTGACATTTTTCAAAGAGTGGAACAAACAGCCCTTAAATTTGTGTGGAACCAGAAAAGGCCCCGAATAGCCAAGGAATTGTTGAAAAGGAAAAACAAAGCTGGGGGCATCACGTTGCCAGATTTCAAGCTATACTGCAAAGTTGTGATCACCAAGGCAGCATGGTACCGGCACAAAAACAGACACATAGACCAATGAAACAGAATAGAGAACCCAGAAATGGACCCTTGGCTCTTTGGGCAACTAATCTTTGATAAAGCAGGAAAAAACATCCAGTGGAAAAAAGACAGTCTCTTCAATAAATGGTGCTGGGAAAATTGGACAGCTACATGCAAAAGAATGAAACTTGACCACTCTCTCACACCATACACAAAAATAAACTCCAAATGGATGAAAGACCTCGATGTGAGACAGGAATCCATCAAAATCCTAGAGGAGAGCATAGGCAGCAACCACTATGACACCGGCCACAGCAACCTTTTTCATGACACATCTCCAAAGGCAAGAGAAACAAAAGATAAAATGAACTTGTGCGACTTCATCAAGATAAAAAGCTTCTGTACAGCCAAGGAAACAATCAAAAAAACTAAGAGGCAGCCCATGGAATGGGAGAAGATATTTGCAAATAACACTACAGATAAAAGACTGGTATCCAAGATCTACAAAGAACTTCTCAAACTCAATACGCAAGAAACAAATAAACAAATCATAAAATGGGCAGAAGATATGAACAGACACTTTTCCAATGAGGACATACAAATGGCTAACAGACACATGAAAAAATGTTCAAAATCACTAGCCATCAGGGAAATTAAAATCAAAACCACACTGAGATACCACCTTACGTCTGTTAGAATGGCAAAAATGGACAAGGCAAGAAACAACAAATGTTGGAGAGGATGTGGAGAAAGGGGATCCCTCTTACACTGTTGGTGGGAATGCAAGTTGGTACAGCCACTTTGGAAAACAGTGTGGAGGTCCCTTAAAAAGTTAAAAATTGAGCTACCCTATGATCCAGCCATTGCACTACTGGGTATTTACCCCAAAGATACAGACGTAGTGAAGAGAAGGGCCATATGCACCCCAATGTTCATAGCAGCATTGTCCACAATAGCTAAATCGTGGAAGGAGCCGAGATGCCCTTCAACAGATGACTGGATTAAGAAGTTGTGGTCCATATATACAATGGAATATTGCTCAGCCATCAGAAAGAACGATTACACAACATTTGCAGCAACATGGACGGGACTGGAGGAGATTACACTAAGTGAAATAAGTCAACCAGAGAAAGACAATTATCATAGGGTTTCACTCATTTATGAAACATAAGAAATAGGAAGATCGGTAGGAGAAGGAAGGGAAGAATGAAGGGGGGGTAAACAGAAGGGGGAATGAACCACGAGAGACTATGGACTCTGGGAAACAAACTGAGGGCTTCAGAGGGGAGGGAGTGGGGGATTGGGATAGGCCGGTGATGGGTATTAAGGAGGGCACATACTGCATGGTGCACTGGGTGTTATATGCAAATAATGAATCATGGAACACTACATCAAAAACTAAGGATATACTGTATGGTGACTAACATAACATAATAAAAAATTATTTTAAAAAATAAAAGTATTTTCCTTCCTGTGAACAGAACACTTAGATAATTGCCTATAATTCTCCAATTAGATCGATACCATACCCACTGAAAAAAACAAAGTTCAACTAAATGTGTTAATTTTTATAGACATGGTTTAGATTAATTTTCAATATTCAATAGTCAATTTCATACATAAATAAGTTCATCTCTGAAATAATTTCCATGGAGGAAATCTAAAAGTAAATAAAGAAAAAAGAACAGGTGAAACCCAATGTTTTAAGGGAACCTTTCCTAAAATACTTGTTTGGCTAAGCCTCTGACCATGGCCTAAGATCTGTTAACCACGTCTGTGGGGCACTAGTCCCCCGGGGTCTACACCTCATTAACTTATTAGCCATTGCATTCCTACATTAACGGTTGTTGGAGCACACATAGATCAGCGGAAGGCTCTCCTAGTTTAATTGGATCCACCCACAAATGTGTCTAACACCAAAAGACTACAAATATCCCATCAAAAATACATTCAGCAAACCAAATTCATCAAATGTTATGCCAGTCCCACAACTAGTTTTTCTCCAACATTCACACCAGAGATTTCACTGAATCTCAGTGCAGCTATTGCATTTAAACGCAAATGTGATTGTGGTGTTAGCACAAGGAGTCGGGGCTAATCAGTATTTCACGGACTCAGTAACTTGCCAAAGAAGAATCCTTCTGATTACCCGTGAAATGAAGGCTCATCATCAAGGGAACATGGGTACCTTTGGACTATGTAAGAACACGACAGCTGTGAACTCTTCCCTCCTGAAACGTAAATATGTTCTAATTTCCTTTCTAGTTTACCCTCCACATCGATGATTCTGTACATTCAAATTATGTTTAAATATGTTTGCTTCATTTGTTTTTTTTTAATTATGTTAGTCACCATACAGTACATCCCCAGTTTTTGATGCAATGTTCTGTGATTCATTATTTGCATATAACACCCAGTGCTCCATGCAATACGTGCCCTCCTTAATACCCATCACCGGTCTATCCCATTCCCCCACCCCCTCCCCTCTGAAGCCTCAGTTTGTTTCCCAGAGTCCATGGTCTCTCATGGTTCAGCTCCCCCTCTGTTTTCCCCCTCTTCATTTTTCCTTTCCTTCTCCTAATGTTTATCTCATTTGTGTTACATTTCATAGAACAAGGTAATTTGTAAACTCATGCTATGCTATTCTATTAGCACCTGAAGTCCGTAGCATGAAAAATGAAAACCTGTTTCAGTGAAAACATCACATGTCTCTTTTTTAACATCTGTTTCTTCTGCTTGTGGTTTCTCCTTTTTAATATCATGTTGACATTTAAATTAAAATTATAATTAAAAAATTAAAAATAAATTAAATAAATAATAAAATAAATAAAATAAAATAAGCTGGGTGAAGGGCATATAGGAACCCTGTGCTGTTTTATTTTTATTTTTATATTTTTTTAATATTTTATTTACTTATTTGTCAGAGAGAAAGAGCACAAGCAGGGGTAGCAGCAGGGAGAGGGAGAAGGAGGTTCCCTGCTGAGCAAGGAGCTCGACGCAGGACTTGATCCCAGGACTCTGGGATCATGACCTGAGCCAAGGCAGACACTTGGCTGACTGAGCCATCCAGGCATCCTGCTTTTATTTTTATTTTTAGACTTTAAGTCTAAAAATGTTTCAAAATAAAAGTAAAAAAAAAAAGTTTGGATATGAATCAAATAAATAATAAAATTACAATAATAGCTAAATTTGTACCCAAGGCTTAAACCAATATGAAAAATGTTTACAGCATAAAGAAAGAGTCCTATATATGGATTCACAACAAAAATTACATAAAGCGTAATTTCAGGCTTGACACTTCTGATAAGGATACCAGGGTTTTTGTCTGACCCAGGCATAAACTGAGCCATTAATGTTTTCCACATGCTAAACCTAGCAAACATATGTTAGAAACTCTACATGCATCATGGATGCTCACAGCCTTCTCCAGTGGAATAGCACACCTGCAGTACTGTGTTGATCTCTCAACTCATCATGGAAGGCATTCAATAAGCCATGGTGAGTCCAATGGATAGCAACCAGAGAAGTATGCTAATTAAACATCATACAGTGTTAGGAAGAGTTGACAGCCATCAAGCACTTAGTCTAGGAATGTAATTCTAAGAGTATATTTGATAATAGATTCTACTATCAAAGGAAACTCAAGAGACATATAAAAAATTGTAATGAGCCAAACAAAACAATATTGTCAAGAGATGTACATTTAGGCAATCAAGTTATTAAATACAAGAAGGTGTTTAGGAGGAGCACCTGCACGGCACAGTTGTTTAAGCGCTGGACTCTTAGTTTCAGCTCAGGTTGTGATCTCAGCGTCGTAAGATCGAGCCCTGATCAGCACAGAGTTGGCTTGAGTTTCTCTCTCCCTCTCTCGCTGTCCCTCCCTGCCATGTTCTCTCAATCTCTCTCTTTACAATAAATAATTAAATCCTTTAAAAAAAAAAAGTAGGCGATTACTATAAACATCAGGATAGTGGATACCTCAGTGACACTGAAGGGTAATGATTGGGATGCAGCACAAAGAGAAGCTCTTGGGGTGCTTGCCAAGGTTCTATTACTTGACCTGTCTGTTAGTTAAAAGAATATTCAACTGAACTCAGTGAACTTTTGCTGTTCTCTGTATCTATGCTTTACTGTATAATGGGGGAATGGGATAGGCTGGTGATGGGTAGTAAGGAGGGCACATGTTGCATGGTGCACTGGGTGTTATATGCAACTAATGAATCATCAAACTTTACATCAAAAACCAGGGATGTACCGTATGGTGACTAACATAATATAATAAAAAATATTATAATAAAAAATAAAATTTCTTATAAAAAAATAAAACTGTTTTTGTAATGAAGCCATGTTGAATTGACTTATTCTCTGTTATTTCCAGAATAAAAAAAAAGCATCAGTGACTGGATGTTAAAGAGCCATCTCTGAGCTCGACATGAGAAGTAGGGATGAAGCACAGACGAAAGAACAGCTATGAAACTCTGAAAACAGGAGTCGTGTGAACATTCTGTGGAAGACCTCCTTCAGGGGCAGAAGGCTGGATCGTGCTTTCTCATTCTATTTCAACTCTAAAATTCTGTAGCTTTTTAATTCCCAACCTTATGTGGTCATGTTGGGAGCTAAGTCCTCTGTCCTCTCCTGCCTTTGGGATTATCAGTTCAGTATGTACATCTTACTTGTGGGACCTTTTTCTTCCTTTTTAAAAATTTTTTTATTATGTTCAGTTAGCCAACATATAGTACATCATTAGTTTTTGATGTAGTGTTCAACGATTCATTAGTTGCATATAACTCCCAGTTCTCATCACAACACGTGCCCTCCTTCATGCCCATCACCCAGTTACCTAATCCCCCCACCTCCCTCCATTTTGTAACCCTTAGTTTGGTTCCCAGAGTCCAGAGTCTCTCACAGTTGGTCTCCCTAACTGATTTCTTCCCCTTCAGTTTCCCTCCCTTCCCCTATGGTCCTCTGAGCTATTCCTTATGTTCCACTTATAAGTGAAACCATATAATAACTGTCTTTCTCTGCTTAACTGATTTCACTTAGGAAAATACCCTCCAGTTCCATCCATATCAATGCAAATGGTGGGTATTCATCCTTTCTGATGGCTGAGTAATATTCCATTGTATATATGAACCACATCTTTGTGGTTCCATTCATCTGTTGAAGGGCATCTCAGCTCCTTCCACAGTTTGGATATTGTAGACATTGCTGCTATGAACATTGGGGTGCATGTGTCCCTTCTTTTCACTATGTCTGTATCTTTGGGGTAAATACCTAGCAGTGTGCAATTTCTGGGTCATGCGGTAGCTCTATTTTTAACTTTCTGAGGAAACTCCATACTGTTTTCCAGAGTGGCTGTACCACCTTGCATTCCCACCACCAGTGTAAGAGGGCTCCCCTTTCTCCACATCCTCTCCAACATTTGTTCTTTCCTGTCTTGTTAATTTAAGACATTCTGAGTGGTGTAAGATGGTATCTCATTGTGGTTTTCATTTGTATTTCTCTGATGGTTAGTGTTTATGGGCACGTTTATGAAAATGAGTGTTTGTGCATTTAAAAAGTTATACAAACATGAAATTTTAAGCATTTTGGTTTAGTTCTAGACCAACATGGTAAAATCATCAGAGTGAAAAATGAAGACAGTAAGGAGTGAACAGAATAATAAATTGTGGATAGGTCAATACAATGTTTAATTTTGAAATTAAATATGAACCAAGCACAGTTCCCAGTGTTTTCACAAATACTAACCCTCACCACCTCCCTTTCAGGAAATTATTATCATCACTGAACATATGGAGTACCTAGTGTACAAAGAAGTAAAAAAAAACTGCCCAAAGGCACATACCGCTAAGTAGTGAATCTGGGATTTGACACCAATTTCTGAGTCCAGAATCTGTGCACTCAAGCACACTGCTCAACTTAGCTGACCTCCACCACATAAAAACATCACATTCATTAATTAAATTAAATTCCATTTTGTATTGATAAAGCTATATCTCAATCTCATGCTCTTGGTAGTAACAGTTCCTTTTCATGATTATAACATTTCCATGTTCTAACCAAACTGCTTGTAACAATCAGATACTGTAGGTAATTTAATTTCCCTTATTTTGCTGTAATGACAGCCAGGAAAGTTGTTATTCCTGGGCCACAAACACACTATGAATATAAACTACCCTATGTCTGATTCTCATGGCCAGAAAGTCTATGCAAAGAAATTTACAAGGCAAAAAAATAAAAACTAAAAAATAATAATAAACTAATTCAGTCAACAAAGATTCCATCTATACAATGATATGATAAACTATTCAGAAATAGTGAAATGTATGTGATCCTTATCTCTTTTCCGAATTCTTTTAGAATTAAAATGAGCTTTTACCTATAGAGGTCTGAAGCAAGCAGGGGATTGACTCATATAACTGGTAAATTCCATGAAGAAAAACAACTCACTGACTGTTTACTGAGCTGCTGCTTATTCAAGTTACCTACCACCCGAATTTTGCAGAATCGCCAGGTGAGTAGGAGCTAACACAGGTGGTTGCTGTGTGTATGTAGTAACCAAATGTTTCTGGAATCAGTTCAATTTTTAACTCTGCAACACATCTGTAAGGCTATTTAAATGCTGTACAACAGTCATGAAAGGCAGTCCAAGAAACACGGGTCCTCTGTACATGGAAATGAAGGTTAATAGGAAAGATGATTTTCCCTGGCATCAAAAAAGGTCAGTAGAGTGGGGAACACCAAAACTGATACAGGAACAGCAGTGTCTGCGATGTGGAAGAGGAGGAAGGCAAGAGGAGGAAGTTGGTAGTGATGGTGACGACAATGGCTGGAATGAACACATTTTAAAATGAACATGGAAGCGCCCCTGCTACCAAATGGTGGAGCTCATCCCTAGAAAACGGTCATGTAACTTTTTTTTTTTTTATTAATAATGATTTTTTATTATATTATGTTAGTCACTATACAGTACATCCCCGGTTTTCGATGTAAGGCTCGATGATTCATTAGTTGTGTATAACACCCAGTGCACCATGCAATATGTGCCCTCCTTACTACCCATCACCGGTCTATCCCATTCCCCCACCCCCCTCCCCTCTGTAGCCCTCAGTTTGTTTCTCATAGTCCATAGTCTCTCATGTTTCATTCCCCCTTCTGATTACCCGCCCTTTCTTTATCCCTTTCTTCCCCTACTGATCATTCTAGTTCTTATGTTCCATAGATGAGAGAAATCATATGATAGTTGTCTTTCTCTGCTTGACTTATTTCACTAAGCATTATCTCCTCCAGTGCCGTCCATGTTGTAGCAAATGTTGAGAACTCATTCTTTCTGATTGCTGAGTAATATTTCATTGTATATATGGACCACAACTTCTTAATCCAGTCATCTGTTGCAGGGCATCTCAGCTCCTTCCACGATTTAGCTATTGTGGACATTGCTGCTATGAACATTGGGGTGCATATGGCCCTTCTCTTCACTACGTCTGTATCTTTGGGGTAAACACCCAGTAGTGCAATGGCTGGATCATAGGGTACCTCAATTTTTAACTTTTTAAGGGACCTCCACACGGTTTTCCAGAGTGGCTGTACCAACTTGCATTCCCACCAACAATGTAGGAGGGATCCCCTTTCTCCACATCCTCTCCAACAATTGTTGTTTCTTGCCTTGTCTATTTTTGCCATTCTAACTGGCGTAAGGTGGTATCTCAGTGTGGTTTTGATTTGAATTTCCTTGATGGCTAATGATTTTGAACATTTTTTCATGTGTCTGTTAGCCATTTGTATGTCTTCATTGGAAAAGTGTCTGTTCATATCTTCTGCCCATTTTTTGATTTGTTTATTTGTTTCTTGTGTATTGAGTTTGAGAAGTTCTTTGTAGATCTTGGATACCAGTCCTTTATCTGTAGTGTCATTTGCAAATATATTCTCCCATTCCGTGGGCTGCCTCTTAGTTTTTCTGACTGTTTCCTTGGCTGTGCAGAAACTTTTAATCTTGATGAAGTCCCATAAATTCATTTTATCTTTTGTTTCTCTTGCCTTTGGGGATGTGTCATGAAAAAGGTTGCTTTGGCTGATGTCGTAGAGGTTGCTGCCTATGTTCTCCTCTAGAATTTTGATGGATTCCTGTCTCACATCGAGGTCTTTCATCCATTTGGAGTTTATTTTTGTGTATGGTGTGAGAGAGTGGTCAAGTTTCATTCTTTTGCATGTAGCTGTCCAATTTTCCCAGCACCATTTATTGAAGAGACTGTCTTTTTCCCACCGGATGTTTTTTCCTGCTTTATCAAAGGTTAGTTGCCCAAAGAGCCGAGGGTCCATTTCTGGGTTCTCTATTCTGTTCCATTGGTCTATGTGTCTGTTTTTGTGCCAGTACCATGCTGTCTTTGTGATCACAGCTTTGTAGTACAGCTCGAAATCCGGCATTGTGATGCCCCCAGCTTTGTTTTTCCTTTTCAACAGTTCCTTGGAGATTTGGGGTCTTTTCTGGTTCCCGGTCATGTAACTTTTTACCTCAAATCCCGCTTCTTGGGTAAGGCAAAAATTTGGCATGACCAAGTATGCTTATGTCATAATTTCAACAAGGAACAACTCCTCCAAATGTATCCCAATCTTAAGTAATATCTTTAAATTTATGGATGTATTACTTAACCAAAACACACAACCATAGGTGTCGTGGCTTAATTAAGCCCTTTAGGGATTTCCAATTCATGTGATGGGGTTACCATGTTATTTTAGAACCACTCTAGTTATGAGTAAACACAGAGAGGTTTTGGGCACTGAACACAGGGAGAGTGTTAACAGAGGTGTTCCAAACGGGAGAGAGCACACCAACAACTGCATCTGGGATACTCAGAGCAAACTACAGAGATTTTTATTTCTGCCTAGAGCTGATGCTATTTTGATTACCGTGGTTTGTCTCCTAGATTTTCCTAAGGAGCCATGGACACAAGCAATGGAAGTTCCACTACGGATTTCATCCTGCTGGGGTTTTCTGATCGACCCCAACTGGAACGCATCATCTCTGGGCTTGTCTTCATCTTCTACATTGTGACTCTGGTAGGAAACACAACCATCATTCTTGTATCTTACCTAGACGCCCAGCTCCACACTCCCATGTATTTCTTCTTATCCAATTTGTCTTTTTTGGATCTCTGCTATGCAACTAGCATTATCCCCCAGATGCTGGTGAATCTATGGGGTCCAACAAGGTCTATTACCTATGGAGGGTGTGGGCTCCAATTCTTCTTTGCCCTTGACCTGGGAGCCACTGAATGTCTTCTCTTGGCTGTGATGGCCTATGACCGCTATGCTGCTGTCTGTCAACCTCTTCACTACACAGTGATAATGCACCCTCAGCTTTGCCAGAAGATGGTGCTCACCGCCTGGCTGGGTGGCCTTGGCAGTGCATTGATTCTTTGCTCCTTGACTTTGAAGTTACCAAGATGTGGGCACCGGGAAGTCAATAATTTTTTCTGTGAGATGCCAGCATTGATCAAGATGGCTTGTGTCTACTCAAAAGTAATTGAGGTCGTTCTCTTTGCTCTCGGAGTGATATTTCTTCTAGTACCTCTATCACTAATTCTCATCTCATATGGAGTTATCACTCAGGCTGTCATGAGGATCAAGTCAGAGGCAAGGTGGCGTAAGGTCCTTAATACATGTGGCTCCCACCTCACAGTAGTAACTCTGTTTTATGGAACAGTCATCTACATGTACATGAAGCCACAGAATAGCACATCCCAAGATGAGGGGAAGTTCCTTTCTCTCTTTTACACGATCATCACACCTACCCTTAACCCTCTGATCTACACTTTAAGAAACAAAGATGTGAAGAGTGTAGTAAAGAGAACACTGCGTGTAGAAAAATGGTCAGTCAAGTCATGAGTTAGATGGAAGAGAACTAAAGAAATAACATTGACCTTTATCAACAAAATATGAATCATCTCATTTAAGCAAAGAGTATTTATTGGGGGTTTACCATGTACCAAGAATAGTACTAAGTACTAACTTTGAAAATAAGCACAGAAAAAAATATAAGGAGAGAGAGATACAGACACATGAAACTTCAATTCATACACTTAGAAATTTTCAAGATAATCAGGGGCTACAGATAAGTAAACATATGAAATGTGATTAAGTACAGTAATAGAGATATGTACAAAGTGTAAAGAAAATATTTCACAAGCAAATTAATTTTAATGTCGGATTACACTAGACATTGATTTTTTTCTTCTCAGAATTATCACTTTGATGGGAAATAACATTCCTTTTCATCCACCTGATATTGCCAGAAGGGAAAATATTATACCTTTTTTTTTCAAGTTTTGATTCCTTTTTTGCAGGTAATTTTAACATTGCCAGGTGTGTAAGCCCTGGGAATAATAATCCGAGAGAGGGTGATGATACCCAAAGACAGGAAGGCTAGAGACAATATAATCTTCATGATGCTGTGAGGACATTGTGAGGAGAACATACAGAATGGTGACTATGTAGACACTAGAAAAGAGTATCAACTCTTCTTTGTGAGAAAAGCTCATCCCCAATTTTGCTAAGTAATTTATGACTTATAAACCTTTACTCCTAAACTCAGTTGACATCTTAATTCAGGAGACATATCCTTATAATCTCATCAGTCTGTCCTGTGAATTCCCTCCAAATCCTGTCCTGACACTATTTTGACATTCTCTCATTTTATATATTTGTCTGTTTGTATGATTGAGGAAAAGGCAATGGTGAGATTTTCATTTTTTTATTTTTCTATTAGCAGTCTCTAACCTATATGTTCTCTTTTTATTATTATTATGTCCAATTAGCCAGCATTCAGTACATCATAAGTTTTTGAGGTAGTGTTCAGTGATTCATTAGTTGCATATAACACCCACTGCTCATCACCACACGTGTCCTTCTTAATACCCATAATACAGATACCCCATCCCTCCCACCCCTCAACCTTCTGTAATCCTCAGTTTCGTTCCCTGAGTCCAGAATAGAGACCCCAGAAATGGACCCCCAATTCTATGGTCAACTAACCTCCAACAAAGCTTGAAAAAAAAGAATATCCAATGGAAAAAGAAAGTCTCCTCAATAAATGGTGCTGGGAAAATTGGACGGCCACATGCAGAAGAATGAAACTGGACGATTCTGTTACACCATACAAAAAGACGAACTCAAAATGGATGAAAGACCTCAATGTGAGACAGGAATCCATCAAAATCCTAGAGGAGAACATAGGCAGCAACCTCTACGACATCGGCCAAAGCAACCTTTTTCATGACACATCTCCAAAGGCAAGAGAAACAAAAGACAAAATGAACTTGTGGGACTTCATTTAAACTTCTGCACAGCCAAGGAAACAGTCAAAAAACCTAACAGGCAGTGAACGGAATGGGAGAAGATATTGGCAAATGACACTACAGATAAAAGACGTATCCAAGATCTACAAAGAAATCCTCAAATTCAATACACAAGACACAAATAAATCAAAAAATGGGCAAAAGATATGAAAAGACACTTTCCCATTGAGGACATACAAATGGCTAACAGACACATGAAAAAATGTACAAAATCATTAGCCATCAGGGAAATTCAAATCAAAACCACACTGAGATACCACCTTACACCAGTTACAATGGCAAAAATGGACAAGGCAGGAAACAACAAATGTTGGTGCAGGTGTGGTAAAAGGGGATCCCTCCTACACTGTTGGTGGGAATGCAAGTTGGTACAGCCACTCTGGAAAACACTGTGGAGGTCCCTTAAAAAGTTAAAAATTGAGCTACCCTATGACCCAGTCATTGCACTACCAGGTATTTACCCCAAAGATACAGACATAGTGAAGAGAAGGGCCATATGCACCTCAATGTTCATAGCAGCATTGTCCACAGTAGCCAAATCGTGGAAGGAAACGAGATGCCCTTCAACAGATGACTGGATTAAGAAGTTGTGGTCCATATATACAATGGAATATACTCAAGCTATCAGAAAGAACAAATTCTCAACATTTGCTGCAACATGAACGGCACTGGAGGAGATAATGCTAAGTGAAATAAGTCAAGCAGAGAAAGACAAATATCATATGATTTCTCTCATCAATGGAACATAAGAAAGAGGATGATCGGTAGGGGAAGAAAGGGATAAAGAAAGGGGGGTTAATCAGAAGGGGGAATGAAACATGAGAGACTATGGACTATGAGAAACAAACTGAGGACCTCAGAGAGGAGGGGGGTGGGGGAATGGGATAGACCGGTGATGGGTAGTAAGGAGGGCACGTATTGCATGGTGCACTGGGTGTTATACACAACTAATGAATCATCGAGCCTTACATCGGAAACCGGGGATGTACTGTATGGTGACTAACATAATATAATAAAAAAAATTAAAAATTTTTTTTAAAAGTTAAAAATTTTGCTACCCTATCATCTAGGAATTGCACTACTGGGTATTTACCCCAAAAATACAAACATAGTGAAGAGAAGGGCCATATGCACCCCAGTGTTCATAGCAGCATTATCCACAATAGGTAAATCGTGGAAGGAGCCAAGATGCCCTTCAACAGATGACTGGATCAAGATGTGGTCCAAACCAGCCCTACAGGAGATATTAAGGGGGGTTCTATAAAAGTAAAAAGGTCGCAAGAGTGATACAGAACAGAAAGTCACAATCTATAGAAACAAAGACTTTACTGGCAACATGACATCATTAAAATCAGATCTCTCAATAACCAGTATCAATGTACATGGCCTAAATGCTACCATAAAGCGCCACAGGGTGGCAGAATGGATAAAAAGACATGAACCATCCATTTGCTGCCTACAAGAGACTCATTTTGAACCTAAAGATACATTCACTGAAAGTAAAGGGATGGAATACCATCTTTCACACCAATGGACCTCAAAAGAAAGTTGGGGTAGCAATTCTCATATCAGACAGATTGGATTTTAAACTAAAGACTATAGTTAGAGACACAGAAGGGCACTATATTATTCTTAAAGGATGTATCCAACAAGTGGATATGACAATTATAAATATATATGCCCCCAACAGGGGAGCAGCCAGATACACAAGCCAACTCTTAACAAGAATAAAGAGACATATGGATAAAAATACGTTAATAGTAGGGGACCTCAACACTCCACTATCAGCAATAGACGGAGCACCAGAGCAGAAAACCAACATAGAAACAAGAGCTTTGAATGCCATACTCGACAAGTTGGACCTCATAGATATATACAGAATACTACACCCCAGAGCCAAACAATACTCATTCTAGTCTAATGCCCATGGAACATTCTCAAGAATAGACCATGTTCTGGGTCACAAAACAGGTCTCAACCAATACCAAAAGACTGAAATTATTCCCTGCATATTCTCAGACCACAACGCTTTGAAATTGAAACTCAACCACAAGGAAAAATTTGGAAGAAACTCAAACACTTGGAGACTAAGAACCATCCTGCTCAAGATGATTCGATAAACCAGGAAATCAAAAATCAAATTAAACAATTTATGGAGACCAATGAGAATGAAAACACAACGGTCCAAAACCTATGGGACACTGCAAAGGCAGTCCTAAGGGGGAAATACATAGCCATCCAAGCCTCACTCAAAAGAATAGAAAAATCTAAAATGCAGTTTTTATATTCTCATCTCAAAAGAAGCTGGAACAGCAACAGAGGGACAAGCCTAATCCATGCACGAAAAAGCAGCTGACCAAGATTAGAGCAGAAATCAATGAATTAGAAACCAGGAGAACAGTAGAGCAGATCAACAGAACTAGAAGCTGGTTCTTTGAAAGAATTAATAAAATTGACAGACCACTGGCAAGACAGATCCAAAAGAATAGAGAAAGAACCCAAATTAATAAAATTATGAATGAAAAGGGAAAGGTCACAACCAACACCAATGAAATTGGAAGGATTATTAGAAACTTTTATCAACAGCTTTATGCCAATAAATTAAACAACCTGGAAGAGATGGAGGACTTCCTGGAAACCTAAAAACTACCAACACGGAAACAGGAAGAAATTGATTTTTTAAACAGGCCAAATAATTATGAAGAGATTGAAACAGTGATAAAAAACCTTCAAAAAAACAAAACTCCTGGACTGGACGGTTTTCCTGGGAAATTCTACCAAACATTCAAAGAAGAAATAATACCTATTCTCCTAAAGCTATTTCAAAAAATAGAAACAGAAGGAAAGCTACCAAACTCATTCTATGAAGCCAATATTACCTTGATCCCCAAACCAGGCAAAGACCCCATCAAAAAGGAGAATTACAGACCGATTTCCCTAATGAATATGGATGCCAAAATTCTCAACAAGACCCTGGCTAACAGAATCGAACAGTACATTAAAAGGATTATCCATCATGACTAAGTGGGATTCATCCCTGGGATCCAAGGGTGGTTCAACATTCGCAAATCGATCGGTGTGTCTTAGATTTTATCCCAAAGGAAAAAGCCAAAAATCATGTGATTCTCTCAATAGATGGAGAAAAACCATTTGACAAATACAGCATCCTTTCCTGATTAAAACCTTTCAGAGTGGAGGGATAGAGGGTACATTCTTCAATCTCATAAAAACCATCTATGAAAAGCCTACAGCAAATATCATTCTCAATGGGGAAAAGCTGGAAGCCTTTCCCTTAAGATCAGGAACACGACAAGGATGCCCACTCTCACCACTATTACTCAACATAGTACTAGAAGTCCTTGCAACAGCAATCAGACACCAAAAAGGGATAAAAGGTATCCAAATTGGCAAAGAAGAAGTCAAACTGTCTCTCTTCGCAGAAGACATGATACTCTATATGGAAAACCTAAAAGAATCCACTCCCAAACTATTAGAAGTTATAGAGCAATTCAGTAACGTGGCGGGATACAAAATCAATGCTCAGAAATCAGTTGCATTTCTATACACGAATAACGAGACTGAAGAAAGAGAAATTAGGGAATCCATCCCTTTTACAATAGCACCAAAAACCATACGTTACCTTGGAATTAACTTAACCAGAGACGTAAAGTACCTATATTCTAGAAACTATAAATCACTCTTGAAAGACATTGAAGAAGACACGAAAAGATGGAAAAATAGTCCATGCTCATGGATCGGAAGAATTAACATAGTTAAAATGTCTATGCTACCCAGAACAATCTACACTTTCAATGCTATCCCGATCAAAATGCTGATGACATTTTTCAAAGAACTGGAACAAATAGTCCTTAAATTTGTGTGGAACCAGAAAAGGCCCCGAATCACCAAGGAACTGTTGAAAAGGAAAAACAAAGCTGGGGGCATCACAATGCCGGAGTTCGAGCCGTACTACAAAGCTGTGATCACAAAGACAGCATGGTACTGGCACAAAAACAGACACATAGACCAATGGAACAGAATAGAGAACCCAGAAACGGACCCTCGGCTCTTTGGGCAACTAATCTTTGACAAAGCAGAAAAAACATCCAGTGGAAAAAAGACAGTCTCTTCAATAAATGGTGCTGGGAAAACTGGCCAGCTACAAGCAAAAGAATGAAACTTGACCATTCTCTCACACCATACACAAAAATAAACTCCAAATGGATGAAAGACCTCGATGTGAGACAGGAATCCATCAAAATCCTAGAGGAGAGCGTAGGCAGCAACCTCTATGACACCAGCCACAGCAACCTTTTTCATGACACATCTCCAAAGGCAAGAGAAACAAAAGATAAAATGAACTTGTGGGACTTCATCAAGATAAAAAGCTTCTGTACAGCCAAGGAAACAATCAAAAAAACTAAGAGGCAGCCCACGGAATGGGAGGATATATTTGCAAATGATACTACAGATAAAAGACTGGTATCCAAGATCTACAAAGAACTTCTCAACCTCAATACGCAAGAAACAAATAAACAAATCATAAAATGGGCAGAAGATATGAACAGACACTTTTCCAATGAGGACATACAAATGTCTAACAGACACATGAAAAAACGTACAAAATCATTAGCCATCAGGGAAATTCAAATCAAAACCACACTAAGATACCACCTTATGCCAGTTAGAATGGCAAAAATGGACAAGGAAAGAAACAACAATTGCTGGAGAAGATGTGGAGAAAGGGGATCCCTCCTACATTGTTGGTGGGAATGCAAGTTGGTACAGCCACTTTGGAAAACAGTGTGGAGGTCCCTCAAAAAGTTAAAAATTGATCCCGCCATTGCACTACTGGGTATTTACCCCAAAGATACAGACGTAGTGAAGAGAACGGCCATATGCACCCCAATGTTCATAGCAGCATTGTCCACAATAGCTAAATCGTGGAAGGAACCGAGATGCCCTTCAACAGATGACTGGATTAACAAGATGTGGTCCATATATACAATGGAATATTACTCAGCCATCAGAAAGAATGATTATACAACATTTGCAGCAACATGGACGGGACTGGAGGAGATTATGCTAAGTGAAATAAGCCAAGCAGAGAAAGGCAATTATCATATGGTTTCACTCATTTATCGAACATAAGGAGTAGGAAGATCGGTAGGAGAAGGAAGGGAAGAATGAAGGGGGGTAAACAGAAGGGGGAATGAACCATGAGAGACTATGGACTCTGGGAAACAAACTGAGGGCTTCAGAGGGGAGGGGGTGGGGGACTGGGATAGGCCGGTAATGGGTATTAAGGAGGGCACATATTGCATGGTGCACTGGGTGTTATATGCAAGTAATGAATCATGGAATATTGCATCAAGAACTGGCGATGTACTGCATGGTGACTAATATAACAAAATAAATATTATTTTAAAAAAATAAATAAATAACCAACTAAAAAAATAAAAAAATAAACTCAAAAAAAAGAAAGAAACCAGTTGCATATCTATACATTAACAGTGTGACTGAAGAAAGAGAAATTAAGGAATTGATTCCATTCACAACAGCACCAAAACCCGTAAGATATCTTGGAATAAACCTAACCAAAGAGGTAAAGGATCTAGACTCTAGAAACTACAGAACACTCATGAAAGAAATGGGAGACGCAAAGACACGGAAAAATATTCCACTTTAATGGATTGGAAGAATAAACATTGTAAAAATGTCTATGCTGCCCACAGCAATCTACACTTTCAATGCCATCCCTCTCAAAATACCATCGACAATTTTCACAGAGCTAGAACAAACAATCATAAAATTTGTATGGAACCAGAAAAGACCCCAAATCACCAAGGGGTTGTTGAAAAAGAAAATCAAAGCTGGGGGCATCACGTTGCCTGATTTCAAGCTATACTACAAAGCTGTGATCACCAAGACAGCAGGGTACCGGCACAAAAACAGACATATAGATCAAAAGAACAGAATAGAGAACCCAGAAATGGACCCTCTACTCTATGGTCATGTAATCTTTGACAAAGCAGGAAAAAGCACCAAATGTAAAAAAGACAGCCTCTTCAATAAATGGTGCTGGGAAAATTGGACAGCCATGTGCAGAAGAACGAAACTGGGCCATTTCCTTATACCATATACAAAGGTAAACTCAAAATGGATGGAAATCCTCAATTTGAGACAGGAATCCATGAAAATCCTAGAGGAGAACATAGCAGTAACCTCTTCGACATCGGCCACAGCAACTTCTTTCAAGACACGACTCTAAAGGCAAGGGAAACAAAAGCAAAAATGAACTATTGTGTCATCGGGCACAGAAAAAAAGTTCTGAGACAGCAATCTGAGCGGCCATGCACGGCTGCCTCTGAGAGGGAAAGCAGGTGCAGCTGAATCCTGCACATAGCTTTAATTTTGTTTTTTATCAGAAAAGCAAGGACAGATGCCTCCAAGCATGGGAAAGGAGTACAAAAGGATGGCAAATATTGAAGCAGGCTTGCATTTTCCCCTACATGTAGGCATGCAGGGAGTCAGTTATGGATGAGGGAGGAGCAGGATGTTTGAGTTAGCAGTCACCAGGTGCAGAAAGGGGAGACTGAGGGTTACATTCTTTCATACATCCTAACTTATGCCTTGCCCCTGGGAATGTGGGATCCTGCTCCTACCAGGCCATTGCATTCAACAGCCCAAGAACAGGAATGCTGCTGACGTTTCAGCTGCTTCCACAGTCACCCCTTAGGGCTCACAATATACACTTTGTAAGACAACCCAGGAGATCATGGGATCCTGCTCCTACGGGGCCATTGCGTTCAGTAGCCCGAGAACAGGAATGCTGCTGATGTTTCAGCTGCTTCCACAGTCATTCCTTAGGGTTTACAATATATTTTCTAAGAATAACTCCACACTGTTGGGACCTCATCAAGAGAAAAAGCTTTGCGCGGCAAAGGAAACAGTCGACAAAACAAAGAGGCAACCCACAGAATGGGAGAAGATATTTGCAAATGACATATCAGATAAAGGGCTGGTATCCAAGATCTATAAAGATCTTCTCAAACTCAACACCCCAAGAACAAATAATCCAGTCAAGAAACGGGCTGACGACATGAACAAACACTTTTCCAAAGAAGACATACAAATAGCTAACAGACACATGAAAAAATGTTCCACATTGCTAGCCATCAGGGAAATTCAAATCAAAACCACACTGAGATACCACCTTACATCAGTCAGAATGGCTAAAATTAACAAGGGAGGAAACAACAAATGTTGGTGCAGGTGAGGCGAAAGGGGATCCCTCGTACACTGTGGTAGGAATGCAAGCTGGTACAGCTACTCTGGAAAACAGTATGGAGCTTCCTCAAAAAATTAAAAATAGAGCTACCCTATGACCCAGCAATTGCACTAGTAGGTATTTACCCCAAAGATATAGACGTAGTGAAGAGAAGGGGCATATGCACCCCAATGTTCATAGTAGCAATGTCCACAATAGCTAAATCGTGGAAAAAGTGGCGATGCCCTTCAACAGATGAATGGATAAAGATGTGGTCCATATATACAATGGAATATCACTCAGCCATCAGAAAGGATGTATACCTACCATTTGCATCAACATGGACGGAACTGGAGGGGATTATGCTAAGTGAAATAAGTCAAGCAGAGAAAGACAATTATCATATGGTTTCACTCATATGTGCAACATAAGGTATAGCATGGAGGACAACAGGGCAAAGGCGGGAAAACTGAATGGGAAGAAATCAGAGAGGGAGACAAACCATAACAGACTCTGGACTTCGGGAACCAAACAGAGGGTTACAGAAAGGAGAGGGATGGGGTGGGTGATGGGGTAACCAGGTGATGGGGATTAGGAAGGGCACATGTTGTGATGAGCACTGGGTGCTATATACAACTAATGAATCATTGAACACTACAAAAACTAATGATGTACTATACAGTGGTTAACTGAACATAATAAAAAAATAATTATTATTAAAAAAACTAATGATGTACTATATGTTGGCTAACTGAATAATAAAAAATGAGAAATAACAGGAAAAATATACACTAATATCTTTCTCACTTTGGAATAGAAAGGATTTCTTAAAGAATAATTAAAGATTGTTACAAGATTAAATTTAGAAATCCTAACCAGCAAGGGACACATATTTTAAAGTAAAATGCTAGTTAACAAACAGAGAAAATAAAGCAGGGTGCACAACCAACAGAGATATAAGGAATTATAAAGACCCCTATAAATTAATAAGTAAAAAATGAGAATCAATGCCAAAGAACAATTGTCAGAATTTACAAATGGGTTTTTCATAGAAAGACAACTGTACATAGCAGCAAGTGTATGAAAATGTAGTCAACCTCATTAGTTATTAGGGAAATGAAAATCAAGACCACAACTAGATAGCATTTATGATCTTTCCACTGGCACTGATTAAAGTCCACAAGAACAGGCATTGGAGAAAATGTAAATAAATGGAATAATTTATACAAATCTAGGGTAGGATAAATCAATTGAACCACATTGGGGAAAAATGGCTTGAAAAGTTTGCTTATTCCATAACCAGCAATTCCTGTCCTAGACATACACTCAAAAGACCTTCCTGCATAGATGCTACAAGAGACATAAACAAAATTGTTCATCCTAACGCCTTTCATATGAGCTAAGAACAGCTATCAGCAAAAATGACCATCAGCGAGAGAAGAGACAAAATAATTGTAATATAGTCATCCAATGGAACATTATACAGCAGGGGGATAAATGAACCCCACACACCTATGCAAACGATATTGGATAATCCGACAAAATGTGAGGTGAAAAATGGAAAGTCCCAAAAGCACACGTAAGATAAGACACCTTTTGTGGAAGTTCAAATAATTTAAATTTTAAAATACATGCTACTTAGGTACAACATATGTATGTAAGTATGTTGATATAGAAATTATATTCTAATGCAAGCGTGTGATGAACACCAAATTCAAGATCATGATTTCCCTGGGGGTCAGGTAGCAACAAAATAGAGTGTAAAAGTACACAGGCAGCTATGGGCTGATAGTAAATCCCAGTTCCTGAGTTCAGTGGTAGGCTACAATATATTCATGGTACAGTTTTTAATTCGTTGAAAATGGAATGATGATAGGGCTCATGAAATACACAATTATGATTATTTCATAATCTTTTAAAAAGCAGGTACTTTCTTTCCTGCAAAAATAACACCTACATAATTGCCTGTATTTCTCCAACTTGACCAATGTCTTACCCACTGGAAAAAAAAAAAAAAACAGTTCAATTAAATGCTAAATTTATAGATACGGTTTAAATTATATTTTTAACCTTCGACAGTAAATTTAATACATAATAACAGTCAACTCTGAAATTAGTTTTCATGGAGGAAATCTTTAAGGAAAAAAAAAGAATAAAAGACAAAATGAAACCCAAATCTTAAAGGAAGCTTTCCTAAAATGGTTGTTTGGATAACCCTCTGACCATACTGTAAGATCTGTTAATCACCTCTGTGGGACACTAGTCCCCAGGGTCTATACCACATTAACACACTAGCCTTTAGAGTCCTACATAAACACTTCTTGCAGCACACAGAGACCAGGGGAGGGCTCTCCTGGTTTAACTGGGCAGAGATCCACCCACAAATGTGTCCAACAGGAGTGCACATGAAAAGACTACACATATCCCATCAAAAATGCATTTAACAAACCAAATTCGTCAACTTTTCCACCAGTCCCACAAATAGTTTTTCTCCAGCATCCACGTGAAATAGACTTCACTGAATCTTAGTTCAGCTGTTGCATTCAGTGCAAATGTGATCATGGTGTTAGTACAGGACAGTGGTGGCCAATCAGTATTTCATGGACTCACTGACTTGCCAAACAAGAATCCTTCTGATTACCCGTGAAATGAAGGCTCATCATCGTGGAAACATGGGTACCACCGGACTACATGAGAACAAAACAGCTGTGAATTCTTCCCTCCTCAAATGTAAATATGTTCTAATTTTCTTCTCATCTTCTCTCCACATCATTCTGGACACTGAAATTATGCTTAAATATATCTGCTTCATTTCCTACATTTCATTGAACAAAGTTACATGCAAATTCATGCTATACTATTAGCAACTGGATTCTATATCGTGAAAAATGAAAACCTGTTTCCGTGAAAATACTGATGCCACTTTCTCGACATCTGTTACTTCTGCTTGTGCTCTGTAGTTTTTATATCACGTCCACGCTTAAATTAAAATTACAATAATAGCTAAAATTTGAGACCAAGGCTTTGAAAAGTCCTATGTTTGGACTCACAACATAAAATTACATAAAGTGTAATTTCAGGCTTCACACTTCCAATAAGGATACCTGGGTTCTTAAGAGACCAAAGCTGACACTGAGCTGGTAATGTATTTCACCTGCTAAACCTAGCTAACATCTGTTTTAGGAACTGCATGTGCATCATGGATGCTCACAGCCTTCTCCAGTGGAATAGCACACCTGCAGTACTGTGTTGATCTCTCAACTCACTAATGGAAGGCATTCAATAAACCATGGTGAGTCCATGGATAGAAACCAGAAAAGCATGGTAATTAAACATCATACAGTGTTAGGAAGAGCTGACAACCATCAAGCACTTATTATGGGAACATAAAGCTAAGGGTATGTTTGGTAATAGCTTCTAATATTGAAGGAAACTCAAAACAAATATAAAAATTTTAATGAGCTGAACTCAACAATATTGTCTAGAGATGCACATTTGGGTAATCAAGCTATAAAATACAAGAAGGTGATTTCTATAAACATCAGAATAGTGGCTACTCTGAGGAACAGAGAAGGGTAACGATTGGTCCAGACACAAAGAGAAGCTCCTGTGGTGCTTAGTAGGGTTCTATTTCTTGATCTGCATGTTAGTTACAAGAATATTCAACTTAATTCATTGAGCTTTTGTTTTTTCTGTATCTACGTTTTCTTTTATAATGAAACTGTCTTTTTAATGAAGCCATGTTGAATTGATTTATTCCATGTTATTTCCAGAATAAAGAAAAAGAGCCTGGATGTTAAAGAGCCATCTCTGAGCTCAACATGAGGAGCAGGGATGACGCACTGATGAAAGGACAGCTACGAAGCTCTGAAAACAGGAGTCGTGTGAACATTCTGTGGAAGACCTCCTTCAGGGGCAGAAGCCTGGATTGTGGTTTCTGAGTCTATTTCAACTCTAAAATTCTATGGCCTTTTAATTCCCAATCTATCCCAACCTTATGTGGTTAAAGAATGTCCAGTGCATTTTGTACTTTAGGCACGTTGGGATCTAAGTCCTCTGTCCTCTCCTGCCTCTGGGATTATCAGTTCAGTATGTACATCATGTGTGTGGGCCCTTTTGTGTACGTGAGTCTGTGCATTTGAAAAGTTAAGCAAACATGAAATTTTAAGCATTTTACGTTAAGTCCTAGACGATAATGGTAAAATCACCAGTGTGAAAAACAAAGAGGGTAAGGAATGATTTCAATTTTATTTTTGAGAATTAAATATGAACCAAGCACAGTTCCTAGGGTTTTCACAAATACTAACCCTCACCACCTCCCTTTGAGGAATACTATTATCTTCAGTGAACATATAGAGAATCTGGTGTACAAACAGGTTACAAAACTGCCCAAGGACACATTACCTCCAAGTAGTGAAGCTGGGGTCTGACACCAAGCTCTGAGTCCAGAATCTGTGCACTTAAGCACTATGCTCGACTTAGCTGACCTCCGACCACATAAAAACTTCACAACATTAATTAAATTAAATTTCCATTTTGTATTGAGAAATACTATATCCCAATCTCATGCTACTTGGTAATAACAGTTCCTTCTTCATGATTATAACATTTTCATGTTATAGCTAACCTGCTTATAACAGTGACATACCATAGGTAAATTACCTTATTTTATTGTACCCGCAGCAAATAAATTTAGTATTCCTTGACCCCAAAAACTCTATGAATATAAAGCACCTGAGGTCTGAAGTCCATGGTCAGAAATTATACAAATAAAAAAATTTATAAACAACAAAAACTAAAAAATATTTATAAATTAATTCAGTTTTTAATCATTCCATCTATTTAATGATATACTACAGTATTCACAATAGGGAAATATATATATTTTATCCCCTTTTTGTATTCTTTTAGAATTGAAATGGAGTTTGACCTATAGAATTCCAAAGCAACAAGACGATTGCCTCATGTAGTTGGTAAATTCCATGCAGAAAAACAACTCACTGACCTTAATGAGCTGCTTTCTGCTCCAGTTAACTCCGTTGCTACTTTTGCTGGATGGCCAGGTGAGTACGAGCTAACACAGGTGGTGGCTGTGTGTTTGTGGTAACCAGAGGCTGCTGGAATTAGTTTAGGTTTTAACTCAGAAGCAACACAGGACCTCTCTACATGGAAATGAAGGTTAATAAGAAAGATGAGCATTCCTGGCACTAAAATTCATACAGAAAATGGGGCAATATAGTGGGAAACACCAACACTGATACAAAGAATAGCAGTGTCTATAGAATAGGAGGGAAAATACGAGGAGGAGGTTGGTGGTGATGTGATGACAATGGCTGGAATGCACACACCTGGAAATGAATACGGAAAGAGGTGCTGCTACCAAGGTGCAGCTTATCCCAAGCAAAAGGGTCATTTAACTTTCTATCCCCACTACTTTGATAAGGAAAACATTTGTCATAATCAAGTGATGCCTATGTCACACACTCAAGAAAGAACATTCCTCAAAATATACCCCACTCTTACATTATATCATTAACACATGGATTTATTACCTAACCAAAACACACAACCATAGGTGTCATGGCATATTAAGCCCTTTCAGTGATTCACAATTCAGTGTGATTGGGTTTACCATACTAAGTTTTAGAACCACTCTGGTTATGAGTAAACACGGGTTTTGGGCACTGAACACAGGGAGAGTGTTAACAGAGGTGTTCCAAACGGGAGAGAGCACACCAACAACTGCATCTGGGATACTCATGGCAAAGTACAGAGATTTTTATTTCTGCCTAGAGCTGATGCTATTTTGATTACCGTGGTTTGTCTCCTAGACTTTCCTAAGGAGCCATGGACACAAACAATGGAAGTTCCACTACGGATTTCATCCTGCTGGGGTTTTCTGATCGACCCCAACTGGAACGCATCATCTCTGGGCTTGTCTTCATCTTCTACATTGTGACTCTGGTAGGAAACACAACCATCATTCTTGTATCTTACCTAGACGCCCAGCTCCACACTCCCATGTATTTCTTCTTATCCAATTTGTCTTTTTTGGATCTCTGCTATGCAACTAGCATTGTCCCCCAGATGCTGGTGAATCTATGGGGTCCAACAAAGTCTATTACCTATGGAGGGTGTGGGCTCCAATTCTTCTTTGCCCTTGACCTGGGAGCCACTGAATGTCTTCTCTTGGCTGTGATGGCCTATGACCGCTATGCTGCTGTCTGTCAACCTCTTCACTACACAGTGATAATGCACCCTCAGCTTTGCCAGAAGATGGTGCTCACCGCCTGGTTGGGTGGCCTTGGCAGTGCCTTAATTCTTTGCTCCCTGACTTTGAAATTACCAAGATGTGGGCACCGAGAGGTCGATAATTTTTTCTGTGAGATGCCAGCATTGATCAAGATGGCTTGTGTCTACTCAAAAGTAATGGAGATCATTGTCTTTGCTCTTGGAGTGGTATTTCTTCTAGTACCTCTATCACTAATTCTCATCTCATATGGAGTTATCACTCAGGCTGTCGTGAGGATCAAATCAGAGGCAAGGTGGCGTAAGGTCCTTAATACATGTGGCTCCCACCTCACAGTAGTAACTCTGTTTTATGGAACAATCATCTACATGTACATGAAGCCACAGAATAGCACATCCCAAGATGAGGGGAAGTTCTTCACTCTCTTTTACACAATCATCACACCCACCCTTAACCCTCTGATCTACACTTTAAGAAACAAAGATGTGAAGAGTGCAGTAAAGAGAACACTATGTTTAGAAAAATGGTCAGCCAAGTCATGAGTTAGATGGAAGAGAGCTAAGGAAATAATATTGACCTTTATCAACAGAAGATGTATTGATTCATTTATGCAAAAAGCATTTATTGGGTGTTTATCATGTACCAAGAATTGTACTACGTACTGACTTTGTAAATAAGTATGAATTAGACAGAAATTATACGGAGAGAAATACTCAATTCATACACTTCAAGACTAATCAGGGGCTACAGATAAATAAACATAACTATGAGATGTGATTAAGTACAGTAATAGAAATATGTATAAGGTATTAAGAAATTACTTCACAGGGAAATTTATTTTAATGTAGGATTAGCAGGACACTGATTACTTCTTCCAAGACTTGCCACTTTTATGGGAAATAACACACCCTTAGAGGCACCTGATACACCAGCAGGGCCTTTGTGCTGGAAACCAACTACCCATTGATACCCACTCTATCTTCTGCTTCTAGTTTAACAGGGCACAGGGCCACCATATGACATTTCTGCACATCACATTTCTGAACGTGGCCTCACCAACACAATGCCAGAGATTCAACGTGTGTAACTCCTGAGTTATCTTCTCAAACATGAAACCATTTGCTCTCACTCTTC
This sequence comes from Ursus americanus, assembly GCF_024610735.1. Classification (NCBI taxonomy): domain Eukaryota; kingdom Metazoa; phylum Chordata; class Mammalia; order Carnivora; family Ursidae; genus Ursus; species Ursus americanus. The sequence continues at coordinate 570,305 of NC_142158.1, forward strand.
CCCCACCCTTCCTCTTGGCTGGAATGTGAATGTAGAGGGTACCTAGCTTTACCAAACCCTAAGAGAGAATGGAAAAATAAGATGGAAAGAGAACCACCCACCAATAGAGGAATGTCTTCAAACGATTATAGGAGAAAAAGCTTCTATATTATTTAATATCAATCGAGCCACTCTGCTTTTGGGTCTCTCTGTTAGAGTAGCTTAACTTTTACCTACTGTGGCCTGGTAAGGATTTTGGGCGTTTCCTGGAAGGTAGTGTGGCCTTGGACCAGCAGCAACAGCATCACTTGGCACCAAATCAGAAATGCACAATCTTGGGCCCACCTCAGACCTACTGACCAACTATCTGAGCAGGGACCCAGCAACTGATGTTTTCAACAAACACTACAGGTGATCAGGCTAAAGTGTGAGAATCACTATTACAGAGAAGAGGGAGATGTTGGGTTGTAAATAGAAAATTAACATAGTTTTATGGATTTTAATTAATTTCCTCCCTATACACCTATGAAAGGAGGTGGGTAATAGTTTCTCTAGGCTCTTAGATAAGAGACATAAAGGAAACGAGGGGTTTCCTCTAAATGAAATCACTATAAAAGGGTATTCTTTATTCAATACTATCTTCTTGCTATTTGGTTTAATAATATTCTTCGTTTTGTTGAACTATGGTGGTAGTAATGGTAATATTTTGGAAAGGGCCTTGATCTTATTTAACAAAATAAAAATTTAACAATCTCATATTAGTTCTCCCATTTTTTTTAACTTTTTTTTAGTGGTAAATGCATTCTAACTCCGAGAATCTCTATGCTGGAGAGAAAACTACTATCCTTCTGTACTAGTCAACCATTTCAGAATTGGAAATTCTCTCTCCATGTGAGAGTCCTCACATCATCGGTGTCCTTGCTTTGTGATTACAAGGCCAAATAAGCTACAACCTACCTGGAGTATTTGGGTGGGGTTATGAGGGTTGTAGGGGTTAATGGTCTTCTCTCTCCCATCCTCAAACCTTGTGGTTCCCAGGATTCCACAGGGAAGACATTATACCTTTATTTTAAACACGTGATTCCTCATTGAACACTACATCAAAAACTAATGATGTCCTACATGGTGGCTAACTGAACATATAAAATAAAAAATAAAATAAATTTTTATGCTGCAAAACAAAAATTTTAAAATTTTAAAAATAAACATTTGATTCCTTTCTTCAGGTAACTTTAAAACTGCCAAGTGTGTAAGCCTTGAGAATAATAAGGAATCTGAGAGAGGGTGATGATACCCAGAGACAAGAAGCCCTAGGGACAATATAACCTGTATGGTGTTGTAAGGACTTCGTTTGGACAACATTTAGAATGGTGACACTGTGGACACTGGAAACGAGTATCAACTGTTCTTTGTGACAGAAGTTCATCCCCAATCATAGTAAATGTGATTTATCACTTACAAACCTTTTACTCAACTCTTAAAATCAGTTGTTATCTTACTTTAGGAGAGATATCCTCATAAATACATCAATCTGTCTTGTGAATTCCCTCCAAAACCAGTCACTATATTGGCATTATCCTTTTCTATATTTGTTGCATATGTATTTGAGGAAAAGGCATTGGTGAGCATTTCAACAACACAGAGCCTCTTATTCATGTGTGACTTTACTGTGTCTAATCTGGTTTCTGACATGATTACATATTCAGTAAATGTCTGGATAATGATTAAGTGAATGAAGAGTTTTTTAACAAATACACATGAAAATGTTCTTATTCTACAGAATGTTACAACTGTTCATTGGGTAATGAATACTGCAGCTACGCTTACAGGCTTTTAACATTTAGGACATTTGCAACACCTGACACCTAAGAGAAGGGAAGCACAGTATAGTTTTTCTTTCACCTGCATAATATTATAGAATCCTTGTGAGTGTGTATCTGGACATGAGAAAAACAGGAGGAATAAAAAGAAAAAGTTTCTCATTATCTCATAACCTAGAAATAATGACTGCTAACTTTTTAGTTAATTTCCTTTTAAATTATTCCCTTTCACACTAAAGTTTGGGTCACACTGAGTAGCTGATTTATTTCTCCCAATGTATTGAATACATTCACATCAGATAAATCACTCCCAAGGGAGAAAAACTTTGCCCCTAGAGGAGCGGAAAAAATCTCAGCTAGTACAGTGACTGGTGCCCCTCCAAAGGCCACTGTACATGAACAGACTCCCCATATAACTGTGATGTGAAAGTGTCACTGGGAGGAAGATGCTGACAGTGACAACAAGACTGGAAAAACAATGTCTCCGTGTTATAGCACATGCTTGTCCCGGTCCGCACAGATGACTGAGATCTCCCCTGGGATAAAATGACGGATGAGGAAACATGTGCAGGCTCTAGCACCTGAAGAAGATATGAATGGTCTTCTAGGTTAGTGACTGACACCTTGGACTGAATGATGTTCAGATTGGATAAAAAAGAGGGACTCATCCATATGCCGTCTACAAGAGATTCATTTGAACCTAAAGACACCTCCAGATTGAAAGTGAGAGGATGGAGAACAATTTACCATGCCAACAGACCTCAAAAGAAAGCTGGGGTAGCAACTGTCATATCAGACAAATTAGATTTTAAACCAAAGACTGTATTTGAGATGTAGAGGGACACCATATCATACTTGAAGGGTCTATCAAACAAGAAGATCTAACAATTGTAAATATCTATGCCCCCAACATGGGACCATGAAACTACATAAATCAACTTTTAACCAAAATAAAGAATCATACTGATAATGATACATTAATAATAGGAGACCTTAACACTCCACTCTCAGCAATGGACAGATCATGTAAGCAGAAAATCAACAAAGAAATAAGAGCTTTGAATGACACATTGGACCAGATGGACTTCATAGATATATACAGAACATTACATCCTAAAACCACAGAATACTCATTCTCAAGTGCACACGGAACTTCCTCCCGAATAGATCACATACTGGGTCACAAATCAGGTCTCAACAGATACCAAAAGACTGAGATTATTCCCTGCATATTGTCACACCACAATGCACTGAAACTGGAACTCAACAACAGAAGAAATTTGGAAGGAACTCAAATACCTGGAGGTTAAAGAGCACCTGCTAAAGAATGGTTGGTTCAACAAGGAGGTTAAGAAGGAATGTAAACAATTCACACAAACCAATGAAAATAAAAACACATTGATTCAGAAACTATGAGATACTGCAAAGGCTGTCCTAATGGGGAAATACATAGCTGTCCAAACCTCTCTCAAAAATTAGAAAATTCCGGGGCGCCTGGGTGGCACAGCGGTTAAGCGTCTGCCTTCGGCTCAGGGCGTGATCCCGGCGTTACGGGATCCAGCCCCACATCACGCTCCTCTGCTATGAGCCTGCTTCTTCCTCTCCCACTCCCCCTGCTTGTGTTCCCTCTCTCGCTGGCTGTCTCTATCTCTGTCAAATAAATAAAAATAAAATCTTTTAAAAAATAAAATAAAATAAAAAATTAGAAAATCTCAAATGCACAAGCTCACCTTACACCTAAGAGATCTGGAGAAAGAACAGCAAATAAAGCCTAAACCAAGCAGGAGAAGAGAAATAATAAAGATGAGAGCAGAAATCAAAGAAATAGAAACTAGAAGAATAGAACAGATCAACAAAACTAGAAGCTGGTTCCTTGAAAGAATTAATAAGATTGACAAATCTCTGGCCAGATTTACCCAAAAGAAAAGGGAAAGGACCCAAATCAATAAAATCATGAATGAAAGGGGAAAAATCATGACCAATACCAAGGAAATAGGAGCAATTATTAGAATTTATTGCCAGCAGGTATATGCCAACAAACTAGGCAATCTGGAAGAAATGATGCCTTCCTGGAAAATTACAAGCTACCAAGACCAAAACAGAAAGAAATTGGCAATCTGAACAGACCAATAACCAGCAAGGAAATTGAAACCTAATAATCAAAACCTCAAAACCACCTCCAAAATCAAAAACAAAAAAACCCAGTAATCAAAAACCTCCAAAAAGGGGTGCCTGGGTGGCAAAGTCATTAAGCGTCTGCCTTCGGCTCAGGGCGTGATCCCGGGTGTTCTGGGATCGAGCCCCACATCAGGCTCCTCTGCTGGGAGCCTGCTTCTTCCTCTCCCACTCCCCCTGCCTGTGTTCCCTCTCTCGCTGGCTGTCTCTGTCAAATAAATAAATAAAATCTTTAAAAAAAAAAAAAAAAAAACCTCCACAAAAACAAAAGTCCAGGGCAAGAAGGCTTCCCAGGGGAATTCTACCAAACATTTAAAGAAGAAATCATACCTACTTTACTGAAGATGTTCCCAAAAAATGGAAATGGAAGGAACAATTCCAAACTAATTCTATGAGGCCAGCATTACCCTGATCCAAAAACCAGGCAAAGACTCCCACCAAAAAGGAGAATTACAGACCAATATCCCCACTGAACATGGAGGCCAAAATACTCAACAAGATCCTAGCCAATAGGATCCAACAGTACATTAAAAGGATTATTCACCATGCCCAGCTGGGTTTATTCCCGGGATGGAAGGGTGGTTCAACACTCAGAAATCAATTAACATGATAGATCACATTAACAAAAGAAGAGACAAGAACTATATGATCCTCTCGACTGATGCAGAAAAAGCATTTCACAAAATACAATATCCTTTCCTGATTAAAACTCTTCAAAGGATAGGGATAGAGGAATCATACCTAAATATCATAAAAGCCATCTATGAAAATCCCACAGTGAATATCATTCTCAATGGGGAAAAACTCAGAGTTTTTCCCTTAACGTAAGGAACACAACAGGGATGCCCACTCTCACCACTGTTGTTCAACATAGTACTGGAAGTCCTCGCCTCAGCAATCAGACAACAAAAAGAAATAAAAGGCATTTAAATTGGCAAAGAAGAAGTCACACTCTCTTTCCTCACAGATGACATGATACTTTATGTGGAAAACCAAAAAAAAAACTCCACCCCAATATACTGGAACTCATATAACAATTCAGCAACGTGGCAGGATACAAAAATCAATGCACAGAAATCACTTGCATTTCTACACACTAACAATGTGACTGAAGAAAGAGAAATTAAGGAATCAATTCCATTTACAATAACACCAAAAACCATAAGATAATTAGGAATAAACCTAACCAAAGAGGTAAAGGATTTATACTCTAGAACTACAGAACACTTATGAAAGAAATGGAGGAAGACACAAAGAGATGGAAAAACATTCCATGTTCACAGATTGAAAGAATTAACATGATGAAAATATCTATGCTGCCCAGAGCAATCTACACTTTCTACACCATCCCTATCAAAATGCCATTGACATTTTTCAAAGAGCTGGAACAAACAATCCTAAGATTTGTATGGAAACAGAAAAGACTCCAAAAAAACAGGGGAATGTTGAAAAAGAAAACCAAAGCTGGGGCATCACAATGCCTGACTTCAAGCTATATTACAAAGCTGTGATCACTAAGACAGCATGGTATTGGCACAAAAACAGACACAAGGAGCAGTGGAACAGAACAGAGACCCCAGAAATGGACCCTCAACTCTGTGGTCAACTAATCTTCAACAAATCAGGAAAAAATATCCAAAGGAAAAAAGACAGTCTCTTCAATAAACGGTGCTGGGAAAATTGGACAGCCACATGCAGAAGCATGAAACTGGACCATTCTCTAACACCATACACAAAGATAAACTCCATATGGATGAAAGACCTCAATGTGAGACAGGAATCCATCAAAATCCTAGAGGATACCATAGGCAGTAACCTCTTTGACAACGGCCACAGCAAATTCTTTCAAGACACATCTCTAGAGGAAAGGGAAACAAAATCAAAATGAACTTTGGGGGCTTCATCAAGATAAAAAGCTTCTGCACAGCAAAAGAAACAGTCAATAAAGCTAAGAGGCAACCCACAGAATGGAAGAAGATATTTGCAAATGATATATCAGATAAGGGACTGGCATTCAAGATCTATAAAGAACTTCTCAAATTCAACACCCAATGTACGCAAATAATGAATCATGGAACATTACATAAAAACTAAGGATGTACTGTATGGTGACTAACATAATAAAAAATTATTATAAAAAAATAAAATAAATAAAAAATTCAACACCCAAAAAACAAATTACCCACTCAAGAAATGGGCAGAAGGCATGAACAGACACTTATCCAAAGAAGAGATACAAATGGCTAACAGACACATGAAAAAATATTCCACATTACTAGCCATCAGGGAAATACAAATCAAAACCACAATGAGATACCACCTTACACCAGTTAGAATGGCTAAAATTAACAAGGCAGGAATAACAAGTGTTGGTGAGGATATGGAGAAAGGGGAACCCTCTTGCACTGTGGTGGGAATGCAAACTGGTACAGCCACTCTGGAAAACAGTATGGAGTTTCCTCAAAAAGTTAAAAATAGAGCTACCCTATGACCCAGCAATTGCACACTACTAGGTATTTACCCCAAAGATACAGATGTAGTGAAAAAAAAGGGCACATGCACCCCAATGTTCATAGCAGCAATGTCCACAATAGCCAAACTGTGGAAGGAGCTGAGATGCCCTTCAACAGATGAACGGATAAAGAAGATGTGGTCCATATATATATATACAATGGAATATTATTCAGCCATCAGAAACGATGAATACCCACCATTTGCATTGACATAGATAGAACTGGAGGGGGTTATGCTAAGTGAAATAAGTCAATCAGAGAAAGACAATTACCAGATGGTCACTCATATGTGGAACAAAGGAATATCACAGAGGACCACAGGGAAAGGGAGGGAAAACTGAATGGGATAAAATCAGAGAAGGAGACAAATCATGAGAGACTCTGGACTCCGGGAATGAAACTGAGGGTTACAGAAGTTAGGAGGTGGGGGGATGGAGTAACTGGGTAATGGGTACTAAGGAGGGCATGTGTATTGATAAGCACTGGGTGTTATATGCAACTAATGAATCACTGAACACTACATTAAAATCTAATGATGTGCTATAGGTTGGCTAATTGAACATAATAAAAAATAAATAAATTTTAAAAATAGCAAGTGTTTTGTTTACTGTAAAAATAACACCTACATAATTGCTTATATTTCTCCAACTTGACCAATGTCTTACCCACTGGAAAAAAAAGTTCAATTAAATCTGTTAAATTTATAGATACGGTTTAAATTATATTTTTAACCTTCGACAGTAAATTTAATACATAATAACAGTCAACTCTGAAATTAGTTTTCATGGAGGAAATCTTTAAGGAAAAAAAAAGAATAAAAGACAAAATGAAACCCAAATCTTAAAGGAAGCTTTCCTAAAATGGTTGTTTGGATAACCCTCTGACCATACTGTAAGATCTGTTAATCACCTCTGTGGGACACTAGTCCCCAGGGTCTATACCACATTAACACACTAGCCTTTAGAGTCCTACATAAACACTTCTTGCAGCACACAGAGACCAGGGGAGGGCTCTCCTGGTTTAACTGGGCAGAGATCCACCCACAAATGTGTCCAACAGGAGTGCACATGAAAAGACTACACATATCCCATCAAAAATGCATTTAACAAACCAAATTCGTCAACTTTTCCACCAGTCCCACAAATAGTTTTTCTCCAGCATCCACGTGAAATAGACTTCACTGAATCTTAGTTCAGCTGTTGCATTCAGTGCAAATGTGATCATGGTGTTAGTACAGGACAGTGGTGGCCAATCAGTATTTCATGGACTCACTGACTTGCCAAACAAGAATCCTTCTGATTACCCGTGAAATGAAGGCTCATCATCGTGGGAACATGGGTACCACCGGACTACATGAGAACAAAACAGCTGTGAATTCTTCCCTCCTCAAATGTAAATATGTTCTAATTTTCTTCTCATCTTCTCTCCACATCATTCTGGACACTGAAATTATGCTTAAATATATCTGCTTCATTTCCTACATTTCATTGAACAAAGTTACATGCAAATTCATGCTATACTATTAGCAACTGGATTCTATATCGTGAAAAATGAAAACCTGTTTCCGTGAAAATACTGATGCCACTTTCTCGACATCTGTTACTTCTGCTTGTGCTCTGTAGTTTTTATATCACGTCCACGCTTAAATTAAAATTACAATAATAGCTAAAATTTGAGACCAAGGCTTTGAAAAGTCCTATGTTTGGACTCACAACATAAAATTACATAAAGTGTAATTTCAGGCTTCACACTTCCAATAAGGATACCTGGGTTCTTAAGAGACCAAAGCTGACACTGAGCTGGTAATGTATTTCACCTGCTAAACCTAGCTAACATCTGTTTTAGGAACTGCATGTGCATCATGGATGCTCACAGCCTTCTCCAGTGGAATAGCACACCTGCAGTACTGTGTTGATCTCTCAACTCACTAATGGAAGGCATTCAATAAACCATGGTAAGTCCATGGATAGAAACCAGAAAAGCATGGTAATTAAACATCATACAGTGTTAGGAAGAGCTGACAACCATCAAGCACTTAGTCTGGGAACATAAAGCTAAGGGTATGTTTGATAATAGCTTCTAATATTAAATGAAACTCAAGTTTAAGGAGTCAAACTAAACAATGTTGTCTAGAGATGCACATTTGAGTAATAAAATTTAAAAACCAAGGAGGTTACAATAAACAGGATAGGGATACTTCGGGAGACAGGGTGGGTGATGATCTGACGAGTCATGAACAGAAGCTCCTACGGTGGTAGGATTCTATTTCTTGATGCACATGTTAGTTACAAGAATATCCACCTTAACTCATCAAGCTTTGGCTTTTTTCTTTTATTGTGTAACAAAACTGGTTTTTTAATAACAAAGCCATGTTGAATTGACTTAGTCCATGTATTTCCAGAATAAAGACAAAGAGCCAATGCTCTGTTAAAGAGGCATCTCTCACTCCCATAAGGAGTCAGAGGCACAGATGAAAGGACAGCTATGAAGCTCTGAAAACAGGAGTCGTGTGAATATTCTGTGGAAGACCTCCTTCAGGGGCAGAAGGCTGGATCGTGCTTTCTGAGTCTATTTCAACTCTAAAATTCTATGGCCTTTTAATTCCCAACACTATCCCAACCTTACGTGGTCAAAGAATACTGAGTGCATTTTGTAATCAACCATGTTGGGAGCTAAGTCCTCTGTCCTCTCCTGCCTCTGGGTTTATCGGTTCAGTATGTACATCTTGCTTGTGGGCCCTTTTGTGTACATGAGTGTCTGTGCATTTAAAAGTTATGTCAATGTAAAATTGTAAGCATTCCAGTTTAGTTCTAGACCATCATAAAATTAGCAGTGTGAAAAATGAAGACGGGAAGGAGTGAGAAGAATACTAATAATCTGTGGGTTGGTGAATACAATTTTTAATTTTGAGGATTAAATATGAACCAAGCACTGTTGCTAGTGTTATCACAAATACTAATCTTCACCACCTCTCTTGCAGGATATTATTATCATCACTGAACATATAGAGAACCTGGTGTATAAACAGTTTACAAAACTGCCCAGGGACACATTACCTCCTAGTAGTGAAGCTGCAATTTGACACCACGCTCTGAGTCCAGAATTTGCACTATGCTCAATTTAGCTGACATCCAACCACAAAAAAATCTTCATATTCATAAATTAAATTAAATTTCCATTTTGAGAAATAATACATCCCTATCTCATACTACTTGGTAATAACAGTTCCTTCTTCATGATTGTAACATTATCATGTTTTAATTGAACTGCTTGGAACAATGATATACTGTAGGTAATTTACCTTATTTACTGTAACTGCAGCAAATAAATTTATTATATCTTGGCTCCAAACCCACTACGAATACAAAGACCCCTAGTTCTGAGGTTCATGGTCAGATATTATATGAAAAAAATTATAAACCAAAAGAACAGAAACTAAAAAAATTAAAATTAATTCAGTAATAAAATATTCCATCTATTTAATGATAAAGTATTCACAAATAGTGAAATATATGTCTTCTTTATCTCTTTTCAGTAATCTTTCAGAAGTGAAATAAGATTTTATCAATAGGGTTCCAAAGCAACCAGAGGATTGAATCCTATGATTGTTAATTTCCATGTGGAAAAACAACACAATAATCATTTAAATAGCTGCTTTTTGTTCAAGTAACCTACCTTGTTACTTTTGCTGAATGGCCAGAAGAGTAGAGGCTAACATAGGTGGTTGATGTGGGTTTGTGATAGCCAAATGTTTCTGAAATTAAAAGTTCAATTTTTTACTCTGTGACAAGACAGTAAGGATATTTAAACGGTGTAATAGCAGTCATGAAAGGTATTCAAAGAAACACATGGCCTCTGTACATGGAAATGAAGGTCAACAGGAAAGATTATATTTCCTGGCACCCAAATCACATGTAACAAAAAAGGGCATTATGGTGGAGAACACTAAAATTGATACAGGAACAGCAGTGTCTGCAAAGATGAAGAGGAGGGGAAACATGAAGAGGATGTTGGTGGTGATGGAGATTACAACAGCTGGAATGCGTACATTTGGAAGTGAATATGAAAAGGGATCCTACTACCAAATGGTGAAGTTTATCTCAGGAAAATGGATCATTTAGCTTTTTACCCCAAACTCCACCACTTTGATAAGGGAAAAAATTGTCATGATAGAGTGATACTTATCCCATACATTTAAGCAGGACAACTCCTCAAAATATATCGCATTCTTAAAGTATATCATTAACACAGGGGTTTAGTAGCTTTCCAAGTACATAGAACTATAGGTGTCATGGCTTATTAAGCCCTTTCCATGACTTACAATTCATGTGATTGGGTTACCATGTTATTTTATAACCACTCTAGTTATGAGTAAACATGGAGAGGGAAATATTGGACAATTAACACAGGAAAATATTAATAGAAGTGTTCCAAACGGGAGAGAGCAAAAAACAACTGCATCTGGGATACTCATGGCAAAGTACAGAGATTTTTATTTCTGCCTAGAGCTGATGCTATTTTGATTACCGTGATTTGTCTCCTAGACTTTCCTAAGGAGCCATGGACACAAACAATGGAAGTTCTACTACGGATTTCATCCTGCTGGGGTTTTCTGATCGACCCCAACTGGAACGCATCATCTCTGGGCTTGTCTTCATCTTCTACATTGTGACTCTGGTAGGAAACACAACCATCATTCTTGTATCTTACCTAGACGCCCAGCTCCACACTCCCATGTATTTCTTCTTATCCAATTTGTCTTTTTTGGATCTCTGCTATGCAACTAGCATTGTCCCCCAGATGCTGGTGAATCTATGGGGTCCAACAAGGTCTATTACCTATGGAGGATGTGTGCTCCAGTTCTTCTTTGCCCTTGACCTGGGATCTGCTGAATGTCTTCTCTTGGCTGTGATGGCCTATGACCGCTATGCTGCTGTCTGTCAACCTCTTCACTACACAGTGATAATGCACCCTCAGCTTTGCCAGAAGATGGTGCTCACTGCCTGGTTGGGTGGCCTTGGCAGTGCCTTAACTGTTTGCTCCTTAACTTTGAAGTTGCCCAGATGTGGGCACCGAGAGGTGGATAATTTTTTCTGTGAGATGCCAGCATTGATCAAGATGGCTTGTGTCTACTCAAAAGTAATTGAGATCACTGTATTTGCTCTTGGAGTGGTATTTCTTCTAGCACCTATATCACTAATTCTCATCTCATACGGATTTATCACTCAAGCAGTTGTGAGGATCAAATCAGAGGCAAGGTGGCGTAAGGTCCTTAATACATGTGGCTCCCACCTCACAGTAGTAACTCTGTTTTATGGAACAATCATCTACATGTACATGAAGCCACAGAATAGCACATCCCAAGATGAGGGGAAGTTCCTTTCTCTCTTTTACACGATCATCACACCCACCCTTAACCCTCTGATCTACACTTTAAGAAACAAAGATGTGAAGAGCGCAGTAAAGAGAATAATGTGTGTAGAAAAATGGTCAGCGAAGTCATGAGTTAGAGGAAAGAGAGCAAGGAAATAATATAGACCTTTACCAACAGAAGATGAATCAACTCAGTTATGCAAAGAGTATTTATTGGGAGTTTAACACATACCAAGAATTGCACTAGGTACTGAGTTTCTAAATAAGTAGAAAGAAGACAAAAATTATGGGATAAAGATACAGATACATAAAAAAACTGCAATCCATATAATTAGAGAACTTCAAGATTTATCAGGGGTTGGGGCACCTGGGTGGCTCAGTCAGTTAAGTGTCTGCCTTCGGCTCAGATCATGATCCCAAGGTCCTGGGATCAACCCCTAATAGGGCTCCTTGCTCAGTGAGGAGTCTGCTTTTCCCCCTCCTTCCAACTCATGCTCTCTCTCTCACTATCTCTGTCTCTCTCAAATATTTTTTTTTAAAAAGATTAATAAGGTTCTCAGACAAGTAAACACATAATTATAAAATGTGAATAAGCACAGTAATAGAGATAAGTACAACATACTAAGTAAATGTTTTGGAAGGAAACTTATTTTAATGTAGGCTTGCACTGGACCCACCCTGATTTCTTTCTTCCCAGAATTGCCACTTTCAGGGGAAACAACACTCCCTTTCATGGCCCTGATACTGCCAGCAGGGCCCCTGTGCTGGAGAGCAACTACCCCCCAATATCCATTTCACAATCAACTTCTAGTTTTAACGGAGCACAGGGTCCCATGCTGCATATCACATTTCTTTTTTTTTTTTTTTCTTGGTGGAAAATGTGTTTTGTTTTTTTTTAATTTGTTATTATGTTATGTTAGTCACCATACAGTACATCATTAGTTTTTGATGTAGTGTTCCATGATTCATTGTTTGCCTGTAACACCCAGTGCGCCATGCAATATGTACCGTCTTTAATACCCATCACTGGCCTATCCCAATCTCCCACCCCCCTTTCCTCTGAAACCCTCAGTTTGTTTCGCAGAGTCCATAGTCTCTCGTGGTTCATTCCCCCTTCTATTTACCCCCCTCATTCTTCCCTTCCTTCTCCTACCAATCTCCCTGCTATTCCTTATGTTCAATAAATGAGTGAAACTACATGATAATTTTCTTTCTCTGCTTGACTTATTTCACTTAGCATAATCTCCTCCAGTCCTGCCCATGTTGCTTCAAATGTTGGGTAATCGTTCTTTTTGATGGCTGAGTAATATCCCATTGCATATATGGACCACATCTTCTTAAACCAGTCATCTGTTGAAGGGCACCTCGGCTCCTTCCACAGTTTAGCTATTGTGGACAATGCTGCTATGAACATTGGGGTGCATAAGGCCCTTCTCTTCACTATGTCTGTATCTTTGTGGTAAATACCCAGTAGTGCAATTGCTGGCTCATAGGATACCTCTATTTTTAACTTTTTAAGGGACCTCCACACTGTTTTCCAAAGTGGCTGTACCAACTTGCATTCCCACCAACAGTGTAAGAGGGATCCCCCTTCTCCACATCCTCTTCAACATCTGTTGTTTCTTGCCTTGTCCATTTTTGCCATTCTAACTGGCGTAAGGTGGTATTTCAATATGGTTTTGATTTGAATTTCCCTGATGGCTGACTTCTTTTATAATAATTTTTTATTATGTTATGTTAGTCACCATACAATATATCCTTAGTTTTTGATTTAGTGTTCCATGATTCATTATTTGCAGATAACACCCAGTGCACCATACAATATGTGCCCTCCTTAATACCCATCACCGGCCTATCCCGACTTTGAGAAGTTCTTTATAGATCCTGGATACCAGCCTTTTATCTGTAGTGTCATTTACAAATATCTTCTCCCATTCTGTAGGTTGCCTCTTTCTTTTGATGACTGTTTCCTTTGCTGTCTAGAAACTTTTATCTCGATGAAGTCCCAACAGTTCATTTTTTCTTTTGGTTCTCTTGCCTTTGGAGACACGTCATGAAAGAAGATGCTGTGGCTGATGTCGAAGAGGTTACTGCCTATGCTCTCCTCTACGATTTTGATGGATTCCTGTCTCACATCGAGGTCTTTCATCCATTTGGAATTTACCTTTGTGTATGGTGTGAGAGAGTGGTCAAGTTTCATTCTTTTGCATGTAGCTGTCCAATTTTCCCAGCACCATTTATTGAAGAGACTGTCTTTTTTCCATCGGATGTTTTTTCCTGCTTTGTCAAAGATTAGTTGCCCAAAGAGCTGAGGGTCCATTTCTGGAGTCTCTATACTGTTCCATTGGGCTATGTGTCTGTTTTTGTGCCAGTACCATGCTGTCTTGGTGATCACAACTTTGCAGTATATCTTGAAATCAGGTAATGTGATGACCCCAGCTTTGTTTTTCCTTTCAATATTGCCTTGGCGATTCAGGGTCTTTTCTGTTTCCACACAAATTTTAGGATAGTTTGTTCCAGCTCTTTGAAAAATGTCATTGGTATTTTGATCGGGACGGCATTGGAAGTGTAGAATGCCCTGGGTAGCAAAGACATTTTAACTATGTTTATTCTTCTGATCCATGAGCATGGAATGTTTTTCCATCTTTTTGTGTCTTCTTCAATGTCTTTCATCAGTGTTCTGTAGTTTGTAGAATATAGATCCTTTACCTCTCTGGTTAAGTTAATTCCGAGATACCTTATGATTTTTGGTGCTATTGTAAATGCAATCAATCCCCTAATTTCTCTTTCTACAGTTACACTGTTAGTGTAGAGAAATGCAACTTATTTCTGTGCATTGATTTTGTATCCTGCCACATTACTGAATTGTTCTATGAGTTCTAGTAATTTGGGGGTGGAGTCTTTTAGGTTTTCCATATAAAGTGTCATGTCATCTGCGAAGAGAGAGAGTTTGACTTCTTCTTTGCAATTTGAATACCTTTTATTCTTTTTTGTTGTCTGATTGCTGTTGCTAGGACTTCTAGTACTATGTTGAACAATAATGGTAAGAGTGGGCATCCTTGTCGTGTTCCTGATCTTAAGGGAAAGGCTTCCAGCTTTTCCCCATTGAGAATGATATTTGCTGTAGGCTTTTCATAGATGGTTTTTATGAGATTGAGGAATGTACCCTCTATCCCTCCACTCTGAAGGGTTTTAATCAGGAAACGATGCTGTATTTTGTCAAATGCTTTTTCTGCATCTATTGAGAGGATCTATGGTTCTTGACTCTTTTCTTGTTGATATGAACTATCACACTGATAGATTTGTGGATGTTGAACCACCCTTGCATCCCAGGGATGAATCCCACTTGGTCATGATGGATAATCCTTTTAATGTACTGTTGGATCCTATTAGCTAGGATCTGGTTGAGAATTTTGGCATCCATATTCATCAGGGATATTGGTCTGTAATTCTCCTTTTTGATGGGGTCTTTGCCCGGGTTTGGGATCAAGGTAATACGGGCCTCACAGAATAAGTTTGGTAGTTTTCCTTCTGTTTCTATTTTTTGAAACAACTTCAGAATAGGTATTATTTCTTCTTTGAATGTCTGGTAGAATTCCCCAGGGAATCTGTCAGGCCCTGGACTCTTGTTTTTGGGGGAGGTTTCTGATCACTGCTTTAATCTCTTCATGATTAATTGGTCTGTTTAGATCATCAATTTCTTCCTGTTTCAGTCTTGGTAGTTTATAGGTTTCCAGGAAGGCATCCATTTCTTCCAGGTTGTTTAATTTATTGGCATATAGTTGTTGATAATAGTTTCTAATGACTTTTTCTGTATCCTTGGTGTTGGTCGTGATCTCTCCCCTTTCATTCATAATTTTATTAATTTGGGTCCTTTCTCTATTCTTTTGAATAAGTCTGGCCAGTGGCTTATCAATTTTATTTATTCTTTCAAAGAACCAGCTTCTAGTTCTGTTGATCTGCTCTACTGTGCTGCTGGTTTCTAATTCATTGATCTCTGCTCTAATTTTGATCAGTTGCCTTCTTGTGTGTGGGTTAGGCCTATTCTTCTGTTCCAACTCCAGCTTCTTAAGATGAGAATATGAGGACTGCATTTTAGATTGTTCTATTCTTTTGAGTGAGGTTTGGATGGCTATGTTCATAGCAGCATTGTCCACAATAGCTAAACTGTGGAAGGAGCCTAGATGACCTTCAACAGACAAATGGATAAAAAAGATGTGGTCCATATATGCAACGGGATATTACTCAGCCATCAGAAAGAACGATTACCCAACATTTGCAGCAACATGGACGGGACTGGAGGAGATAATGCTAAGTGAAATAAGTCAAACAGAGAAAGGCAATTATCATATAGTTTCATTCATTTGTGGAACATAAGGAATAGCAGGGAGATCGGTAGGAGAAGGAAGGGAAGAAGGAAGGGGGGGTAAACAGAAGGCGGGATGAACCACAAGAAACTATGGACTCTGGGAAACAAACTAAGGGTTTCAGAGGGGAGGTGGGTGGGGAATTGGGCTAGGCCGGTGATGGGTATTAAGGAGGGCATGCATTGCATGGAGCACTGGGTGTTACAGGCAAACAATGAATCATGGAACACTACATCAAAAACTAATGATGTACTGTATGGTGACTAACATAATAAAAAATTTGAAAATAATAATAATAATAATAATAATAATATAAAGGGGACTCATTTTGAACCTGAGGACACCTCCAGATTGAAAGTGAGGGGATAGAGAACCATTTATCATGCCTACAGACATCAAAAGAAAGCTGGGGTAGCAATTCTCATTATCAGACAAATTAGATTTTAAACCAAAGACTGTAGTAAGAAATGTAAAGGGACACTACATCATCCTTAAAGGGTCTATCCAACAGGGAGATCTAACAATTGTCAATATTTATGCCCCCAACATGCAAACAGCCAACTACATAAGCCAGCTGTTAACCAAAATAAGGAATCAAACTGATGATAAAACATTAATAGTAGGAGGCCTTAACACTCCTCTCACAGAAATAGATATATCATGTAAGCAGAAGATCAACAAAGAAACAAGAGCTTTGAATGACACAAGGGACCAGATGGACTTCATAGATATATACAGAACATTCCACCCTAAAACAACAGAATACTCATTCTTCTCAAGTACACATGGAAGTTTCTCCAGAACAGACTATATACTGGGTCACAAATCAGGTCTCAACTGATACCAAAAGATTGAGATTATTTCCTGCATGTTATCAGACCACAATGCTTTGAAACTGGACCTCAATCACAAGAAAAAAATCGTTCTGCTAAAGAACGATTGGGTCAACAAGGAAATTAAAGAAGAACTTAAACAATTCATGGAAACTTGAGAATGAAAACATATTGGTCCAAAACTAATGGGATACTGCAAAGGCGGTCCTAAGAAGGAAATACATGGCCATTCAAGCCTCTCTCAAAAAAGTTGAAAAATCCCAAATGCACAAGCTAACATTAACCTAAAGGATCTGGAGAAAGAACAGCAAATAAAACCTAAACCAACCTGGAGAACAGAAATAATAAAGATTAGAGCAGAGATCAATAAAATAGAACCAGAAAAACCAGAGAGTAGATCAATGAAACTAGAAGCTGGTCCTTTGAAAGAATTAATCAATAAAGCTCTGGCCAGACTTATCCAAAAGAAAAGAGAAAGCATACAAAAAATAAAATTATAAATGGAAGAGGAGAGATCATGACTAACAGCAAGGAAATAGAAACAATTATTAGAAATTATAACCAACAACTATATGCCAACAAAATAAGCAACCTGGAAGAAATGGATGCCTTCCTGGAAACTTAAAATTACCAAGACTGAAACAGGAAGAAATAGACAATCTGAGTAGACCAATAACCAGTAACACAATTAAAGCAGTAATCAAACACCTCTCCCAAAAAAGAGCCCAGGGCCTGATGGCTTCCCAGGAGAATACTACCAAACATTTAAGGAAGAAATAATACCTATTCTACTGAAGCTGATCCAAAAACTAGAAACAGAAGGAAAACTTCCAAACTCATTCTCTGAGGCCAACATTACCCTGATCCCAAGACCAGGCAAAGACCCCAGCCAAAGGAAGTATTACAAACCAATATCCCACATGAACATGGATGCCAAAATACCCAACAAGATCCTAGCCAATAGGATCCAACAGTACATTAAAAGGATTATTCATAATGACCAGCTGGGTTTTATGCGTGGGTTGCAAGGTTGATTCAACATTCCCAAATCAATCAACGTGATAGAGCATATCAATAAAAAAAAAAGACAAGGACCGTATAATCCTCTCAATTGATGCAGAAAAAGCATTGTACAAAATACAATACCCTCTCCTGATTAAAACTCTTTGGAGTGTAGGGATACAGGGAACATTCCTCAATTTCATAAAAACCATCTATGAAAAGCCCACAGTGAATATCCTTCTCAATGGGGAACTGCTGAATTTTTCCCTTAAGTTCAGGAACACGACAGGTATGCCCACTCTCACCACTATTCTTCAACATAGTGCTAGAAGTCCTAGCCTCAGCGATCAACAACAAAAAGAAATAAAAGGCATCCAAAATGGCAAAGAAGAAGTCACACTCTCTTTCTTCGCAGATAACATGATACTTTATGTGGAAAACTCAAAAGACTCCACCCCAATATACTGGAACTCATACAGCAACTCAGCAACGTGGCAGGATACAAAATCAATGCACAGAAATCAGTTGCATTTCTATATGCTAACAATGTAACTGTAGAAAGAGAATAAACCTAACTAAAGAAGTAAAGATCTATACTCTAGAACCTACAGAATCTTATGAAAGAAATTGAGAAAGGCATAAAAAGATGGAGAAACATACCATGCTCATGGATTAGAAGAATAAACATTGTTAAAATATCTATCCTACCCAGAGCAATCTACACTTTCAATGCCATCCCCATTAAAGTACCATTGGCATTTTTCAGGGAGCTAGAACAAACAACCCTAAAATTCATATGGAACCAGAAAAGACCCCAAATCACCAAGAGGATGTTGAAAAAGAAAACCTTCAACAGATGACTGGATTAAGAAGTTGTGGTCCATATATACAATGGAATATTACTCAGCTATCAAAAAGAACGATTTCTCAACATTTGCTGCAACATGGACGGCACTGGAGGAGATAATGCTAAGTGAAATAAGTCAAGCAGAGAAAGACAATTATCATATGGTTTCTCTCATCTATGGAACATAAGAACTAGGAAGATCGGTAGTGGAAGATAGGGATAAAGAAAGGGGGGTAGGGGTGCCTGGGTGGCACAGCGGTTAAGCGTCTGCCTTCGGCTCAGGGCGTGATCCCAGCGTTACGGGATCGAGCCCCACGTCAGGCTCCTCCACTATGAGCCTGCTTCTTCCTCTCCCACTCCCCCTGCTTGTGTTCCCTCTCTCGCTGGCTGTCTCTATCTCTGTCGAATAAATAAATAAAATCTTTAAAAAAAAAAAAAAAAGAAAGGGGGGTAATCAGAAGGGGGAATGAAGCATGAGAGACTATGGACTCTGAGAAACAAACTGAGGGCTTCAGGGGGGAGGGGAATGGGATAGGCTGGTGATGGGTAGTAAGGAGGGCACGTATTGCATGGTGCACTGGGTATTATACGCAACTAATGAATCATCAAACTTTACATCGGAAACCGGGAATGTATTGTATGGTGACTAACATAATATAATTTTAAAAAAAAGAAAAAGAAAAAGAAAACCAAAGCTGGGGGCATCACGTTGCCTGATTTCAAGCTATACTAAAAAGCTGTGATCACCAAGACAGCATAGTACTGGCACAAAAACAGACACATAAACCAATGGAACAGCATAGAGAGCCCAGAAATTGACCCTCCACTCTATGGTCAACTAATC
Organism: Ursus americanus; assembly: GCF_024610735.1. Lineage (NCBI taxonomy): Eukaryota > Metazoa > Chordata > Mammalia > Carnivora > Ursidae > Ursus > Ursus americanus. The sequence continues at coordinate 590,058 of NC_142158.1, forward strand.
CTTGACAAAACAGGAAAAAAGTATCCAATGGAAAAAAGACAGTGTCTTCAGTAAGTGGTACTGGGAAAATTGGAGAGTCACACGCAGAAGAATGAAACTGGATCATTCTCTAACACCATACACAAAGATAAACTCCAAATGGATGAAAGACCTCGATGTGAGACAGGAATCCATCAAAATCACAGAGGAGAACATAGGCTGTAACCTCTTCGACATCACTCACAGTAACTTCTTTCAAGACACGTCACCAGGGGCAAGGGAAACAAAAGCAAAAATGAACTTTTGGGACTTTGTCAAGATAAAAAGCTTCTGCACAGCCAAGGAAACAGTCAACAAAACTAAGAGGCAACTCATGGAATGGGAGAAGATATTTGCAAATGACATTACAGATAAAGGGCTGGTAACCAAGATCTATAACGAACTTCTCAAACTCAACACCCAAAACACAAATAACCCATTCAAGAAACGGGCAGAAGACATGAACAGACACTTCTCCAAAGAAGATATACAAATGGCTAACAGACATATGAAAAAAATGCTCAACATCTCTAGCCATCAGGGAAATACAAATGAAAACCACATGATATCCCACCTTACGCCAGGTAGAATTGCAAAAAATTAACAATGCAGGAAACAACAAATGTTGATGAGGATGTGGAGAAAGGGGAATCCTCTTACACTGTTGGTAGGAATGCAAGCTGGTACAGCCACTCTGGAAAACAGTATGGAAGTTCCTAAAGATGTTAAAAATAGAGCTACCCTATGACCCAGCAATTGCACTACTAGGTATTTACCCCAATGATATAGATGCAATGAAAAGAAGGGACACATGCACCCCAATATTCATAGCAGCAACGTCCACAAAACCCAAACTGTGGAAGGAACCAAGATGCCCTTCAACAGATGAATGGATAAGGAAGATGTGGTCCATATATACAATGGAATATTACTCAGCCATCAGAAAGGATGAATACCCACCATTTGCATGGATATGGATGGAACTGGAGGAGATTGTGCTAAGTGAAATAAGTCAAGCAAAGAAAGACAATTATCATATGGTTTCACTTACATGTGGAACATAAGGAATAGCACAGAGGACAGTAGGAGAAGGAAGGGAAAAATAAAGAGGGGGAAATCAGAAGGGGAGATGAACCGTGAGAGACTATGGACTCTGGGAAATAAACAGGGTTTCAAAGACTCTGGGAAATAAACAGGTTGGGGTGATGGGTTAGCCCAGTGATGGGTATTAAGGAGGGCATGTATTGCATGGAGCACTGGGTGTTATAGACAAACAATGAATCATGGAACACTACCTCAAAAACTAATGACGTACTGTGGGTGATTAACATAACATAAAAAAAAAGAGAAAGAAATGATGAATACTGACCATTTGCATCGACATAGATGGAATTGAAGGGGATTATGTTAAGTGAAGTAAGTCAAGCAGAGAAAGACAAATATCATATGGTTTCACTCATATGTGGAGCATAAGCAATAGCATGGAGAACCATAGGGGAAGGGAAGGAAATCCAAACGGGGAGAAGTCAGAGAAGGAGATGAACCATGAGAGACTATGGACCCCGGAAAACAATCTGAGGGTTTCAGAGGGGAGGAGAGTGGGGGGAGGGGGTAACAGCATGATGGGTATTGAGGACAGCACATTCTGTGATGAGCACTGGGTGTTATATTTAACTAATGAATCACTGAACACTACATCAAAAACTATGTACTATACAGTGGCTAAATGAACATAATAAAAAAAGAAAACATTTCACCTTTTACTTTAATGGCTCTCTGTGCTCCTAAAATTAATCTACCTTTATTTCATTGAATTTACCTCTTCTAGAGTTTTCATTAAAGACTGATTGGAGATAAGGAAAGGAAAGGAAAGGAAAGGAAAGGAAAGGAAAGGAAGGATTATTTACCACGATCAGGTAGGATTTATTCCTGGGATGCAAGGGTGGTTCAACATTAGGAAATCAGTCAAGGTGAGAGAGCACATTAATAAAAAACAGAGAACTTTATGATCTTCTCAACTGATGCAGAAAAAGCATTTGACAAAACACAGCATCCTTTCCCTATTAAAACTCTTCAGAGTGTAGGGATACAGGGAACATACCTCAATATCATAAAAGCCATCTATGAAAAGCTCACAGCAAATATCATTCACAATGGGCAAAAGCTGAGAGCTTTTCCTGTAAAACAGTAACACAACGGGTATACCCACTCTCACCATTATTGTTCAACATAGTACTAGAAGTCCTAGCCTCAGCATTCCAACAACAAAAAGAAATAAAAGGCACCCAAATTGACAAAGAAGAGGTCAAACTCTCTTCACAGATGAGATGATACTTTATGTGGAAAGCCCAAAAAACTCCACCCCCAAATTACTAGAACTCATATAGCAATTCAGCAACATGGCAGGATACAAAATCAATGCACAGTAATCACTTGCATTTCTATACGCTAACAATGTGACTGAAGAAAGAGAAATTAAGGAATCGATTCCATTCACAATAGCACCAAAAACTATAAGATACCTAGGAATAAACCTAACTGAAGAGGTAAAGGATCTATACTCTAGAAACTACAGAACACTTATGAAAGAAATGGAGGAAGACACAAAGAGATGAAAAAACATTCCATGCTCATTGATTGGAAGAATAAACATTGTCAAAATGTCTTGCTGCCCATAGCAATCTACACTTTCAATGCCACCCCTATTAAAATACCATCTGCACTTTTCAAAGAGCTGGAACAAACAATCCTAAGATTTGTACGGAACCAGAAAAGACTCCAAATCATCAGGGAAGTGGTGAAAAAGAAAACCAAACCTGGGGGCATCACAATGCCTGACTTCAAGCTGTATTACAAAGCTGTGATCACCAAGACAGCATGGCATCGGCACAAGAAGAGGCACATAGACCAATGGAACAAATAGAGAGCCCAGAAATGAACCCTCACTCTACGATCGACTAAACTTTGACAAAGCAGGAAAAAACATCCAATGAAAAAAGGAAAGTCTCTTCAATAAATGCTGTTGGGAAAATTGGAGAGTCACATGCAGAAGAATGAAACTGGACCATTCTCTAACATCATACACAAAGATAAACTCTAAATGGATGAAAGACCTCAATGTGAGACAGGAATCCATCAAAATCCTAGAGGAGAACATAGGCAGTAACCTTTTCGTCATCAGCCACAGCAACTTCTTTCATGGTACATCTCCAAAAGCGGGAAACAAAAGCAAAAATGAACTTTTGGGACTTCATCAAGATAAAAAGCTTCTGCACAGCAAAGGAAGCAGGCAACAAAACTAAGAGGCAACCCACGGAATGGGAGAGGATATTTGCAATTGACATTACAGATAAAGGGCTGGTATCCAAGATCTATAACGAACTTCTCAAATTCAACACCCAAAAACAAATAACCCACTCAAGAAATGGGCAGAAGACATGAACAGACACTTCTACAAAGAAGACATACAAATGGCTAACAGACACATGAAAAAATGCTCAACATCATTAGCCATAAGGGAAATTCAAATCAAAACCATAATGAGAAAGCACCTTACACCAGGTAGAATGGCAAAAATTAACAAGACAGGGAACAACAATTGTTGGTGAGGATGTGGAGAAAAGGGAATCCTCTTACACTGTTGGTGGGAATGCAAGCTGGTACAGCCACTCTGGAAAACAGTATGGAGGTTCCTCAAAAAGTTAAAATAGAGCTACCCTGTGACCAAGCAATAGCACAACTGGGTATTTACCCCAAAGATACAGATATAGCAAAAAGAAGGGGCACATGCACCCCAAGGTTCATAGCAGCAAAGTCTAGAATAGCCAAACTGTGGAAAGAACTGAGATGTCCTTCAACAGATGAATGGATAAAGAAGATGTGGTCCACATATACAATGGAATATTACTCAGCCATCAGAAAGGACGAGTCCCCACCATTTGCATCGACATGGATAGGACTGGAGGGGATTGTGCTAAGTGAAATAAGTTAATCAGAGAAAGACAATTATCATATGGTTTCACTCATATGTGGAACATAAGGAATATCACAGATGACAACAGGGGAATGAGGGAAAACTGAATGGGAGAAATCATGAAAGACTCTGGACTCAGGGAAACAAACAGAGGGTTACAGAAGGGAGGGCAGGGGTAACCAAGTGATGGGTATTAAGAAGGGCACATGTTGTGATGAGCACTGGGTGTTATACACAACCAATGAATTGCTGAACACTACGACAAAAACTAATGATGTACTATATGCTGGCTAACTGAACATAATTTTTTTTATTAAAAAAAAAAAGAATCACAGTAGGCCCAGCAAGGGATAGGAGTGATGTGGAGTAGGAGGGATATGGAAATATATATGTGGTAGCACATTTTAAGTATATGAACTGTGCCTGACACACTGTAGGCATTTGTTGAATGAATAAATAAATGAGTGAATAAAAAATAATTAATAAATCAAATATTTTTTTTCCTGCAAACAGAAAACCTAATAATTGCCTATACTTCTCCAAATTGACTGATATCTTACACATTTAAAAAAACAAAGACCAATTAAACATGTTAATTTTTATATACATGGTTTGCACTATATTTTCAATATTCAATAGTAAATTTCATACATAATAAATTCATCTCTGAAATTAATTTCCATAGAGGATATCTAAAAAGAAAAAAAGACAAGGTGAAACCCATGTGTTAAGGGAAGAGTTCCTAAAATAGTTGTTTGGCTAAGCCTCTGACCACAGTCTAAGATCTGTTAATCACCTCTGTGGGACACTAGTCCCCAGGGTCTACACCAAGTTAACACACTATCCTTTAAAGTCCTACCTAAACACTTCTTAGGGCACAAATAGACCAGCTGAAGTCTCTCCTGGTTTAATTGGGCAGAGAACTACCTACAAATGTATCCAACAGGAGTGCACGTGAAAAGACTACAAATATCCCACCAAAAATACATTAACAAATCAAATTCACCAACATTTCCACAAGTTCCACATCTAGATTTTCTCCAGCATCCCCATTAAATAGAGACTTTACTGAATCCTAGTTCAGCTGTTGCATTTCAGCGCAAATATGATTGTGGTTTTGGCATAAGAAACTGGTGGCCAATCAGTATTTCATGGACTCACTAACTTGTCAAACAAGAATCTTTCTGATTACCCGTGAAATGAAGGCTCGTCATCGTGGGAACATGGGCACCTTTGGACTATGTAAGAACACAACAGCTGTGAATTCTTCCCTCCTGAAACGTAAATATGTTCTAATTTTCTTTTTTCTTTCTGGTTTTATTTTTATTTATTTAAATTCAATTCACCAATATATAGTACATCATTAGTTTTTTATATAATGTTCAATGATCCATTAGTTGAGTATAACACCCAGTGCTCATCACATCACGTGCCATCTTTAATGCCCATCTTTATTTTTTTCCTTTTTTTATTAAAATTCAATTAGCCAACATATAATTTTCTTTCTAGTTTTCTCTCCACATCATTCTATACATAGAAGTTATGTTTAAATATATTTGCTTCTATTCTCTTACATTTCACTGAATAAAGTAACATGCAAACTTATGCTATACTACTAGAAACTGAAGTTCATACTGTGAAAAATGAAAACCTGTTTCAGTGAAAACACTGATACCTCTTTCTTAACATCTGTTACTTCTGCTTGTACTCTCTCATTTTTATATCACATCCACTCTTAAATTAAAATTACAATAATAGCTAAAATTTGAGATCTAAAGCTTAAACCCATACAGAAAATGTTTACAAGCATAAAATGAAAAGTCCTATATTTGGACTCACAACATAAAATTACAAAGTGTAATTTCAGGCTTCACACTTCCAATAAGGATACCTGGGTTCTTAAGAGACCAAAGCTGACACTGAGCTGGTAATGTATTTCACCTGCTAAACCTAGCTAACATCTATTTTAGGAACTGCATGTGCATCATGGATGCTCACAGCCTTCTCCAGTGGAATAGCACACCTGCAGTACTGTGTTGATCTCTCAACTCACTAATGGAAGGCATTCAATAAACCATGGTGAGTCCATGGATAGAAACCAGAAAAGCATGGTAATTAAACATCATACAGTGTTAGGAAGAGCTGACAACTACCAAGCACTTATTATGGGAACACAAAGCTAAGGGTATCTTTGATAATAGCTTCTAATATTGAAGGAAACTCAAAACACATATAAAAAATTTTAATGAGCCAAACTTAACAATATTGTCTAGAGATGCACATTTGGGTAACCAAGCTATTAATACAAGGAGGTGATTATTATACATGAGGATAGTGGATACTCTGAGGGACAGGGATGGGTAACAATCAGGACAAGTCACAAAGAGAAGCTCTCAGCGTGCTTTGCAAGTTCTATTTCTTGACCTGCATTTTAGTTACAAGAATATTCACCTTAACTCATCGAGCTTTTGCTTTTTCTGTATCTGTGTTTTATTATAAAATAATACTGTCTTTATAATGAAGCCATGTTGAATTGACTTAGTCCATGTTATTTCCAGAATAAAAAGAGCCAATGCTCTGTTAAAGAGGCATCTCTCACTCCCATAAGGAGCCAGAGGCACAGATGAAAGGACAGCTATGAAGCTCTGAAAACAGGAGTCGTGTGAATATTCTCTGGAAGACCTCCTTCAGGGGCAGAAGCCTGGATGGTGCTTTCTGAGTCTATTTCAACTCTAAAATTCTATAGCCTTTTAATTCCCAACACTATCCCAACCTTACGTGGTCAAAGAATACTGAGTGCATTTTGTAATCAACCATGTTGGGAGCTAAGTCCTCTGTCCTCTCCTGCCTCTGGATTTATCGGTTCCGTATGTACATCTTGCTTGTGGGCCCTTTTGTGTACATGAGTGTCTGTGCATTTAAAAGTTATGTCAATGTAAAATTGTAAGCATTCCAGTTTAGTTCTAGACCATCATAAAATCAGCAGTGTGAAAAATGAAGACGGGAAGGAGTGAGTAGAATAATAATGTGTGGGTAGGTGAATACAATTTTTAATTCTGAGAATTACTATGAGCCAAGCACAGTTCCTAGGGTTTTCACAAATACTAACCCTCACCACCTCCCTTTGAGGAATACTATTATCTTCAGTGAACATACAGAAAACCTGGTGTACAAACAGGTTACATAACCGCCCAAGGACACATTACCTCCAAGTAGTGAAGCTGGGGTTGGACACCAAGCTCTGAGTCCAGAATCTGTGCACTTAAGCACTATGCTCGACTTAGCTGACCTCCGACCACATAAAAACTTCACATCATTAATTAAATTAAATTCCCATGTTGTATTGAGACAAACTATATCGCAAGCTCTTACTACTTGGGAGTAAGAGTTCCTTCTCCATGATTGTAATATTTTCATGTTATAATTGAACTTCTTATAACCATGATATACTGCAGGTAATTTAACTTATTTAACTGTAACTACAGAATATAAATTTATTATTCCTTGACTCCAAATGCTCTATGAATATAAAGTACCCTAGGTCTGAAGTTCATGGTCAGAAATTATATGAATAAAAAATTATAAACAAAAACTAAAAAATATTTATAAATTAATTCAGTCATTAACCATTCCATCTATTTAATGATATGCTAAAGTATTCACAATAGGGAAATATATATATTTTATCCCCTTTCTGTATTCTTTTAGAATTGAAATGGGGTTTTCCCTATAGAATTCCAAAGCAACCAGAGGATTGCCTCATGTAGTTGGTAAATTCCATGCAGAAAAACAACTCACTGACCTTAATGAGCTGCTTTCTGCTCCAGTTAACTCCACTGCTACTTTTGCTGGATGTCGAGGCGAGTACGAGCTAACACAGGTGGTGGCTGTGTGTTTGTGGTAACCAGAGGCTGCTGGAAGTGAAAGTTCAACTTTTTACTCTGTGACAAGTCACTAAGGCTATTTAAATGGTGTAATGGCACTCATGAAAGATATTCAAACAAACACACGATCTCTGTATGTAGAAATCAAGGTTAATAATAAAGACAATTTTTTCCTGGCAACGAAAATGTATGCACAAACAGGGCACTATAAGAGAACACCAAAACTGATGCGGGAACAGCAGTGTCTGCAAAGTTTGGGTAGGAAGTGAAACACGAGGAGGAGGCTGGTGGTGATGTGATGATAATGGCTGGAATGCACACACTTGGTAATGAATATGGAAAGTGATCTTGCCACAAAATGGTGGAGGATATCCCAACAAAATGGGTAATTAGCTTTTTATCTCAAACTCCACTCTAATGACAAGGAAAAAATTTGTCCTGATCAGTGATCCTTATGTCATAATTTCAAAAAAGAACATTCGTCAAAATATATCCCACTCTTCAATTATATCATTAACGTGGATTTCTTACCTAACCAAAACACACAGAACCATAGGTGTCATGGCATATTAAGTTCCTTCAATGACTTACAATTCAGTGTGATTGGGTTTGCCATGTTATTGTTAAAACCACTCTAGTTATGAGTGAACACAGAGAGGTTTGGGGCACTGAACACAGGGAGAGTGTTAACAGAGGTGTTCAAAATGACAGAAAACACATGAATAAGTGAATTTGGGATACTCATGGCAAAGAACAGAGATTTTTATTTCTACCTGATGCTATTTTGATTACCGTGGTTTGTCTCCTAGACTTTCCTAAGGAGCCATGGACACAAACAATGGAAGTTTCACTACGGATTTCATCCTGCTGGGGTTTTCTGATCGACCCCAACTGGAACGCATCATCTCTGGGCTTGTCTTCATCTTCTACATTGTGACTCTGGTAGGAAACACAACCATCATTCTTGTATCTTACCTAGACGCCCAGCTCCACACTCCCATGTATTTCTTCTTATCCAATTTGTCTTTTTTGGATCTCTGCTATGCAACTAGCATTATCCCCCAGATGCTGGTAAATCTATGGGGTCCAACAAGGTCTATTACCTATGGAGGATGTGTGCTCCAATTCTTCTTTGCCCTTGACCTGGGATCTGCTGAATGTCTTCTCTTGGCGGTGATGGCCTATGACCGCTATGCTGCTGTCTGTCAACCTCTTCACTACACAGTGATAATGCACCCTCAGCTTTGCCAGAAGATGGTGCTCACCGCCTGGTTGGGTGGCCTTGGCAGTGCCTTAATTCTTTGCTCCCTGACTTTGAAGTTACCAAGATGTGGGCACCGGGATATGGATACCTTCTACTGTGAGATGCCAGCATTGATCAAGATGGCTTGTGTCTACTCAAAAGTAATGGAGATCATTGTCTTTGCTCTTGGAGTGGTATTTCTTCTAGTACCTCTATCATTAATTCTCATCTCATATGGAGTTATCACTCAAGCAGTTGTGAGGATCAAGTCAGAGGCAAGGTGGCGTAAGGTCCTTAATACATGTGGTTCCCACCTCACAGTAGTAACTCTGTTTTATGGAACAGTCATCTACATGTACATGAACCAACAGAATACCACATCCCAAGATGAAGGCAAGCTCCTTACTCTCTTTTACACGATCATCACACCCACCCTTAACCCTCTGATCTACACTTTAAGAAACAAAGATGTGAAGAGTGCAGTAAAGAGAACACTGTGTGTAGAAAAAAGGTCAGCAAAGTCATGATTTACATGGAAGACAGCTGAAGAAATAATATTGACCTTTACCAACCAAAGATGAATGGATTCATTTATTAAATGAGCATTTAATCGGTCTTTATCATGTACCAAGAAATGTACTAGGTACTGACTTCGTAAATAGTAAAAAGTGCACAGAAATTCTAAGTAGATAGAAATACAGATACATAAAGAAACTTCAACTGATACACTTTAAAAGCTTCAAGAGTAATCAGGGACTACAGGTAAGTAAACATATAATTATGAAAAGTGGTTATATACAGTAATAGAGATAGGTACAAAGTATTAACATTTCACATGGAAATTATTTTAATATAGGATTTCACAGTTGACTGATTTTTCTTCGTAGACTTACCACTTTTATGGGAAATAACCCTTCCTTCATCCACCTGATACTGCCAGCAGGCTTTTGTACTGGAGACCATGTGCCCACTAATACCCATTCCACCTTCTGTCTCAAGTTTTAAATGGGCACAGGGTCCCATGCTGCATATCACATTTCTGAGCCTGGCCTCCACCAACACAATGCCAGGGAAGCGATGCGTGCAACTCCAGAGTTATCGTCTCAAACATGAAGCCTTTGTTCACACCCTTCTCCATCCCCTTCCTCCTGGCTGGAATGGAATGTGACTGCAAAGACTACCTAGCTTTGCCAAAAACCCTAACAGCGAACAGAACAGTAAGATAGAAGCAGATCCACCCCTCCAGCACAACAATGCCTCCACATTATTACAGGAGAAAAAGCTTCTGTATCATTTAAAATTAATTAAACCACTCTAGTTTGTGGTCTGTTAGAGTAGCTTAACTTTTACCCTCCATGACCTGATAAGGAGTCTGGGTTTTCCCTGTCAGGTACTGTGGCCCTTGGACCAGGAGCAACAGCGTCATGTGGTCCCTAATCAGAAATGCACACTCTTGGGCCCACCCCAGACCTACTGAACCAACCATTGAGGATGGACTCAGCAGCTGATATTTTTTTGACAAACACTACAGGCTAAAGTTTGAGAACCACTGTTACATAGAATAGGGAGACACAGTCTCTAAACAAAAAATTAACAAGGCTTTATAGATTTTAATTAAGTTCCTTCCTATACACCTGTGAAAGGAGGTGGGTAAAGGTTTCTCAAGGCTCTTAGGTAGAAAAAATGAAGGAAATAAGGAGTTTAGCCTAAATGAAATCAATATAAAAGGGTATTCTTTATTTAATACTATCTTGTCTGTTCTTGTTTTATAATATTCTTTCTTTCGTTGAATTATAGTGCTAATAAATGGTAACTTTTAGTAAAAGGGCTCAAAGATCTTATCTGTAAAAACAAAAATTCAGCAATGTCATCTTTGTTCCCATATTTTTTTACCTTGTTTTCGTGGTAAATACATTCAAACTCTGAGAATCTCTGTGCTAGAGAGGAAACTACTTCCCTTCTCTACAAACCACCATTGCATAGACTGGAAATCCACTCCACACGTGACAGTCCTGACATTGATGGTGCCCTTGCTCTGTGATTTCAAGGCCAAGTCAGCCAGCATCCACCTGGAGTATTTGGGTGGGGAGTAGGGGTTGTAAGGATTAAAGTGGTCTTTTCTCTCCTATCCTCAAAGCTTGTGGTTCCCAGGATTCCACAGGGAAAACACTATACCTTCACTTTAAAGTTCTGATTTCTCTTGGTAGGTAAATTTAACATTGCCTTGTGTGTAAGCCTTGGAAACAATAAAGAATCTGAGAGAGCGTGATGACACCCAAAGACAGGAAGGCCTAGAGACAACATAACCTCTATGGTGTTCTAAGGACTTGGGAGAAGAACGTACAGAATGGTGGCAGTGTGGTCACTGGAAACGAGTATCGACTCTTCTTCATGAGAAAAGCTAATTCCCGATATTGATAAACAAATAATTTATTACTGCAAAGCACTTACTGGACACCTAAACTCAGTTGATATCTTACCTCATGAGAGACGTCCCTACAAATCTCATCAATCTGTCCTTTAAATTCCTTCCAAAACCTGTCCTTGTCACTATTTTAGCATTATCTCATTTTTTATTTTTGCTTGTATGTTTGTTTGAGGAAAAGGTATTGGTGAGCTTTTCAACAATACGGAACCTCTTGTGCATGTGTGATTTTGTTGTGTCTAAATTGGCTTCTGATGGGGGCACCTGGTGGCTCAGTTGTTAAGCATCTGCCTTTGGCTCAGGGCGTGATCCCGGTGTTATGGGATCGAGCGCCACATCAGGCTCCTCCGCTGGGAGCCTGCTTCTTCCTCTCCCACTCCCCCTGCTTGTGTTCCCTCTCTCACTGGCTGTCTCTCTCTGTCAAATAGTGAATGAATATAGGATTCATATAAGGATTCAAGTGAATGAATACTTTTTAAATAAATATGAATATAAATGAAAATGTTCCTATTCTACAGAATACAAAAACTGTTCATTGGGTAATGAACTTTTAACATTTAGGACATTTGCAACACCTGACACCTAAAAGAAGGGAAAGATAGTATTGTTTTTCTTTAACCTGCATAATGCTATAGAATCCTTACAAGTGTGTATTTGGACACGAGATAAACAGGAGGAATAAAAGAGAAAGTTTCTCCAAAACAGAAACATAGGGGAAAGGAAGAAAAATAAAATAAGACTATATCAGAGAGGGACAGAAACGTGAGAGACTCTGGCTTCTGGGAAACAAACTGAGGGTTGCTGGAGGGGGATGGGTGGGGGGATGGGAAAACTGCAACTGATGAATCACTGAACTCTACCTCTGAAACTAAAAATATACTACGTTAATTAATTTTAAATAAAAATAAATTAATTAAAACCAGAAAAAGTTTCTCATTATCTCATAACTTAAAAATAATAACTGCTACCTCTTTAATTGATTTCCTTTTAATTTATTCCCATCCATACTAAAGTTTGGGCCACACTGAGTAGCTGATTTATTTCTCTCAATGTATGCATTCGCATCAGATGAATCATTTTCAAGGGAGAAAAACTTGGCTCCTGGGGAAGTGAAAAAAAATCTCAGCTAATACAGTGATTGGTGGCCTTCCAAAGACTCGGTCTATGTGAGAAGACACACCATGTAACTCTGATGTGAAAATGTCACTGGGAGGAAGATGCTGACAGTGACAACAAGACTGGAAAAACAATGTCTCCGTGTTATAGCACATGCTTGTCCCTGTCTGCACAGATGACTGAGATCTCCCCTGAGCCAGAGCAATTCATGGGGAACACCTACCCAGGCTCTAGCACCTGAGGAAGGCACCAATGACCTGGTTAGTGACTGTCACCTTGGACCCAAGGTCAAACTTCATCAGGTTCAAATGCTGGAGACTTCCTGACATTTATATACAATGTTTGATAACAAAATGTATCATCAGGAATTTGGGGAAACAGACCTCTCACACTTTCCTGGTTGTATTAGTTATCTGCTGCTACATAAACATCTTTAAAGAAACAAACAGGACCGCTAGAAATAACAGACATAGCCTGAATCCCTTAACCACAATTCTTTATGTTCAGATACACAATATACGGTACATCATTAGTTTTTGATGTAGTATTCAGCGATTGATTAGTTGTGAATAACACTCAGTGCTCAAAACAACACGTGCCCTCCTTAATACCCGTCACCCTGCTACCCCATTACCCAGCCCCCTTCCTTCTGTAGCCCTCAGTTTGTTTCACAAAGACCATAGACTCTCATGGTTTCTCTCCTTCTCTGATTCCTTCCCATTCAGTTTTCCCTCCCTTCCCCTATGGTCTTCCCCACTCACTATTCCTTATGCTCCACATATGAGTGAAAACATATAATAATTGTCTTTCTCTGCTTGACTTATTTCACTTGGCATAATCCCCTGCAGTTCCATCCATGTCGATGGAAATGCCAGTACCATGCTGTCTTGGTGATCATGGCTTTGTGGTATAGCTTGAAATCAAGCAACATGATGCCCCCAGCTTTGTTTTTCTTTTTCAACATTTCCTTGGCGATTTGGGGTCTTTTCTGGTTCCACACAAATTTTAGGACTGTTGTTCCAGTTCTTTGAAAAATGTCATTGGTATTTTGATTGGGATGGCATTGAAAGTGTAGATTGCTCTGGGTAACATAGACATTTTAACTATGTTTATTCTTCCAATCCATGAGCATGGAATGTTTTTCCATCTTTTTGTGTCTTCTTCAATGTCTTTCATCAGTGTTCTCTAGTTGGAAATGGTGTGTATTCATCCTTTCTGATGGCTGAGTAATATTCCATTGTATATGTGAACCACATCTTTTTTTATTATATTCAGTTAGCCACTGTATAGATCATTACTTGTTGATGTAGTGTTCGATGATTCATTAGTTACGTACAACACCCAGTGCTCATCACAACACATGCCCTCCTTAATACTCATCACCCTGTTACCCCCCCACCCCCTCCCCTCTGAGACCCTCAGTTTGTTTCCCAGGGTCCATACTCTCTCATGGTTCCTCTCCCTCTCTGATTTCTCCGCCTTCAGATTTCCCTCCCTTCCCCTATGGTCTTCCATGCTATTGCTTATATGCCACATATGAGTGAAACCATATGATAATTGTCTTTCTCTGCTTGACTTACTACACTTAGCATAATCCCCTCCAGTTCCATCCATGCCAATGCAAATGGTGGGTAATCAGCCTTTCTGATGGCTGAATAATATTCCATTAAATATATGAACCACATCCTCTTTATCCATTCATCTAATGAAGCGCATCTCAGCTCCTTCCACAGTTTGGCTACTGTGGACATTGCTGCTATGAACATTGGGGTGCATGTGCCCCTTCTTTTCTACTACATCTGTATCTTTGGGGTAAATACCTAGTAGTGCAATTGCTGAGTCATAGGGTAGCTCTATTTTTAACATCTTGAGAAACCTCCATACTGTTTCCAGAGTGGCTGGACCAGCTTGCATTCCCACCACAGTGTAAGAGGATTCCCCTTTCTCCACATTCTCGCCAACATTTGTTGTTTCCTGTCTTGTTAATTTTTGCCATACCACCTGGTGTAAGGTGGGATCTCATGTGGTTTTCATTTGTATTTTCCTGATGGATAGTGATGTTGATCATTTTTTCACGTGTCTGTTAGCCGTTTGTATATCTTCTTGGAGAAGCATCTATTCGTGTCTTCTGCCCATTTCTTGAGTGGGTTATTTGTTTTTTGGGTGTCGAGTTTGAAGTTCTTTATAGATCTTGGATACCAGCCCTTTATCTGTAATGTCAATTGCAAATATCTTCTCCCATTCCGTAGGTTGCCTCTTTGTTTTGTTGCCTGCTTCCTTTGCTGTGCAGAAGCTTTTTATCTTGATGAAGTCCCAAAAGTTCACTCAGGATCTTTTCTGCTCTATACAAATTTTAGGTATCTGAGGTAAGGACTTCCAGGGAACATTCCTCAATTTCATAAAAAGCCACCCATGAAAAGCCCACAGCAAATATCATTCATAATGGGCAAAAGCTGAGAGCTCTTCCCCTAAGGTCAGGGAGCATGACAGGGATGTCCACTCTCACCATTGTTGTTCAACATAGTACCGGAAGTCCTCGCCTCAGCAATCAGACAACAAAAAAGAAATAAAAGGCATTCAAATTGCCAAAGAAGAAGTTACACTCTCTTTCTTCGCAGATGACATGATACTTTATGTGGAAAACCCAAAAGACTCCACGCCCAAATTACTAGAACTCATACAGCAATTCAGCAACGTGGCAGGATACAAAATCAATGCACAGAAATCACTTGCATTTCTACACACGAACAATGTGACTGAAGAAAGAGAAATTAAGGAATCAATTCCATTTACAATAACACCAAAAACCATAAGATAACTAGGAATAAACCTAACCAAAGAGGTAAAGGATCTATACTCTAGAAACTACAGAATACTTAGGAAAGAAATAGAGGAAGACACAAAGAGACAGAAAAATATTCCATGTTCATGGATTGGAAGAATTAACATTGTGAAAATATCTACACTGCCCAGAGCAATCTACACTTTCAACGCCAACCCTATCAAAATGCCATTGACATTTTTCAAAGAGCTGGAACAAACAATCCTAAGATTTGTATGGAAACAGAAAAGACTCCAAATCACCAGGGGAATGTTGAAAAAGAAACCCAAAGCTGGGGGCATCACAATGCCTGACTTCAAGCTATATTACAAAGCTGTGATCACCAAAACAGCATGGTACTGGCACAAAAAGAGACACAAGGAGCAGTGGAACAGAATAGAGACCCCAGAAATTGACCCTCAACTAATCTTCGACAAATCAGGAAAGAATATCCAATGGAAAAAAGACAGTCTCTTCAATAAATGGTGTTGGGAAAATTGGACAGCTACATGCAGAAGCATGAAACTGGACCATTCTCTAACATCATACACAAAGATAAACTCTAAATGGATGAGAGACCTCAATGTGAGACAGGAATCCGTCAAAATCCTAGAGGAGAACATAGGCAGTAACCTCTGTGACCTCGGCCACAACAACTTCTTTCACGACACCAAAGGCAAGGGAAACAAAAGCAAAAATGAACTTTTGACTTCATCAAGATAAAAAGCTTCTGCACAGCAAAGGAAACAGTCAACAAAACTAAGAGGCATCCCACGGAATGGGAGAAGATATTTGCA
The DNA here is from genome assembly GCF_024610735.1 of Ursus americanus. Lineage (NCBI taxonomy): Eukaryota > Metazoa > Chordata > Mammalia > Carnivora > Ursidae > Ursus > Ursus americanus. Next base: position 606,335 of record NC_142158.1, read on the forward strand.
ATTGACATTACAGATAAAGGGCTGGTATCCAAGATCTATAAAGAACTTCAAACTCAACACCCAAAAAACAAATAACCCACTCAAGAAATGGGCAGAAGACACGAATAGACGCTTCTCCAAAGAAGATATACAAACGGCTAACAGACACATGAAAAAATGATCAACGTCACTATCCATCAGGGAAATACAAATCAAAACCACAATGAAATACCACCTTTTACCAGTTAGAATGGCAAATTAACAAGACAGGAAACAACAAATGTTGGCGAGAATGTGGAGAAAGGGGAATCCTCTTACACTGTGGTGGGAATGCAATCTGGTCCAGCCACTCTGGAAACAGTATGGAGGTTCCTCAAGATGTTAAAAATAGAGCTACCCTATGACCCAGCAATTGCACTACTAGGTATTTGCCCCAAAGATACAGATGTAGTAGAAAAGAAGGGGCACATGCACCCCAATGTTCATAGCAGCAATGTCCACAGTAGCCAAACTGTGGAAGGAGCTGAGATGCGCTTCATTAGATGAATGGATAAAGAGGATGTGGTTCATATATTTAATGGAATATTATTCAGCCATCAGAAAGGCTGATTACCCACCATTTGCTTTGGCATGGATGGAACTGGAGGGGATTATGCTAAATGTAGTAAGTCAAGCAGAGAAAAACAATTATCATATGGTTTTACTTACATGTGGAACATAAGGAATAGCAGGGAGAACATTAGGAGAAGGAAGGAAAGAGTGAGGGGTGGGAAATCGGAGGGAGAGACGAATCGTAAGAGACTATGGACTCTGGGAAACAAACTGACCATTTTAGAGAGGAGGGGTGGGGGGATGGGCTAGGCCGATGATGATACGGTATTAAGGAGGGCACGTATTGCATGGAGCACTGGGTGTTATACACAAACAATGAAGCATGGAACACTACATCAAAAACTAATGATGTACTCTATGGTGACTAACATAATAAAAAATAAATAAATTGGATTTAAGTTAAAAAAATTTTTTTAAAAGAAAAAAATTAAAAATACAACTACCACATGATTAAGCAATTCCACTTCTGGATATTTATCCAAAGAAAATGAAAATATTAATTTAAAAAATATATATGCACCCCACGTTCACTGCTACATTATTTTCAATAGTGACTAGTGTCCTACTGATAAAGAAAATGTGGTATCATATATTCCATAGCATGTTATTCAGCCGCTAAGAATGAATTTTGCGACCTGTGACACCCTGAGTGATTTTTTTTTAAGATTATTTATTTATTTGACAGAGAGACAGCCAGTGAGAGAGGGAACACAAGTAGGGTGAGTGGAAGAGATGGAAGCAGGCTCCCAGCGGAGCAGGGAGCCTGATGTGGTGCTCGATCCCAGGACTCTGGGATCACACCCTGAGCCGAAGGCAGACGCTTAATGACTGAGCCACCCAGGCACCCCACCATGAGTGATCTTGAGGGGGTTATGCTAAGTGAAATGAATCAGAAAGAGAATAAATACAATATGACCTTATCTATGTGTGAAATCTTAAAAAAAAAAAAACAGGTCAGAAACACAGAGAACAAAGCAGTAGTTGACAGAGGTCAGGTAGTGGTGGGTGAAATGGGTGAAGGGGATCAAAAATTGTTATAAAACAATTAACTCATTGGGCAGGGCACCTGGTGGCTCAGTCGTTAAAGCATCTGCCTTCGGCTCAGGGCGTGATCCCGGCGTTCTGGGATCGAGCCCCACATCAGGCTCCTCCTCTGGAAGCCTGCTTCTTCCTCTCCCACTCCCCCTGCTTGTGTTCCCTCTCTCGCTGGCTGTCTCTCTCTCTGTCAAATAAATAAATAAAATCTTTAAAAAAAAAAAAAAACAATTAACTCATTGAGATACGAAGTACAGCACAGTGACAGTAGTTAATAACACTGGATTGAACAATAGCTAAATTGTGGAAAAAGCCGAGATGCCCTTCAACAGATGACTGGATAAAGAAGATGTGGTCCATATACACAATGGAATATTACTCAGCCATCAGAAAGGATGATTACCCAACATTTGCAGCAACATGGACGGGACTGGAGGGGATTATGCTAAGTGAAATAAGTCAAGCAGAGAAAGACAATTATCATATGGTTTCATTCATTTGTGGAACATAAGAAATAGCAGGGAGATCGGTAGGAGAAGGAAGGGAAGAATGAAGGGGGGGGTAAACAGAAGGGGGAATGAACCACGAGAGACTATGGACTCCGGGAAACAAACTGAGGGCTTCAGAGGGGAGGGGGTGGGGGATTGGGATAGGCTGGTGATGGGTATTAAGGAGGGTACGTATTGCATGGAGCACTGGGTGTTACAGGCAAACAATGAAGCATGGAACACTACATCAAAAACCAAAGACGTACTGTATGGTGACTAACATAACATAATAAAAAATTTTAAAAAATAACACTGGATTGCATATTTGAAAGTTGCTCAGAGAGTAGATCTTGTAAGTCTTCATCACAAGAAATAAAAAACTTTTTATAACTATATATGGTGATGAATGACCACTCCACTTATTGTGGTGATCACCATCTCCCAATATATACAAATATGGAATCATTATGTTGTACAGCTAAAACTAATATTTGTATCAAATATACCTCACTTAAAAATAAAAAACTGCGACTGAGTGTCACTGAAGCAGGAAAAGACAGTGAGCAGTAGAGCATATTTCAAAGCCCAGAACAGCAAGCTCACACACACAAGTGCAGGACCTTGGTATATTCTAGTGATATGATGGCATCACTGGGCAAAGAAAAAGTATTTCAACAAATTAAACTGGAATTTGGTCATCCATATGGAAACACAAATTTGGATCCCCACCCTCCACCATACATTAAGTACAGGTATACTTAGGGTATGACTTTAAAACATTAGGAAAAAATACATGTTAATATCTATCTCACTTGAGAACAGAGAAGGCTTTCTTTACGATTAATTAAAAGATTCTTCCATGTTTAAATTTAGAAATCCTGACCATCAAGGGACACATTTTTTAAAGTAAAATGCTAAGCAACAAATTAAGAGAAAATATTGCAGGGCACACAGCCAACAGGGGGTTAAAAGTAAGTATAAAGACCCCTATAAATTAATAAAAAAAAAATTTAATAATAAAAATTTTTTTAAATTAAGAGAAAAAGAGTAGCAATGCCAAAGAACGATTGTCAGAATGAACAAATGGGTTTTTCATAGACAATTGTACACAGCAGCAAGTATATGAAGATGTACTAAACCTCATTAGTTATTAGGGAAATGACAATCGAGGCCACAGCTAGACAACTTTCATGATCTTGGAACGGAAGGCAAGCTGAAGACAAAGCAGAAGCTGACACCCTGCAACGCCCCTCCCCCCGGGATGTATGCAACATTCCTCAGGCACTCCTGGCTGCCCTAAAGGACAAAGAAACAGTCCTTACTACCTACAGCCTACTTACAAGTCCTTGAAACAGACACGGTGACATTCCTCTAGGAACTCAGCTGCCTCCAGGTTAATACTTTGCTAAGGGCAAAAGGCGGTCCTAGCCTGAACCCTCCCCTCCACCAAGATCCTGTAAGTCTACTTTAACGTATAAAAATTCCTTTGGAAACTTCCTTTATCTCTAACCGCCCCCCCAAGATACGTTTTGGCAATCATGCCCCAAGCATATGGCCCACCGATATACATCTGAAGGGTCTCATGACTCAGGTTTTATTAGACGTAATAAATGACCTTTTCCCAACAATAGCTAACTCCCTCAAGGTCCTGGAAACCTTGCTTCCAAAATTCCTTAGAGACTTACGCTATCCCTAACCCCCTCCCAACTTGAGGGTATATAATGGGCCATTCCTCACAACCCCGGTGCAATAGCTCTTTCTGCCCAAGGGTCCTGTCCCGGTGGTTTAATAAACCACCATTTTGCACCAAAGACGCCTCAAGAATTCTTTCTTGGTCGTCGGCTCCGGACTCCACCCCACTGAACCTCACCTATATTCCACAACCTCATCAATCTCTCAAAAGTCCACAAGACTAGGCATTGGAGAAAATGTAGATCAATGGAATAACTTATACAAAACTAGGGCAGGATAAATTCACAGTGCCTTTTGGCAGATAATGCCTTGTAAAGTTTGCTTATCCCTTAACCAGCAATTCCTGTCCGAGGCATACACCCAAAAGACCTTCCTGTATGCATGCGCCAAGAGACATAAACAAAATTGTTCATCCTAATGCCTTTCATATGAGCCAAGAACTATAATCAGTAAAAATGGTCATCAGTGACTGAAGAGACAAAACGATTCTTTTTTTTTAATGATTCTAATATATTCACACAATGGAATATCATACAGAAATAGAAATAAATGAACCACGGGGACACAAAAAATATTGGATAATCTCAGTGACAAAATGTTAGCTGAGAAAAGGAAAGTCCCCACAGTACATATATGATATGATACCTTTTGTGGAAGCTCAAATAAACTAAACTTTAAAATACATGCTATTACAAAACAGAAACTGACACCCCGCAACACCCCCTGCCCCATGGAATGTATACAACATTCCTCAGGCACTCCTGGCTGCCCTAAAGGACAAAGAAAGAGTTAACCTATAGATACCACAATCCTGCAAGACTTAAGTCTCCCTTAGTTTACAAATGTCTTAGCAGTTTACAAGACGGAAGCATTTCTACCAATTATCTACCTTCCAGAAGGAAATGTAGATACAATTAAATGTCCTTATAATCTGCAGCCTCCAGGAAGTTCCCAACCATCTCAATGTTAATGCCTTCCTACAGGGGTAAACAACCTTAACTTGACAATGGCCAGGCCTCCAGTATCCTGTGAATCTTTAACATATGAAAGTACTTTCTCGACCTCCCTGTTTCCTCACCTTCCCCCAACCCCAAAGTATATTATCAGCCACCCTCACAACCCGGGGCAGCAGCTCTTTCTGCCCACGGGTCCTGTCCCCGTGCTTTAATAAGCCACCAATTTTGCACCAAAAAATAAAAAATAAAATAAAATACATGCTATTAGGCATTGACATATGTATGTGAGTGTGTTAATACAGAAATTATATTCTAATGCAAGTGTGTGATGAACACCAAATTCAAGATGATTTCCCTGGGGGTCAGGTAAGAACAAGGGAGAGTGTAGAAGTATAGAGGTAACAATAAGTTATTAGTAAGATCCCAGTTCTTGAATTGAGCGGTAGGCGAGTACTTGTACATGGCACCGTATTTACGTCACTGAAAATGGAACAATGATGATATGGCTCATGAACCACGGAATTATTATTTCATAATTTTTTAAAAAGCAAGTATTTTCTTTCCTGCAAACACACACCTAGATAATTGCCTATAGATCTCCAACTTAATTGATGTCTTACCCAAAGAAAGAAAACAAAGTTCAATTAAATGTGTTAATTTTTATAGATATGGTTTACATATTTTCAATCTTCAACAGTAAATTTCATACATAAATAAATTCATCTCTGACTGAAATTAATTTCCATAGAGGATATGTAAAAAAAGGGGGGGGAACCAAGATGAAACCAATGTCTTAAGGGAACCTTTCCTGAAATACTTGTTTGGATAACCCTCTGGCCATAGTGTAAGATCTGTTAATCACCTCTGTGGGGCACTAGTCCCCATGGTCTACACCACGTTAACATACTAGCATTTAGAGTCCTACATAAACACTTCTTGCAGCACACAGAGACCAGTAGAGGGCTCTCCTGGTTTAACTGGGCAGAGGTCCACCCACAAATGTGTCCAACAGGAGCGCACATGAAAAGACTACACATATCCCACCAAAAATACATTGCACAAACCAAATTCATCAACTTTTCCACCAGTCTCACGTGTAGTTTTTCTCTTCTATTCACATTAAATAGAAACCCATGGAATCTTAGTTCAGCTGTTGCAATTCTGTGGTACAAGAAAGTGGGGACGAATCAGTATTTCGTGGACTCAGTAACCTGTCAAACAAGAATCCTTCTGATTACCCATGAAATGAAGGCTCGTCATCGTGGGAACATGGGTACCACCGGACTACATGAGAACACAACAGCTGTGAATTCTTCCCTCCTGAAACGTAAATACGTTCTAGTTTTGTTTCTAGTTTTCTCTCCACATCATTGTGTACGTTGAAAATTATGTTTAAATGTGTTGCTTCATTTGTCTTACATTTCAGTGAACAAAGTCAAATGGAAAATCATGCCATGCTATTAGAAACTGAAGTCCATACCATGAAAAATGAAAACATTTTCAGTGAAGATCATGTCTCTTTTTTAAAATTTCTTTCTTCTGCTTGTGCTCTCTTGTTTTTAATATCCTGTTCACTTCTAAATTAAAATTACAGTAATAGTTAAAAATTGAGACCCAAGGCTTAAATCTATATGGAAAATGATTGTAAGCATAAAAGTCCTATACTTGGATTCATAACATAAAATTACATAAAATGTAATTTTAGGTTTGACACTTTCCATATGGATATGTGGGTTGTTATATGACCCAAAGTTTAAACTGAACAGGTAATATATTTCACCTGTTAAAGCTAGCTAGCATACATTTTAGAATCTGTACATGCATTACGGATGCTCACAGCCTTCTTCAGTGGTATACCTACAGTACATGCTCACTTCTCAACTCACTAATCAAAGGCATTCAGCAAACCATGGTGAGTCCAAGGACAGCAACCAGAAAAGCATGGTAGTTAAACATCGTACAGTGTTAGGAAGAGCTGATAACTGTATGCATGTAGTCTGGGAACATAACCTAAGAGTATATTTGATAATAGGTCCTAATATTAAAGGAAACTCAAAAGACGTATAAACAATTTCTAATGAGCTGAACTCAACAATATTGTCTAGAGAAGCACATTTGGGTAATCAAGCAATTACAACACAGGGAGGTGATTACTATAAACATCAGGATAGTGGATACCTGGGTGACAAGGAAAGGTAATAATTGGTCAAGACACAAAGAGAAGAAGCTCCTGGGGTGCTTGCCAAGGTTCTATTTCTTGACCTGCCTGTCACAAGAATATTCACCTGAACTCTGTGAACTTTTGCTGTTTTCTGTATCTATGTTTTATTGTATAATAAAACTGTTTTTGTAATGAAGCCATGTTGCCTTGACTTATTCTCTGTTATTTCCAGAATAAAGAAAAATCATCAGTGACTGGATGTTAAAGAGCCATCTCTGAGCTCGACATGAGAAGTAGGGATGAGGCACAGATGAAAGAACAGCTATGAAGCTCTGAAAACAGGAGTCGTGTGAACATTCTGTGGAAGACCTCCTTCTGGGTCAGAAGGCTGGATCGTGCTTTCTGAGTCTATTTCAACTCTAAAATTCTGTGGCTTTTTAATTCCCAATCTTATGTGGTCAAAGAATACTGAGTGCATTTTTTTTTTAAAGATTTTATTTTTATTTATTTGACAGAGACAGCTAGCGAGAGAGGGAACATAAGCAGGGGGGGTGGGAGAGGAAGAAGCAGGCTCCCAGCAGAGGAGCCTGATGCGGGGCTCGATCCCATACGCCCTGAGCTGAAGGCAGACGCTTAACGACTGCGCCACCCAGGCGCCCCCTGAGTGCATTTTGTAATCAACCATGTTGGGAGCTAAGTCCTCTGTCCTCTCCTGCCTCTGGGATTATCAGTTCAGTATGTACATCTTGCTTGTGGGCCCTTTTCTGTACATGAGTGTCTGTCCATTTAAAAGTTATGCCAATGTAAAATTGTAAGCATTCCAGTTTAGTTCTAGACCATCATTGTAAAATCACCAGTGTGAAAAATGATGACAGTAAGGAGTGAACAGAATAATAATTTGTGGGTAGGTCAATACAATTTTTAATTTTGAGAATTAAATATGAAGTAAGCACAGTTCCTAGTATTTTCACAAATACTAACCCTCACCACCTCCTTCTCAGGAATATTATTATCTTCAGTGAACATATAGAAAACCTGGTGTACAAACAGGTTACATTAACTACTCAAGGACACACTACCTCCAAGCAGTAGAGCTGGGATTTGACACCAAGCTCTGAGAATCTGTGCACTTAAGCACTATGCTCGACTTAGCTGGCCTCCGACCACATAAAAGTTTCATACTCATTACTAAATTAAATTTCCATGTTGTAACAAGGAAAAACTATATGCCAATCTCATACAACTTGATAATAACAGTTTCTTCTTCGTGATTGTAAGATTTTCATGTTCTAACTAAACTGCTTATAGCAATGACATACTGTAGGTAACCTAACCATATTTCACTAAAACTGCAACAAGGTTTTTATTCCTTGGCCCCAGACACACTGTGAATATAAAGCACCCCAGGTCTGAATTTCATGGTCAGATTATATGCATAAAACATTTAAACTAAAAAAAATTAAAACTAAAAAAAAAAATTTATAAACTAATTCAGTCATTAAACATTCCATCTATTTTAATGATATGATAAGGTAATCAGAAATAGTGAAATAGTGAAATTTATGTGTTCTTAATCCCTTTTCTGTAATCTTTCAGAATTGAAATGAGGTTTTACATATAGAGTTCTGAAGCACGCAGAGGATTGACTCATATAGTTGGTAAATTCCATGGGGAGAAACATCTCACTGACACTTTACTGAGCTGCTTCTTGTTCAAGTTAGCTACCTTGCTACTTTTGTTCAATGGCCAGGTGAGTAGGAACTAAAACAGATGGTTGCTGTATGTATATGGAAACTAAATGTTTCTGGAATTAGTTCAGCTTTTAACTCTGCAACAAGTCAACAGTCTATTTCAAAGGTGTAATTTCAGTCATGAAAGGTATTCCAGGAAACACATGGCATTTGTACATGGAAATCAAGGTTAATAAGAAAGATAATTATTCCTTGCACCAAAAACACATGCACAAAAAAAGGTCAGTAGAGTGGGGAACACCAGAACTGATACAGGAACAGAGGTGTCTGCGATGTGGAAGAGGAGGGAAAACATGAGGAGGAGGTAGGTAGTGATGGAAATTACAATGGCTGGAATGTGCACACTCAGAAATGAATATGGAAAATGATCCTGCTACCAAACGAGGGAACTTATCGCACGTAAATGGGTCATTTAACTTTTTATCTCAAACTCCACTCTTTTGATAAGGGAAAAATTTGTCAGGACCAAGTATGCTTATGTCATAATTTCAACAAGGAAAAAATCAAAACACCCCACTCTTCAATTACATCATTAACTTCACGGACTTATTACTTACTCAAAATACACAGGACCATAGGTGTCATGGCACATGAAGCCCCTCCAGTACAATTCATGTGATGGGGTTACCATGTTATTTCAGAACCACTCTAGTTATGAGTGAACACAGAGAGGTTTTGGGCACTGAACACAGGGAGAGTGTTAACAGAGGTGTTCCAAACGGGAGAGAGCACACCAACAACTGAATCTGTGATACTCAGAGCAAACTACAGAGATTTTTATTTCTGCCTAGAGCTGATGCTATTTTGATTACCGTGGTTTGTCTCCTAGACTTTCCTAAGGAGCCATGGACACAAACAATGGAAGTTCCACTACGGATTTCATCCTGCTGGGGTTTTCTGATCGACCCCAACTGGAACGCATCATCTCTGGGCTTGTCTTCATCTTCTACATTGTGACTCTGGTAGGAAACACAACCATCATTCTTGTATCTTACTTAGACGCCCAGCTCCACACTCCCATGTATTTCTTCTTATCCAATTTGTCTTTTTTGGATCTCTGCTATGCAACTAGCATTATCCCCCAGATGCTGGTGAATCTATGGGGTCCATCAAGGTCTATTACCTATGGAGGGTGTGTGCTCCAATTCTTCTTTGCCCTTGACCTGGGAGCCGCTGAATGTCTTCTCTTGGCTGTGATGGCCTATGACCGCTATGCTGCTGTCTGTCAACCTCTTCACTACACAGTGATAATGCACCCTCAGCTTTGCCAGAAGATGGTGCTCACCGCCTGGCTGGGTGGCCTTGGCAGTGCCTTAATTCTTTGCTCCCTGACTTTGAAGTTACCAAGATGTGGGCACCGGGATATGGATACCTTCTACTGTGAGATGCCAGCATTGATCAAGATGGCTTGTGTCTACTCAAAAGTAATGGAGATCATTGTCTTTGCTCTTGGAGTGGTATTTCTTCTAGCACCTATATCACTAATTCTCATCTCATACGGATTTATCACTCAAGCTGTCGTGAGGATCAAGTCAGAGGCCAGGTGGCGTAAGGTCCTTAATACATGTGGTTCCCACCTCACAATAGTAACTCTGTTTTATGGAACAGTCATTTACATGTACATGAAGCCACAGAATAGCACATCCCAAGATGAGGGGAAGTTCCTTTCTCTCTTTTACACGATCATCACACCCACCCTTAACCCTCTGATCTACACTTTAAGAAACAAAGATGTGAAGAACGCAGTAAAGAGAATAATGTGTGTAGGAAAATGGTCAGCCAAGTCATGAGTTAGATGGAAGACAGCTAGGAAATATTGACCTTTACCAACAGAAGATGAACTGATTCATTTATGTGAAGAGCATTTAACTGGTGTTCACCACGTACCAAGATTTGCTGTAGGTACTGACTTTGTAAATAAGTAGGAAGTAGACGGAAATTACAAGCAGAAAGAGATACAGACACATAAACTTCAATTCATACACTTAGAAAGCTTCAAGACCAAACAGGGGCTATAGACAAGTAAACATAAAGTTATAAAATGTGGTTAAGTACGGAAAGGGAGATATGTACAAAGCATTAAAATATTTCACAGGGAAATTTAGTTATGTAGGATTACACCAGATTCTGATTTCTGCCTCAAGTTTTAACTGGGCACAGGGTCCCATGCTGCATATCACATTTCTGAGCCTGGCCTCCACCAACACAACGCCAGGGAAGCGATGCGTGCAACTCCAGAGTTATCGTCTCAAACATGAAGCCTTTGTTCACACCCTTCTCCATCCACTTCCTCTTGGCTGGAATGTGACTGCGGAGGGTACCTAGCTTTACCAAACCCTATGAGGGAACCGAATAGACCCACCCCTGCAGCAGAGCAATGCCTCCACACTATTACAGGAGGAAAAGCTAACCATTTAAAATTAATTAAGCCACTCTACTTTGGGGTCTCTCTGTTAGAGGAGCTTAACTTCTACCCTCCATGGCCTGATAAGGACTTCGGGCGTTTCCTGGAAGGTAGTGTGGTCCTTCAATCAGCAGCAACAGCATCACCTGGTGCCTTATCAGAAATGCACACTCTTGGGCCCACCTCAGACCTACTGACCAACTATCTGAGCAGGGACTCAGCAACTGATGTTTCTTAACAAGCACTACAGGTAATCAGGCTGAAGTTTGAGAACCACTGTTACAGAGAAGTGGGAGATGCTGAGTCTCTAAACAGAAAAATGACATGGTTTTATGGATCTTAATTAATTTCCTTCCTACACACCTATGAAAGGAGGTGGGTAACAGTTTCTTAAGTCTCTTAAATAAAAGAAATGGTGGAAATGAATTCAATATAAAAGGTCATTTGTTATTTAATACTATCTTCTGGCTGTTTGGGATACTTTTAATTCTTTATTTAAATTCAATTTAGTTAACATACACTGTATTATTATTAGCTTCAGAGGTAGGATTTAGTGATTCAACAGTTCCATATAACACCCAGTGCTGATTACATCAAGTGCCCTCCTCCTAGTTCTTCAATTTTATAATGTTCTTTCTTTCATGAATTATGGTGTTAGTAATGGTAATTTCTGAAAGGGGCTTGATGCTCTTAGTTGACAAAACAAAAATTTGGCAACCTTAGGTTTGTTCCTGAATACAGGAGCAACATATTCAGTCTTTTAACATTTAGGACATTTGCAACACCTGAAACCTAAGAGAAGGGAAAGACACTATAGGTTTTCTTTCACCAGCATAATATTATAGAATCCTTTTAAGTGTGTATTTGGACATGAGAAAAACAGGAAAAATAAAAGAAAAAGTTTCTCATTATCTCATAACCTGGAAATAATGACTGTTAACATTTTAGTTGATTTCCTTTTAAATTATTCCCTTCCACACTAAAGTTTGGGTCACACTGAGTAGCTGATTTATTTCTCCCAATGTATTGAATACATTCACATCAGATAAATCACTCCCAAGGGAGAAAAACTTCGCCCCTAGAGGAGCAGAAAAAATCTCAGCTAGTACAGTGACTGGTGCCCCTCCAAAGGCCACTGTACATGAACAGACTCCCCATATAACTGTGATGTGAAAGTGTCACTGGGAGGAAGATGCTGACAGTGACAACAAGATTGGAAAAACAATGTCTCCGTGTTATAGCACATGCTTGTCCCGGTCTGCACAGATGACTGAGATCTCCCCTGAGCCAAACCAATTCACGAGGAAACATACCCAGGCTCTAGCACCTGAGGAAGGCATGAACGGTCTTCTAGGTTGGTGACTGACAGCTTGGACCCAAGGATGGCCTCAGTTAATCAGGGTCAAATGCTGGAGATTTCTTAGAATACCATAAAAAAGTTTGGTAACAAATGTACTCTCAGGAATTTGGAGAAAAAGACATTTCTCTCTTTCCTGGTTGCATTAGTCTACTGCTACATAAATATTTTTTAAAGAAACAAACAGGACCGCTAGAAATGACAGACATAGGCTGAAAATCACTTACCCAGAATTCTGGATCTAAAAATGTTAATAACTCTGTTGGCAGCAAAGCTGTCCTAAATGGACGTGAGGCTGTTTCCGCTCTCTGCTTTCAGTTCTTTAATTTAAAAAAAAAAAAAAAAAAAAAGGCAGATTTGTGTTAAAAGAAAAGAATTCCTCTGTAAGAGAGAATAATATTAGCTATTTGTCATTTGTCAGCAACAGTAGCCACTTTTTTAGGGAGGACACTCACTACTGCCATACCTTATAAAACCATACATTTTCTTAGGAGGTGAGGATTCAAGAGCAATTAGACTCTTTTAGGATGCAGTGGTGCCATCAAAGGAAATATGCTAAAGAATAACTTAGCTTTCAGCTATTTTTATCAATTATAAGTGCACCTTTATAATGGCCACATGAAAATGATGGGTCATGTTTCACGTTCTTGTCAATGAAAATATCAAAAGAAAAGTTTCTGTCCCTTGTATCATTGTATCTTGCTGATAAGAAAAGTTCCATGAACTCAGAGTACAAACATGGCCTCTTGTTTTACTTTATTATCATTATTTTCCAATTCATGCACCAGCCCCCAGTTGCAGAACATCCACTGTCTTCATTTTGGGCTCCCCATCCCATGAATGATCTCCGAATAGCAAATTCCAAAATTAAGTGCCTATCAGGGAGCATGCCAACCAGTAAATCCCCTGTATTAAGCGCCCTACTGCCATTTCTGCTCAGTGCCACAGGTGCCATGGTTGTATTAGCGGATGATGCCACAGGTGCCACGGGCACTGCTGGGCGGGTGATGGTACTGCAAGCATAGGGCCTGACCGTCTGTGTCATAATGAGGTCTCTGCTTCGGTGCGTGTCCTACAGAGGCACGCTCCCCTCTCTGCCTTTTCCTGACAGATAGGTTGCTGTGAGCCCTGCACTCAGTCTCCGAATTGGTTGATACCACAATATTTTTTTCTTTTAAGATTTTAGTTAGTTGAGAGAGAAAGGAGAGAGAAAGTGCGCATGAATGGGGGGAGGGGCAGAGGGCAGGGAGAAGCAGACTCCCCACCCAGCAGGGAGCCTGACATGGGGCTTGATCCCAGGACCCTGAGATCATGACGTGAGCTGAAGTCAGACACTTAACTGACTGAGCCACCCAGGCACCCCAATACCACAACGTTTAGAGGCCTATGTGGTAAGCCGACAGCTAACATCACATTCGCTGGCGGTTGTCCCTCCTCACCACCTCAATTCAGCACAGTACGAAAAGTCCTAGCCAGAGCAACTGGGCAAGAGAAAGAAATGAAGGCACTGAAATCAAAAGGAAGACATAAAAAATGTCTGTATATGCAGATGACATGATATCATATGTAGAAAACCCTAAGGAGGGAGGAGACCAGATGGCAGAGGACTAGGATGACCCTAGGCCTCCTTTTCCCTTGAGCACAGCTAGATAAATATCAAATCCATTGGAATAACCAAGAAATCTATCTGATGGGGGCGCCTGGGTGGTGCAGTTGTTAAGCGTCTGCCTTCGGCTCAGGGCATGATCCTGGCGTTATGGGATCGAGCCCCGCATCGGGCTCCTCCGCTATGAGCCTGCTGCTTCCTCTCCCACTCCCCCTGCCTGTGTTTCCTCTCTCGCTGGCTGTCTCTCTCTGTCAAATAAATAAATAAAATATTAAAAAAAAAAAAAAGAAATCTATCTGATGACTGACAGAACAAACTGCACAACTGCAGGGGGAGAAGAGGCCAGATCATAGAAGGTAGGAGGTGTGGAGACAAGATTCGGGTGAGAAATGGATAGTGGGTACCGTGAGGGGAAGGAGCTCCGGTCACAGAGAGAGGTGAGAGAGAGAGAGACCGCACAAGTAAAACACTTCCCCCAAAGCCACTGACTGAGAAAACAAGAAGGGCTGATTTTTGTGAGTTTTTACAACAAGTGGGGCTGAAAGTCTGGAGTTTTAGAGGTCTGTGGCCTGGCTGGTGTGGAGCCCTGAGGGTGCCGAAGTGCTCCTGTGGAGGGCAGATAGCCGTGGATCAGTGCACGTGACCTGAGGATCCCCTGTGACAAACTGGGAGAGACAGTACCCCCTCCTTCAAGTGCATCTGGAAGACGTGGCAATGCCTCACCAAGGACAAAACAGGTGGTGGGTGCCATCACCACCACCCCCCGCCAGGCATAAGCACGAAGACACCTGCTGACGGTGGCAAGCCTGGACACTGGCTCTTTGCTGGGCTTTACTCCACGCTCCAAATACCTGCACTTTGGTGCAAATGCCCTTCTGGGACAAACATGCATCAGTTCCAGAGCAGTGAGACCCACCCCCCCGAGGACAAGCATGGGACCAGCCATGCCAGATCCCTGAAGTTTGGAGATTTAAAACTCAGCCAGCCTGCCTGAGATAGAAGTCAAGGGCACTATGCTGCCAGGCAGGCAGATGGCCAGGACACAGGCAGAGTGAATGTAAGGATCTGAGGGACGCCTGGGACACAAAGGGGGAAAATGCTCACTCCTTGGGAGGGTTTCCCAGATGCTGGTGTGCATGAAATCACCTCTCCAGGACAAGGGAAGGGGCTGACGCAATTTCTCTGCCCTGCCCCTCAGCATAAACTAAGTTCAGTAAGCAGCCAGCAGCACGGCACCATGAGTGGTGGCCTAAACCACTTCAACCAAACTCAGACACTCTGAACTCTGCAGGTGCTGCTTTTCTCAGGCAAGTGTGCCTGAGAACCAGAGCAGTGAGCCACTTTCCCAGGATTCTAGCACAAACCCCATGCATGCACCACTTCTACTGACTGGAGCTCTGCAAAGCTTCAGCTCTAGTGGAAACAGTACCAGATCTCTTTCAACAAGCAGACCAGAGCATACATAGTTAAAACTCGCCACACTCTGGCCAAGGTCCAAACACTCCCCACTGCAGGCAAGGAGAAACTCTGCAGTCAACTGAGCTGAGGGAAAGAACAGCCAAAACACAGCAGCAGAGTGCACGCAGCACACACCAGACACACTTCCTGAAGCACCAGACCGTGGACAGTACATGATCTCTTCTTATAAAGCCATTACTGCCAGAAGTAGGAAACATAACAGGCTTTCCTAACACAGAGAAGAAGACAGAGAACTAGACAAAATGCCAACACAGAGCAATTCATCCCAAAGGAAAGAACAAGAAAAGGCCACAGCCAGGGATCTAACAGATATAAGTAAGATGCCTGATCCAGAATTTAAAGCAACAATCATAAGGATATGAGCTGGGCTTGAGAAAAGCATAGAGACATCAGGGAGGCCCTTATCACAGAGATAAAAGACATAAAAACTAGTCAGGCCAAAGGAAAAGGAAAAATGCTGTAACTCAGACTTGGCACCAACTGGATGTAATGACCACAAGGATGGAAGAAGGACAGGAATGAATAAGAGATATTAAGATAAAATTATGGAAAATAATGAAGCTAAAAAGAAAGGGAAGAAAGTATTAGATTGCGAATGTAAACTTAGGAGAGTCAGTGATTCCATAAACCAAAATAACATTCTTATCACAGGAGTTCCAGAAGAACAAAAGGAGGAAAAGGGAGTAGAAGCTTTATTCAAGGAAATTATAGCTGAAAACTTCCCTAATCTGGGGAAGGAAACAGATATCCAAATCCAGGAGACTCAGGGAACTCCCATCAAAATTAACAAAAGCAGGCCACCAGCAAGACATATTGTCATTAAAAAAAGCGAAATATAGAGATTTTAAAAATCCTAAAAGCAGCAAGACATCTTCCCCAATGGAGAAAAGCTGAAAGCTTTCCCTCTATGGTCAGGAACAAGACAGGGCTGTCCTCTGTCACCACTGTTAATTAACATAGTACTGAAAGTCCTAGCCTCAGCAATCAGATAACGAAAAGAAATAAAAGGCATCCAAATTGGCAAGGAAGTAGTCAAACTTTAATTATTCACTTGTTAATTTTTGCCATTCTACCTGGCGTAAGGTGGTATCTCATTGTGGTTTTGATTTGTATTTCCCTGATGGCTAGTGATGTCGAGCATCAACACCCAAAAAACAAAAAATCCACTCAAGAAATGGGCAGAAGACATGAACAGACACTTCTCTGAAGACGACATTCTGATGGCTAACAGAAACATGAAAGATGCTCAACATCACTTGCAATCAGGGAAATATGAGTCAAAACCACAATGAGATATGACCTTACACCAGTCACAAGGGCTAAGATTAACAACTCAGGAAACAACACATGTTGGTGAGGATGCGAAGAAAGGGGAATCCCTCACACTGTTGGTGGGAATGCAAGCTGGTACAGCTCCTCTGGAAAACAGTATGGAGGTTCCTCAAAAAGTTAAAAATAGAACTACCCTACCATGAAGCAATTGCACCACTGGGTATTCATCAAAAGGATACAAAAATAGTGACTTGACTGGGCATATTCACCCCTATGTTCATAGCAGCAATGTACATAGTAGCCAAAATATGGAAAGAGCCCAGACATCCATCAGCAGATGAATGGATAAAGAAGATGTGGTGTGTATAAATACAATGGAATATTACTCGGCCATAAAAAAGAATGAAATCTTGCCATTTGTAACAATGTGGATGGAACTCTAGGGTATTATGCTAAGGGAAATAAGTCAGTCAAAGAAAGACAAATACCATATATTTCACTCATATGCACATAGGGGAAGGGAAGGAAAAATTAGATAAAAACATTGAGGGAGTCAAATCATAAGAGACAAAACTCTAGGAACAAACAGAGGTGCTGTAGGGGAGGTGGGTGGTGGGACGGGGTAACTGGGGTGATGGGCATTAAGGAGGGCACTTGATGTCATGAGCACTGGGTGTTATATGCAAGTAATGAATCACTAAATTCTACCCCTGAAACTAATACACTACATATTAAATAACTTGAAATTAAATAATATCTAAAAAAAAGAAAAAGAAAAGACAAAAGTGGACATAGGATTTCAAAGTCCAGACTTGGTTAAAATTGAGACAGCACAGAAGTGGACTGCTACTGAATCTGAGGCTTGGCCCTGCTACCATTTTGTTCTTCTTGGAAACACACTTACCTACACTGCTCAACTTAAGAAATAAAGCACAATATCAATAAGTAAAGGCACATGTTTACTCCTGCACAATTATACTCCTTCTTCTCAGAGGTGATCACTATTATGACTTTTGCTTTATCTTTATTGTTCATCATATTTTATTACATAGTAATATACCCTGACATGATATGAAGTAAGACATTGTAGGTATTTAAACTTGAAGCATATGGCATTATATGTATTTTTCTGCAGCCAGTGTTTTCAAGCCCCGTTAAGAATAACAATTACACATTAAAGATCATTGTGATCATTGTCTCTGGAATGTACAAAACCATATTGCCCCTTTTAGGACCTATTCTCAGTTTCCGGCCAAATTCTTCACCTGCTACCATTCTGGGGGAGTGAATGATGCTGATTACTGACAACGTCTGAGGACTGAGGCGGCAAGAGCATTGAGGAGATGGCCCAGCGGCACCAGCACTAAGGAAACGGTCCACAAGGGACAGGCTCAGGGAGGGGATGACCTCAATTAGCCTTCAGCGATAAACAGTCCTTAATTGTCTCTTTCTTCTCTGAAGGAGATGACCCCAGAGGTTACATCGCCATGTGAACAGATATGAAATATTGGAATCTTCAAGAGCTGTACTGAGTATGGGGATAAAACATCTCATCGGGTCTCTCTTCCAAGTATGACAGAGTCCTTGGGGACCTGGGGAAAATGAATTCTTCACTCTCAGTCCCTGTACTCAGCCAGCTCAATAACGAGGTCCCGAGGGTCTGCCTTCCCTCTCAGGCAGAGGTGCATACTTTTAAAATCTCCCTAACTACATTTCTAACTTTAAACAACAAACACTGCTCTTTAACCAGGTCCACAGAGATGTCCTCACCATTCTGGGAGAAAGGACGAGAAAATGCAGCAGGTCTTGATTTCTCAGAAAATATTAGGACCACCATCAATAAATCAAACCAAAGTGCAGTGCTCATTCCTCTCTACCCTTCTAGACCATAGCTGCCAGAGGGGTAAATAAGTTACTTATCTAGGGATTAAGACACAAACTCTATTCTTCACTTAGAGGACAGAGAAAAGGCAAGAAAAATACAAGTGACCAAAGTACTGGAATCCTTTTTTGGGGGAGTCTGGGGGGGAAAGTACAGTTGACATATAATGTTCTATTAGTTTCAGGTGTTCAATATAGTGATTCAACAATCATATACGTTATGACATGCTCACCATGATACGTATAGTCACCACTGTCACCATACAATTTAAACAAATTGTAGCTGAAAGATTCCCTAATCTTTCAAAGTAAACAAGCATTCGTGTCCAAGAGGCAGAGAGGACCCCTCCCAAGCTCAACCACGACAAACCTACACCACGTCATATCATAGTGCATTCGCAAATATTAGATCCAAGGATACAGTATTGAAAGTGGCCAGGGCAAAGAAATTTCTCATGTACCAAGGCAAAGATATAAGAATTACATCAGACCTGTCTACACAGACCAGGAATGAGAGAAAGGGTTGTGGGGGGCATTTTTAAAGCTCTTTCAGAGAAAAACATGCAGCCAAGGATCCTTTATCCAGCAAGGCTGTCATTCAGAATTGATGGAGAAATAAAGACCTTCCAGAATCGCCAGTCATTGACCAATTTCATAACCACGAAACCAGCCCTACAGGAGATATTAAGGGGGGTTCTATAAAAGTAAAAAAGCCCCAAGAGGGATACAGAACAGAAAGTCACAATCTATAGAAACAAAGACTTTACTGGCAACATGACATCATTAAAATCAGATCTCTCAATAATCAGTCTCAATGTAAATGGCCTAAATGCTACCATAGATGCCACATGGTTGCAGAATGGATAAAAAGACATGACCCATCCATTTGCTGTCTACGAGAGACTCATTTTGAACCTAAAGATACATTCAGACTGAAAGTAAAGGGATGGAATAGCATCTTTCATGCCAATGGACCTCAAAAGAAAGCTGGGGTAGCAATTCTCATATCAGACAGATTGGATTTTAAACTAAAGACTATAGTTAGAGACACAGAAGGGCACTATATTATTCTTAAAGGATGTATCCAACAAGTGGATATGACAATTATGAATATATATGCCCCCAACAGGGGAGCAGCAATATGCACAAGCCAACTCTTAACCACAATAAAGAGACATATAGATAAAAATACGCTAATAGTAGGGGACCTCAACACTCCACTAGCAGCAATAGACAGAGCACCAGAGCAGAAAACCAACATAGAAACAAGAGCTCTGAAGCATACTCGACGTGTTGGACCTCATAGATATATACAGAACACTACACCCCAGAACCAAAAAATATTCATTCTATTCTAATGCCCATGGAACATTCTCAAGAATAGACCATGTTCTGGGGCACAAAACAGGTCTCAACCGATACCAAAAGACTGAAATTATCCCCTGCATATTCTCAGACCACAACGCTCTGAAATTGGAACTCAACCACAAGGAAAAATTTGGAAGAAACTCAAACACTTGGAGACTAAGAACCACTCTGCTCAGGAATGACTTGATAAACCAGGAAATCAAAAATCAATTTAAACAATTTATGGAGACCACTGAGAATGGAAATACAATGGTCCAAAACCTATGAGACACTGCAAAGGCAGTCCTAAGGGGAAAATACATAGCCATCTAAGCCTCTCTCAAAAGAATAGAAAAATCTAAAATGCAGTTTTTATATTCTCACCTCAAGAAGCTGGAAGAGCAACAGAGGGACAGGCCGAATCCATGCACGAGGAAGCAGTTGACCAAGATTAGAGCAGAAATCAATGAATTAGAAACCAGGAGTACAGTAGAGCAGATCAACAGAACTAGAAGCTGGTTCTTTGAAAGAATAAATAAAATTGACAAACCACTGGCAAGACTTATCCAAAAGAACAGAGAAAGGACCCAAATTAATAAAATTATGAATGAAAAGGGAGAGGTCACAACCAACACCAATGAAATTGGAAGGATTATTAGAAACTTTTATCAACAGCTTTATGCCAATAAATTAAGCAATCTGGAAGAGATGGAGGCCTTCCTGGAAACCCATAAACTACCAAGACTGAAACAGGAAGAAACTGATTTTTTAAACAGGCCAGTTAATTATGAAGAGATTGAAACAGTGATAAAAAACCTTCAAAAAAACAAAACTCCAGGCCCGGATGGTTTTCCTGGGGAATTCTACCAAACGTTCAAAGAAGAAATAATACCTATTCTCCTAAAGCTATTTCAAAAAATAGAAACAGAAGGAAAGCTACCAAACACATTCTATGAGGCCAATATTACCTGGATCCCCAAACCAGGCAAAGACCCTATCAAAAAGGAGAATTACAGACCGATTTCCCTAATGAACATGGACGCCAAAATTCTCAACAAGATCCTGGCTAACAGAATCCAACAGTACATTAAAAGGATTCTCCATCATGACCAAGTGGGATTCATCCCTGGGATCCAAGGATGGTTCAATATTTGCAAATCTATCAGTGTCTTAGATTTTATCCACAAGAAAAAAGCCAAAAATAATATGATCCTCTCAATAGATGCAGAAAGAGTATTTGACAAAATACAGCATCCTTTCCTGATTAAAGCCCTTCAGAGTGGAGGGATAGAGGGTACATTTCTCAATCTCATAAAAACCATCTATGAAAAGCCTACAGCAAATATCATTCTCAATGGGGAAACGCTGGAAGCCTTTCCCTTAAGATCAGGAACACGACAAGGATGCCCACTCTCGCCACTACTATTCAACATAGTACTAGAAGTCCTTGCAACAGCAATCAGACAACAAAAAGGGATAAAAGGTATCCAAATCGGCAAAGAAGAAGGCAAACTGTCTCTCTTCGCAGATGACATGATACTCTATATGGAAAACCCAAAAGAATACACCCCCAAACTATTAGAAGTTATAGAGCAATTCAGTAATGTGGTGGAATACAAAATCAAGGCTCAGAAATCAGTTGCATTTCTATACATGAATAATGAGACAGAAGAAAGAGAAATTAGGGAATCCATCCCATTTACAATAGCACCAAAAACCATACGTTATCTTGGAATTAACATAACCAGAGACGTAAAGGATCTATATTCTAGAAACTACGAATCACTCTTAAAAGACATTGAGGGCATCCTTTCCTGATTAAAACCCTTCAGAGTGTAGGAATAGAAGGTACATTTCTCAATCTCATAAAAACCATCTATGAAAAGCCTACTGCAAATATTATTCTCAATGGGGAAAAGCTGGAAGCCTTTCCCTTAAGATCAGGAACTCGACAATGATGCCCACTCTCACCACTATTATTCAACATAGTACTAGAAGTCCTTGCAACAGCAATCAGACAACAAAAAGGAATCAAAGGTATTCAAATCGGCAAAGAAGAAGTCAAAATGTCTCTCTTCGCAGATGACATGATACTCTATATGGAAAACCCAAAAGAAGCCACTCCCAACTATTAGAAGTTATAGAGCAATTCAGTAACGTGGCGGGATACAAAATCAATGCTCAGAAATCAGTTGCATTTCTATACACGAATAACGAGACTGAAGAAAGAGAAATTAGGGAATCCATCCCATTTATAATAGCACCAAAAACCATACGTTACCTTGGAATTAACTTAACCAGAGACGTAAAGGACCTATGTTCTAGAAACTATAAATCACTCTTGAAAGACATTGAGGAAGACATAAAAAGATGGAAAGATATTCCATGCTCATGGATCGGAAGAATTAACATAGTTAAAATGTCCATGCTACCCAGAGCAATCTACACTTTCAATGCTATCCTGATCAAAATACCGAGGACATTTTTCAAAGAACTGGAACAAATAGTCCTTAAATTTGTATGGAAACAGAAAAGGCCCCGAATCTCCAAAGAACTGTTGAAAAGGAAAAACAAAGCTGGGGGCATCACAATGCCGGATTTCGAGCTGTACTACAAAGCTGTGATCACAAAGATAGCATGGTACTGGCACAAAAACAGACACATAGACCAATGGAACAGAATAGAGAGCCCAGAAATGGAGCCTCGGCTCTTTGGGCAACTAATATTTGATAAAGCAGGAAAAAACATCCAGTGGGAAAAAGACAGTCTCTTCAATAAATGGTGCTGGGAAAATTGGACAGTTACATGCAAAAGAATGAAACTTGACCACTATCTCACACCATACGCAAAAATAAACTCCAAATGGATGACAGACCTCGATGTGAGACAGGAATCCATCAAAATTCTAGAGGAGAACATAGGCAGCAACCTCTACGACATCGGCCAAAGCAAGCTTTTTCATGACACATCTCCAAAGGCAAGAGAAACAAAAGATAAAATGAATTTATGGGACTTCATCAAGATTAAAAGTTTCTGCACAGCCAAGGAAACAGTCAGAAAAACTAAGAGGCAGCCCACGGAATGGGAGAATATATTTGCAAATGACACTACAGATAAAGGACTGGTATCCAAGATCTACAAAGAACTTCTCAAACTCAATACATGAGAAACAAATAAACAAATCAAAAAATGGGCAGAAGATAAGAACAGACACTTTTCCAATGAAGACATACAAATGGCTAACAGACACATGAAAAAATGTTCAAAATCATTAGCCATCAAGGAAATTCAAATCAAAACCACACTGAGATACCACCTTACGCCAGTTAGAATGGCAAAAATAGACAAGGCAAGAAACAACAATTGTTGGAGAGGATGTGGAGAAAGGGGATCCCTCCTACATTGTTGGTGGGAATGCAAGTTGATACAGCCACTCTGGAAAACAGTGTGGAGGTCCCTTAAAAAGTTAAAAATTGAGCTACCCTATGATCCAGCCATTGCACTACTGGGTGTTTACCCCAAAGATACAGACGTAGTAAAGAGAAGGGCCATATGCACCCCAATGTTCATAGCAGAAATGTCCACAATAGCTAAATCGTGGAAGGAGTCGAGATGCCCTTCAACAGATGACTGGATTCAGAAGTTGTGGTCCATATATACAATGGAATATTACTCAGCTATCAGAAAGAACGAGTTCTCAACATTTGCTACAACATGGAGAGCACTGGAGAAGATAATGCTAAGTGAAATAAGTCAAGCAGAGAAAGACAATTATCATATGATTTCTCTCATCTATGGAACATAAGAACTAGGATGATCGGTAGGGGAAGAAAGGGATAAAGAAAGGGGGGGTAATCAGAAGGGGGAATGAAATATTAGAGACTATGGACTATGAGAAACAAACTGAGGGCCTCAGAGGGGAGGGGGGTGGGGGAATGGGATAGACCGGTGATGGGTAGTAAGGAGGGCACGTATTGCATGGTGCACTGGGTGTTATACACAACTAATGAATCATCGAGCCTTACATCGGAAACCGGGGATGTACTGTATAGTGACTAACATAATATAATAAAAAATCATTTAAAAAAAAAAAAAAGAAAGAAAGACATTGAGGAAGACACAAAAAGATTGAAAAATATTCCATGCTCATGGATCGGGAGAATTAACATAGTTAAAATGGCCATGCTACCCAGAGCAATCTACACTTTCAAAGCTATCCCGATCAAAATACCCAATGACATTTTTCTAAGAACTGGAACAAAAAGCCCTTAAATTTGTGAGGAACCAGAAAAGGCCCCGAATCGCCAAGGAATTGTTGAAAAGGAAAAACAAAGCTGGGGGCATCACAATGCCGGATTTCGAGCTGTACTACAAAGCTGTGATCACAAAGACAGCATGGTACTGGCACAAAAACAGACACATAGACCAGTGAAACAGAATAGAGAACCCAGAAACGGACCCTCGGCTCTTTGGGCAACTAATCTTTGACAAAGCAGAAAAAACATCCAGTGGAAAAAAGACAGTCTCTTCAATAAATGGTGCTGGGAAAACTGGACAGCTACAAGCAAAAGAATGAAACTTGACCATTCTCTCACACCATACACAAAAATAAACTCCAAATGGATGAAAGACCTCGATGTGAGACAGGAATCCATCAAAATCCTAGAGGAGAGCGTAGGCGGCAACCTCTATGACACCGGCCACAGCAACCTTTTTCATGACACATCTCCAAAGGCAAGAGAAACAAAAGATAAAATGAACTTGTGGGACTTCATCAAGATAAAAAGCTTCTGCACAGCCAAGGAAACAGTCAAAAAAACTAAGAGGCAGCCCATGGAATGGGAGGATATATTTGCAAATGATTCTACAGATAAAAGACTGGTATCCAAGATCTACAAAGAACTTCTCAAACTCAATACACGAGAAACAAATAAACAAATCATAAAATGGGCAGAAGATAAGAACAGACACTTTTCCAATGAAGACATACAAATGGCTAACAGACACATGAAAAAATGTTCAAAATCATTAGCCATCAGGGAAATTCAAATCAAAACCACACTGAGATACCACCTTACGCCAGTTAGAGTGGCAAAAATAGACAAGGCAAGAAACAGCAATTGCTGGAGAGGATGTGGAGAAAGGGGATCCCTCCTACATTGTTGGTGGGAATGCAAGTTGGTACAGACACTCTGGAAAACAATGTGGAGGTCCCTTAAAAAGTTAAAAATTGAGCTATCCTATGATCCAGCCATTGCACTACTGGGTATTTACCCCAAAGATACAGACGTAGTGAAGAGAAGGGCCATATGCACCCCAATGTTCATAGCAGCATTGTCCACAATAGCTAAATCGTGGAAGGAGCCGAGATGCCCTTCAACAGATGACTGGATTAAGAAGTTGTGGTCCATATATACAATGGAATATTACTCAGCTATCAGAAAGAACGATTTCTCAACATTTGCTGCAACATGGACGGCACTGGAGGAGATAATGCTAAGTGAAATAAGTCAAGCAGAGAAAGACAATTATCATATGATTTCTCTCATCTATGGAACATAAGAACTAGGAAGATCGGTAGGAGAAGAAAGGGATAAAGAAAGGGGGGGTAATCAGAAGGGGGAATGAAGCATGAGAGACTATGGACTCTGAGAAACAAACTGAGGGCTTCAGAGGGGAGGGGGTGGGGTAATGGGGTAGACCGGTGATGGGTAGTAAGGAGGGCACGTATTGCATGGTGCACTGGGTGTTATACGCAACTAATGAATCATCCAACTTTACATCGAAAACCAGGGATGTACTGTAATGGTGACTAACATAATATAATAAAAAATATTAAAAATAAAAAATAAAAAAATAAAACCATGCACATCTTTGTGGCTGAGTAACATTGTATGTATACATATACATATATAAACTGTAACTTCATTATCCATTCATCTATCAATATACAACTGGGTTGCTTCCATTACTTGGCTATTGAAAATAATGCTGCAATAAATGTATATGTTTTTGAATTAGTATTTTTGTTTTCCTTTTAGTGGTGGCGGTTTTTGTTTTTTGGGTTTTTTTGCATTTGTCATGATAAGCTCTGGGTGATGTATGGAATTGTTGAACCACTATATTATACACTTGAAACTAATGTAACACTGTAGGTTAACTATACTGGAATTAATAAAGTAAAATAGAATAAATTAAATAAAACAAAATAGAAGTGTTTTTATTTTCTTTCGTTAAATACCCAGCAGTGCAAATACTGGATCTTATGCCATATCTTTTTGAGGAACCTCCATCCTGTTTTCCACAGTAGCTGAACAATTCACATTCCTACCATCAGTGCAAGAGAGTTCCTTTATCTCCACATCCTCACCAATACTTGTTACTCCTTTTCTTTTTTATTTAGCCATTCTGACATTTGAAAGGCGATATCTCATTGTGGTTTTGATTTGCATTTCACTGATGATTGATGACGCTGGGCATCTTTTCATGTGTCTGTTGGCCATCTGATTGTCTTCTTTAGAAATATCTATTCAGGGGCGCCTGGGTAGCGCAGTGGTTAAGCGTCTGCCTTTGGCTCAGGGCGTGATCCTGGCGTTCTGGGATCGAGCCCCCCATCAGGCTCCTCTGCTATGAGCCTGCTTCTTCCTCTCCCACTCCCCCTGCCTGTGTTCCCTCTCTCGCTGGCTGTCTCTCTCTGTCAAATAAGTAAATAAATAAAATCTTTAAAAAAAAAAAAAAAGAAATATCTATTCAGGTCCTTCACCATAAAAAAAACTGGTACCTTATCATTTGCAACAATATGGATGGATCTAGAGAGTGTAATGCTGAGTGAAATAAGTCAAATACCTTATGATTTCACTCATACGTGGAATTTAAGAAAAAAAGAAAGAAAAAGAGACAAAAAAAGACTCTTAAATACAGAAAACAAACTGGTTGCCAGAGGGAAGGTGGGTGGCAGGATGGGTGAGGTATATAAAGGGTATTGAGAGTATACTTATCTTGACAAGCACTAAGAAATGTATAGAACTGTTGAATCATCATGTTGTACACCTGAATCTAATATAACACTGTATGTTAATTATACTTTAGTTTAAAAAAAAAGCAAAGACAAAAAAATAAAACCATGCACTTTTAAGCAGGAAAAAAACAGACTGACTTTTCAACAGACCAATATCCTGTGTGTATGAATAAACATTTGAGTAGTGCCAACCTTGCATCCCAAATAAAGGACATGCAGTCAAGGCACTTCATAGTAATTTCCTGAATTTTATCATCAAATTCTTATTTGGTTTCATCTCCCCAAAAGCTTTGGTGTTTGATCTTTAAAAAGCATTTTAGGGGAGGAGCTAGGATGGTAGAGTAGTAGGAGAACCCTAGGCTTGCCTCACCCACCAAACACAGCTAGATAAAAATCAAATAATACTGAATATCCAGGAAATCTATCTGATGACTGACAGAACACACTGTGCAACCAGAGGGAGAGAAGAGGCCAACCGTGGAAAGTAGGAGGTGCAAAGACATGGTCTGAGGTAGAAATGGATCATGGGTACACTGGAGGAGAGGGAGCCCTCACTGTGGAGAGAAGCGAGAGAGAGAGAGAGGAACACACAGAGGATCTCAAAACGCGAACACTACCCCAAAGACACCAACTGGGAAAACAAGAGGGGCTGGTTTTTATGCGTTCTTAAAACCAGCAGGGCTCAAAGCCTGGAGTTTGAGAGGTCCGTAGAGTGGCAATAGAGCCCTGAAGGTGATTCAGTACCCCTGCAGGGAAGGCAGGCAGGTAACCTAGGGTCAGATGGTGTGATCTGAGGAATGCCTAAGATGCACTGGGAGAGACTGTTCCCTCCTCTTGTTGCATGACTGAGTGAGGTGGCATGGACTCCCTGAGGACAAAAGGGCTGGCAGTCACCATTACCTTTTCCAGCCCCTGTGCACAGGCACAGAGTCATCTACTGAGTGCGGCTAACCTGGACCCTGGCTCTTTAATGCACTTTGCTCCAAACCCCTTACTCCTGTGCTCTGGTGTGACCGCCCATCTGGGTCAAACCTGCAATCAGTCCCAGCACAGCAAAACCATCCCCCAGAAGTCCAGTCCAGGTCCCCACCATACCAGGTCCCTAATGTTTGGAGTTTGAAAACTCAGCTGGCCTGGTGGGATAGAGCCCAAAGTGAACGGCACTGCTCCAGGCAGGCAAGCAACCCAGACATAGGGTGAAAACAGAAATCTGAAAAATACCTAGGACACACAAAGGGAAGTTACTTTTCTAGGAGGCCTTTCCTGACAGCAGCAAGTATAAATACCCGATGCTGGAGATGAGGGAGAGGGCTGGGGGGCATTCTTTCCCCTGACCCACAGCATAAACTAACTTCCAGAAGCAGTACAGCACCAACTACGATGGCTTACACTAAGCAATACCCCACTGCACTCTGCTAGTACTGCTATTCTAGGGCAAGTGTGCCTAAGAACCAGCACAGTGAGCCCCTTTCCCAGATCAGCACCATCCCCACACACACCATATGTACTGACCAGAGAGTTCTGCCAAGCTTCACCTCTAGTGGACATAGCATCAAGTTTCTTTTAACAAGCAGACCAGAGTACACCAAGTTAAACTTGCCACACTCTGGCCAAGGTCCAAACACTCCCCACTGCAGGCAAGGAGAAACTGTGCAGGCAACTGACCTGAGGGATAGAGCACCACAACACAGCAGCAGAGTGCACGCAGCACACACCAGACACACTTCCTGAAGCGCAGGGCCTCGGACAGTCCATGATCTCTTCTTATAAAGCCATTACTGCCAGGAGCAGGAAACATTACAGACTCTCCTAACACAGAGAAGAAGACAGAGACCTATTCAAAATGCCAACACAGAGGAATTCATCCCAAAAGAAAGAAAAAGAAAAGGTCACAGAGAGGGATCTAATAGAACCAGATATAAGTAATCTATCTGATCCAGAATTTAAAGCAACAATCATAAGGATACTAGCTGGGCTTGAGAAAAGCATAGAACACAACAGAGGCCCTTACTGCAGAAATAAAAGAGCTAAAAACTAAGCAGGCTGAAATGAAAAATGCAATAACCAAGATTCAAAACCAAATGGATGTACTAACCACAAAGATGGATGAAACAGAGGAATGAATAAGTCATATAGAAGACAGAAACATGGGAAATAATGAAGGTGAACAAAAGAGGGAAAGAAAAACCTTGATCACAAAATTAGACTTACAGAACTCAATGACTCCATAAAGAATACTAACATTTCTATCATAGGAGTCCCAGAGGAAGAAGAGTGGTGAAAAGGGGCAGAAGATTTACTCAAGGAAATTATAGTTAAAAACTTACCTATTTGAGGAAGAAAAGAGACATCCAAATCCCAGAGGCACAGAGAACTCTCATCAAAATCAACAAAAGAAGGCCAACACCAAGACATGTTGTACTTAAATTTATAAAACATAGAGATAAAGAAAAAATCCTAAAAGCAGCAAGACAAAAGAAGTCCCTAACTTCCAAGGGTAAACCAATAAGGTTAGCAGCAGATCTCTCCACAAATACGGCAAGCCAGAGGCAGTGGCATGATATATCAACATACTGAATGGGGAAAATAGGCAGCCAAGTATATTTTATTGAGCAAAGCTATCACTCAGAGTAGAAAAATAAGATAAATAGATAATAAATAAAGACTTTCCCAGACAAAAACAAAATGAGTTCATGAACACTAAACCAGCCCTGCAAGAAATTGTAAAGAGGACACTCTCAGTGGCAAAGAAAAACCAAAACTTACAAAGACTAGAAAACACAGAGAAAATCTCCAGAGACAACAAAACAAATAATACAAGGGCACCAAATTCCTATCTACCAGTTATCACTCTGAGTGTAAATGGACTAAATGCTCCAATCAAAAGACATAGGGTGTCAAAATGGATTTAAACGAAAAAAAAAAAGACTTATCTATATGCTGCCTACAAGAGACTCATCTCAGACATACAGACACCTGCAAATTGAAAGCGAGGGGATGGACGTGAAAAGAAAGTCAGAGTAGCGATACTTATATCACACAAATTAGATTTTAAACCAAAGATTGTAACAAGAGATGAAGAAGGGCAGTATATCATAATTAAAGGGGCCTACACAACAAGATCTAACAATTATACATATATATGCCCCCAACATGGCAGCATACAAATATATAAACCAATTAATAACAAAATTAAAGAAATACATTGATAATAATACAATAAGAGGAGGGGACGTTAGCACCCCACTCACACCAATGGACAGATCATCTAAGCAGAAGATCAACAAGGAAACAAGGGCTTTGAATGACACACTGGACCAGATGGACTTAACAGATATATTCAGAACATTTCATCCTAAAGCAGCAGACTACACATTCTTTACAAGGGCACATGGGACATTCTCCAGAATAGATCACATACTGGGTCACAAATCATGTCTCAACTGTTATAAAAAAATTGAGATAATTCCATGCATATTTTCAGACCATAATACTATGCAACATGAAATCAACTATAAGAAGAAATTTGGAATGCGGCGCCTGGGTGGCTCAGTCGTTAAGCATCTGCCTTTAGCTCAGGGTGTGGTCCCAGGGTCCTGGGATCCTGCATGGGGTTCCCTGCTCTCCCCTGGGAGCCTGCTTCTTCCTCTCCCACCCCCCCTGCTTCTGTTCCCTCTCTCGCTGGCTGTCTCTCTCTCTGTCAAATAAAATCTTAAAAAAGAAGAAGAAGAAGAAGAAGAAGAAGAGGAGGAGGAGGAGGAGGAGGAGGAGGAGGAGGAGAAGAAATTTGGAAGAACCATAAATACATGGAGGTTAAAGAACATCCTACTAAAGAATGAATGGGTCAACCAGGAAATTAAAGAAGAAATTAACAAATACATGGAAACGAACAAAATTGAAAATATGATGGTCCAAAACCTCTGGGATGCAGCAAAAGCACTCACAAGAGGGAAACAGCAATACAGGCTATATCAAAAAGCAAAAAAAATCGTAAATACACAACTAAACCTTACACCTAAAGGAACTAGAAAAAGAAAAAAAAAAATGAAGCCAAAGTCCGGCAGAAGAGAAATAAATTTTAAAACAAATCAATGTTATAGAAATTAAAGAAAAAACAGTAGAACAGATCAATGGAACCAGGAAATGTTTCTTTAAAAAAATTAATAAAATGGATAAACTCCTAGCCAGACATGAAAGAAAAGAGAAAGAAGAACTCAAATAAATAAAATCACAAATCAGAAAGGTTAATTCACAACCACTACCACAGAAATACAATTATAAGAGAATATTGTGAAAAATATGCCAACAAACTGGACAATCTGGAAGGAATGGGAAAATTACTAGAAACATGTAAACTACCTAAACTAAAACAGAAAGAAATGGAAAACTTGAACAAACTGATAACCAACAAAAAAAACTGAATCAGTTATCAAAAATCTACCAACAAACAGAAGTCTAGGGCCACATGGTTTCACAAGGGAATTCTAACAAACATTTAAAGAAGAGTTAATACTATTCTTCTCTAACTATTCCAACAAATAGAAATGGAAGGGAAAATTCCAAATTCATTCCATGAAGCCAGATTGACCCTAATTCCAAAACAAGACAAAGACCAAAAAAAAAGAGAACTAAAGGCCAATACCCCTGATGAACATGGATGCAAAAACTATCAACAAATACTAGCAAATTGAATCCAATAATACATTAAAAGAATCATTCACTGGGGCGCCTGGGTGGCTCAGTCAGTTAAGCATCTGCCTTCAGCTCAAGTCATGATCCCAGGGTTCTGCGACCAAGCCCCATGCCAGGCTCCCTGCTCAGCGGGGAGCGTGCTTCTCCGTCTCCCTCTGCCACTCCCCCTGCTCGTGCTCTCTCTTTCTCGCTCTCTCTCTCAAATAAATAAATAAAATCCTTTTAAAAAACCATTCACCAAATCAAGTGGAATCTATTCCTGTGTTGCAAGGTGGTTCAATATTCACAAAACAATGTGATACACTACATAAATAAAAGAAAGGATAAGAACCATACAATCCTCTCAACAGATGGAGAAAAAGCATTTGACAAACTACAGCAAACTTTCTTCATAAAAACCCTCAACAAAGTAGAGACAGAGGGAACACACCTCAACTCATAAAGACCATATCCAAAAGACCCACAGCTAATATCATTCTCAAGGGGGAAAACAGACACTGTAACTCCACGGTCAGGAGCAAGACAAGATGTTCGCGCTCGCCAGTTATTCAAAATAGTACTGAAAATCGTAGACTCAGCAATCAGACAGCAAAAAGAAATAAAAGCATCCAAATCAGAAAGGAGAAGTCAAACATTCACTATATGCAGATGATATGATACTCTATGTAAAAAACCCAAAAGAACCCACCAAAAAATTGCTAGACCTAATACAATTAATTCAGCAAAGTTGCAGGATATGAAATCGATGTGCAGAAGTCTTTTGCATTTCCACACACCAAAAATGAAGCAGGGGAAAAAGAAATCAAGGAACCAATCCCATTTACAATGCTACCCAAAACAGTAAGATACCTAGGAATAAACTTAAAAAGTAAAAGATCTTTACTCTGAAAACTATAGAAAACTTATGAAAGAAGTTGAAGATGACACAAAGCAATGGAAAAATATTCCATGCTCATGGATTTGAAGAACAAACATTGTAAAAATGTCTATACTACCCAAAGCAATCCACACATTTACTGCAATCCCTATAAAATAACACCAGCATTTTACACAGACCTAGAAAAAAAATCCTAAAATTTGCATAAGACCACAAAAGACTCTGAATACTTAAAACAATCCTGAAAAAGAAGAGCAAAGCTGGAGGCATCACAATTCTGGACTGCAATCCATATTACAAATAGGTAGTCATCCAGAAAATATGGTACTGGCACAAAACACACACATAGATCAATGGAACAGAATACAGAAGCCAGAAATGGACCCTCAACTCTATGGTCAACTAATCTTCAACAAAACTGGACAGGAAAATATATCCAATGGAAAAAAGTCTCTTCATTTTTTTGTTTGTTTTTTAATTATGTTATGTTAGTCACCATACAGTACTTCATTAGTTTTTAATGTAGTGTTCCATGATTCATCGTTTGCGTATAACACCCAATGCTCGTTGCAATATGTGCCCTCCTTCCTGGTGATGGGTATTAACAAAGTCTCCTCAATAAATGGTGTTGGGAAAATTGGACAGCAACCTGCAGAAGAATAAAACTGGACCACTTCCTTACTCTATACACAAAAATAAACTCAAAATGGATGAAAGACCTAAATGTGAGACAGGAAACAATCAAAATCCTTGAGGAGAATACAGGCAGCAACCTCTTTGACCTTGGCCGTAGCAACTTCTTACTAGACATGTCTCCCAAGGCAAGGGAAACAAAAGCAAAAATAAACTATTGGGACTTCATCAAATTAAAAGGTTCTGCATAGCAAAGGAAATAATCAATAAAACTAAAAGGCAGCCTACAAAATGGGAGGAGATATTTGCAAATGTCTTATCAGGTAAAGGGCTATTATCCAAAATCTATAAAGAACTTACCAAACTCAACACCCGCCCCCAAAAAAAAAATCCAGTCAAGAAATGGGCAGAAGACATACAAATGGCTAACAGACATGAAAAAATGTTCAACATCACTCGGCATCAGGGAAATAGGAATCAAAACCACAATGAGATACCACCTCACACCAGTCAGAACGGCTAAAATTAACAACTCAGGAAATGACAGATGTTGGTGAAGATACGGAGAAAGGGGAACATCTTACACTGTTGATGGGAAGGTAAACTGGTTTAGTCACTCCAGAAATAGTATGTAGAGTACTCAGGAAGGAAAAACTAGAATTACCCTACAACCCAGCAATTGCACTACCAAGTATTTATACAAAGGATACAAAAATACTGATTCAAAGGGGCACCTGCACCCCAATGTTTATAGCAGCAATGTCCACAATAGCCAAACTATGGAAAGATCCCAGATGTCCACCAACAGATGAATGGATAAAGAAAAGGTGGTATATATATATACAATGGAATATTACTCGGCCATCAGAAAGGATGAAATCTTGCCATTTTCAAGAACGTGGATGGAACTAGAGGGTATTATGCTAAGCAAAATAAGTGAATCAGAGAAAGAAAAATACCATATGATTTCAGTCATATGTGGAATTTAAGAAACAAAACAGGTGAACATAGGGGAAGGAAAGGAAAAATAAAATAAGGTGAAATCAGGGAAGAAGACAAATAATAAGAGACTCTTAACTACTGAAACAAACTGAGGGCTGCTGGAGGGGAGGTGGGTAGGGGTATGGGGTAACTGGGTGATGGACATTAAGGAGGGTGCTTCATGTATTTTATGGCACTGGGTGTTACATGCAACTGATGAATCAGTAAACTAGCAATACTCTATGTTAATTAATTGATTTTAAATTAAAAAAATAAAATAAAATAAAATGCTTAGAATCAGAAGGGTGACATCATCAATATAGCAAAAGAGGTCTACCATCTCCCACCCTAAGAACACTGATTGTGACACAAACAACAGACGACAGTGCCTTTGTTCACTCTGGCCATCCAGCAGAGAAGTCCCAGCACACCGTTGGAGCAGAGACCAACCCAAGATTGGATGCCCTGAAGAACAGCTTCCCTTTACTACCCAGGTCTCCTCAAACCCACAGCAGCAAAGCTCCAGACAAAGAGAGACCTCCTCAGCCTGCAACTTCTCCGTCAGGGGCCGTGGGAACATGTGAGTGAGCACCGGGCTTCCCCAGCTGGGCAGGTTGCTCCTGCACTGCTGGTCGGAATGTCAGTTGGGTGGCCACCTTGGAAAACAGTATGGAGGTTCCTCAAAACATTAAAGATAGAACTACCCTATGGTACAGCAGTTCTACTCCTGGGTATTATTCTCAAGAAAACAAAAACACTAATTTGAAAAGGTGTACACACCCATGTTCACTGCAGCATTACTTACAACAGCTGAGACGTAAGTGCCCGTTGATAAAGAAAATGTGGTAATACATATTCCACAGAATATTATTCAGCCATTAAAAATTGAAATTGTGGGGTGCCTGGGTGGCTCAGTAATTTAAGGGTCTGACTCCTGATTTCAGCTCAGGTTATGATCTCAGGGTCATGACATCAAGCCCCAGGTCTGCCTCCATGCTCAGCGTGGCGTCTGCTTCAGATGCCTTACCCTCCCCCCCTCCCTCCCCCTCTGATCTACCCAAGCTCATTCTCTCTCTCTCTCTCTCTCTCTCTATGTCTCTTTCTCTCTTTCAATATATAAATAAATAAAATCTTTTTTAAACATGAAATTTTGCCACTTGTGACCACACGGATGGGTCTTGAGGGAATAATGCTAAGTGAAATAAATCAGACAGAGAAAGACAAATACCATATGACCTCAACAATGTGTGAATCTTAAAAAAAAAAAAAAAAAAAAAAAAAAAAACCTGGACAGAAAACAGAGGGGTGGTTGCCAGAAGTGAGGGTGGGTGAGAAGGTGAAGGGGATCAAAACTCGTTATACAACAATTAACGGGTTGGGACCTAAGGCACAGCGTGTTGACTATAGTTAATAATACTGTATTGCATATTTGGAAGTTTCTCGGAGTAAATCTGTTTTTTAAGATTTTATTTATTTGAGAGCAAGTGAGAGAGTGAGTGAGAGCATGAGCAGGGGGGAGGGACAGAGAGAGAGGGAGAGGCAGACTCCCTGCTGAGCAGGGAGCCCAACGCAGGACTTGATCCCAGGCTCTGGGATCATGACCTGAGCCAAAGACAGACGCTTAACTGACTAAGCCACCCAGGCGCCCCTTAGAGATTAGATCTTAAAAGTCATTATCACAAGAATTTAAAAAGTTTGTAACTCTGTAGGCTGATGAATGTTCCCTAACCTTAGTGTGGTGATCACCACCTTGCAGTACATGCAAATACTGAATCAGTATGTTGTGCACATGAGCCTAATATATCAATTGTACCTCACATTTTAAAAAACCACAATGAGATACCACATCACACCACTCAGAATGGCTAAAATTAACAAGTCAGGAAACAACAATTGATGTTGGCAAAGATGTTGGCAAGGATGAGGAGAAAGGGGATCCCTCCTACACTGTTGGTGGGAATGCAAGTTGGTACAGCCACTTTGGAAAACAGTGTAGAGGTCCCTTAAAAAGTTAAAAATAGAGCTACCCTATGACCCAGCATTTGCACTACTGTACACAAAAGATACAAACGTTGTGATCTGAAGGAACACCTGCACCCCAGTGTTCATAGCAGCAATGTTCACAACAGCCAAACTATGGAAAGAGCCAAGATGTCCACCGACAGATGGATGGGTAAAGAAGATGTGAGAAACACACACACACACATACACACACACACACACACACACACACACACACACACACACACTGGAATATTACTCAGCCATCAAAAAGGATGAAATCTTACATTTGCAATGATGTGGATGGAACTGGAGGGGATTATGCTAAGT
Organism: Ursus americanus; assembly: GCF_024610735.1. Classification (NCBI taxonomy): domain Eukaryota; kingdom Metazoa; phylum Chordata; class Mammalia; order Carnivora; family Ursidae; genus Ursus; species Ursus americanus. The sequence goes on from NC_142158.1 coordinate 642,887, forward strand.
GAAATCAGCCAGAGAAAGACAATTACTATACGATCTCACTCATATGTGGAATTTAAGAAACAAAACAGAGGATCATAGGGGAAGGGAGGAAAAAATAAAGTAAGAAGAAATTAGAGATTAGCCATGAGAGACTCTTAACTATAGGGAACAAACTGAGGGCTGCTGGAGGAGGGTGGGGGGATGGGGTAACCGGGTTATGGACATTAAGGAGGCCATGTGATGTAATGAGCACTGGGTATTATATGCAACTGATGAATAACTGAACTCTACCTCTGAAACTAATAATACTATATGCTAATTAATGGAATTTAAATAAAATAAGATATTAAAAAAACTGACACTAAGTGGTATCATCCCAGGAAAAGACACACTGAGTGGTAGAGCAGAATTCAAAGCTAGAAACATACCAGCACCCTCACACGCACACATATGTGCAGGACCTTTATATATTCAAGAGCTATGATGGCATCTCTGGGGAAAGTAAAACTATTTCAGTAAATTAAACTGGAATTTGGTTACTTACATGGCAAAACAAATTTGGTCTCTCACCCTCTACCATATAAATATATTAATTCTAGGTATATTTAGGGTATGACTTCAAAACGTTTAGGAACCTTAGTATCTTTCTCATTTTAGAATAGAGAACAATTTCTTTTTTTCTTATTTTTAAGATTTTATTTATTTGACAGAGAGAGAGAGAGAGAACAAGCAGGGGAGCTGCAGGCAGAGGGAGAGGGAGAGGGAGAAGCAGACTCCTCTCTGGGCAGAGAGCCCAACGTGGGACTCAATCCCAGAACCCTGGGATCATGACCTGAACTGAAGGCAGATGCTTAACCGACAGAGCCACCCAGGCGCCCACCAATTAAAAGATTCTTCCATGCTTCAATTTACAAATTCTGATGACGAAGAGACATATTTTTTAAAGTAAAATGTCAAGCGACAAACAGAGAAAAAATGTTGCTGGACACACAATCAACAGACAGTTGAAAGCAGTTATAAAGAACCCTATAAATTAAGAAGAAAAAAAGGAGAAGCAAAGCCAAAGAACAATTGTCAGAATCTACAAATGGGTTTTTCACAGACAATTATACGTAGAAGTAAATCCATGAAGATGTAGTCAACCTCATTAGTTATTAGGGAAATGAAAATCAAGATGGCAACTAGATAGCACTTACAATCTTTCAGCTGGCAATGACTTAAAAGTCTGCAACACCAGGCACTGGAGAAAATGTAGATTAATGGAATAATTTTTACAAAACTAGCATGGGATAAATTGATAGAACCACTTTGGAAGAAAATGCCTTCTAAAGTTTGCTTATCCCATAACCAGCAATCCCTGTCCTAGGCATACATTCAAAAGACCTTCCTGCAAACAGGACCTGAGAGACATAAAAAAAATTGTTCATCCTAATGCCTTTCACATAAGCCAAGAACTGTAATCAGAAAGTGAAGAAACAAATTAATTGTAATATATTCACAAATGGAATATTATACAGTCGTGGAAATAAATGAACCACACCTACACAAAATATATTGGATAATCTCACTGACAGGTGAGATTATTAGGTGAAAAAAGGAAAGTCCCAAAAGCACAGATAAGATGTGATATCTTTTGTGGAAGTTCAAATAAACTAATCTTTAAAATACATGCCATTTAGACACTGACATATGCATGTGAGTGGGTTGGTACACAAATCATATTCTAATGCACGTGTGTGATGAACACCAAATTCAAGATCACCCTGGGGGTCAGGGAGGAAGAAGAGAGAGTGTAAAGCCATAGAGGGAGCTATAAGCTGGTAGTGAGACCCCCGTTCCCGAGTTGCGTGGTAGGCTACTTATGTTCATGGTACTATTTTTTTTTTTAAGATTTTATTTATTCATTCGACAGAGAGAGACAGCCAGCGAGAGAGGGAACACAAGCAGGGGGAGTGGGAGAGGAAGAAGCAGGCTCCCAGCGGAAGAGCCTGACGTGGGGCTCGATCCTAGAACGCCAGGATCACGCCCTGAGCCAGAGGCAGACGCTTAACGACTGCGCCCCCCAGGCGCCCCCATGGTACTATTTTTAACTCACTGAAAACAGAACAGTGATGATATGGCTCATGAATCACATGTTTATGATTAATTTTTTTAAAAACAAACATTTTCTTTCTTGCAAACACAACACCTAGAAAATTGCCTACTATTCTCCAATTTGATTGATGTCACACCCACTCAAAAAAAAAGTTCAGTTAAATGTGTTACTTTTTATAGACATGGTTTACATTATATTTTCAATATTCAATAGTAAATTTCATACATAAATAAGTTCATCTCTGAAATTAATTTCCATGGAGGAAAACTAAAAGGAAAAATAAGGAACAAAAGAACAGGTGAAACTCAATGTCTTAAGGGAAACTTTCCTAAAATAGTTGTTTGGGTAAGCCTCTGACCAGGATGTAAGATCTATTAATCACCTCTGTGGGGGACTAGTCCCCCGGGGTCTACACCACATTAACCTTTAGAGTCCTACAAAAACACTTCTTGGAGCACACAGAGACCAGTAGAGGGCTCTCCTGGTTGAATTGGGCAGAGATCCACCTACAAACGTGTCCAACAGGAGTGCACACAAAAGACAACAAATATCCCATCAAAAATACATTCAACAAACCATTCATCCAATTTTCCACCTGTCCCACATGTAGTTTTTCTCCAATATCCACATTAAAGAACTCACTGAATCTTAGTTCAGCTGTTGCATTCAATGCAAATGTGATCCTGCTGTCAGTACAAGAAAGTGGGGGCTAATCAGTATTTCATGGACTCAGTAACTTGCCAAACAAGAACGCTGATTACCCACGAAATGAAGGCTCGTCATCATGGGAACATGGGCACCTTTGGACTATGTAAGAACACGACAGCTGTGAACTCTTCCTTCCTGAAACGTAAATATGTTCTAATTTCCTTTCTAGTTTTCTCTCTATATCATTCTGTACATTCAAATTATGTTTAAATATGTTTGCTTTTATTCTCTTACATTTCACTAAACAAAGGAACATTAGAAACTTGAAGTCCAGGGGTGCCTGGGCGGCTCAGTCGGTTCAGCATCTGCCTGCGGTTCAGGTCATGATCCCAGGGTCCTGGGATCCAGCCGTGCCTTGAGCATCCCTGCTCAGTGGGGAGCCTGCTCTCCCTCTCCTTCTGCCCCTCCCCCTCCTCTCGCTTTCCTCATGCTCTCGCACTCTCTCTCTAATAAATAAATAAAATTAAAAAAAAAAAAAAAGTCCACACCATGAAAAATGAAAACCTGTTTCAGGAGAAATATCTTTTTTTTTAAAGATTTTGTTTATTTATTTGACAGAGAGAGACAGCCAGCCAGAGAGGGAACACAAGCAGGGGTAGTGGGAGAGGAAGAAGCAGGCTACTAGCGTAGGAGCCTGATGTGGGGCTCGATCCCAGAACGCCGGGATCACGCCCTGACCTGAAGGGAGACACTTAACGACTGAGCCACCCAGGCGCCCCGGAAATATCTCTTTTTTAACATCCATTTCTTCAGCTTGCATTCTCTCCTTTTTAATATTACATTCACTTATATGTTAAAATTTTAAAAATAGCTAAAAGTTGAGACGCAAAGCTTAAACCACTATGGAAATGTTTACAAGCATAAAGGAAAAGTCCTATATTTGGATTCACAACATTAAACTACATAATGTGTAATTTCAGGTTTGACACATCTGATAAGGATTCCTGGGGCCTTATGGGACCCAAAGCTTAAACTGAGCCAGTAATGTTTTTCAGCTGCAAAACCTAGCTAACAGGTATTTTAGAAATTGTCCGTCTTCAGTTGTACAGCATACCTAGAGTACGTGCTCACTTCCCAACTTGCCAATTGGAGGAACTCAGTAAGCCACGGTGAGTCCAACTGACAGCAAACGAAGAAGCATGGTAATTAAACATCACAGAGCGTTAGGGGCAGCTGACAGCCAGCAAGAACTTAGTCTGCGAACATAAAGCTAAGATCATATTGGATACTAGGTTCTAATATTGAAGGAAACTCAAAAGACATATAAACAATTTTTAATGAGCTATACTAAACAATATTGTATAGAGATGCATATTTGGGTAATAAAGCTATAAAATACAAGGAGGTGATTACTATAAACATCAGGGTAGTGAATACTTCGGGGACAGGGATGGGTAACGATTGGGATGCAGCACAAAGAAGCTCCTGGGGTGCTTGCCAAGGTGCTGTCTCTGGACCTGCCTGTTAGTTACAAGAAATTCACCTGAACTCATCAAACTTTTGCTTTTCTCTGTATCTATGTTTTGTTGTATAATAAACTGTTCTTCATAATGAAGTCATGTTGAATTGGCTTACTCCATGTTACTTCCAGAATAAAGAAAAAGAGCCAGTGCGTGGATGTAGGGATGACGCACAGATGAAAGGACAGCTACGAAGCTCTGAAAACAGGAGTGTGTGAACATTCTGTGGAAGACCTCCTTCAGGGGCAGAAGGCTGGATCGTGCTTTCTGAGTCTATTTCAACTTTAAAATTCTATGGCCTTTTAATTCCCAACACTATCCCAATGCTATGTTTTTAGAGAACACCCAGTGCATTTTATAATCCATGTTGGGAGCTAAATCCTCTGTCCTCTCCTGCCTCTGGGATTATCGGTTCAGTATGTACATCTTGCTTGTGGGCCCTTTTGTGTACATGAGTGTCTGTGCATTTAAAAAGTTAGGCAAACGTAAAATTTTAAGCATTCCAAGTTTAGTTCTAGCCTATCGTGGTAAAATCACCAGTGTGAAAAATGAGGAGAGCAGGGGTAAATAGAATAATAATAATTTGTGGGTAGGTGAATACAATTTTTAATTTTGAATATTAAATATGAACCGAGCACTGTTCCTAGTGTTTTCACAAATATTAACCCTCACTACCTCCCTTTGAGGAATATTATTATCTTCAGTGAACATACAGAAAACCTGGTGTACAAACAGGTTACAAAACCGCCCAAGGACACATTACCTCCAAGTAGTGAAGCTGGGATTTGACACCAAGCTCTGAGTCCAGAATCTGTGCACTTAAGCACTACGCTCAACTTAGCTGACCTCCGACCACATAAAAACTTCACACTTAAATTTCCATGTTGTATTGAGAAAAACGATATCCCTATCTCGTACTACTTGATAATAACCGTTCCTTTTCACGACTGTAACACTTCCATGTTCTAACTAAACTGCGAAATATACTGTAATTTAATTTCCTTACTTTACTGTAACCGCAGCAAATAAATTTATTAGTCCTTGTCCCCAAACACACTCTGAATACAAAGCACCCTAGGTCTGAAGTTCATGGTCAGAAATTATATGCAAAAAACATTTATAAGCCAAAAAAAAAAATTAAAAACTGAAAAAGTATAAATAATCCAATCATTAAACATTCCATCTATTTAATGATATGATAAAGTATTCAGAAATAGTGAAATCTATGTGTTCTTAATCCCTCTTCTGTAATCTTTCAGAATTGAAATGAGGCTTTACCTACATGGTTCCAAAGCTACCAGAGGATTGACTCATATAATTGGTAAAGGCCATGCAGAAAAACAACCCACTGACTGCTTGTTCGAGTTCCCTCCCTTGCTAATTCTGCTGAGTGGCAGGTGAGTAGGAGCTAACACGGGTGACTGCTGTGTGTATGTGGTAACCAAATGTTTCTGGAATTAGTTTTTAACTCTGCAACAAGTCAGTAGGCTGTTGACAGTGTAACAGCAGTCATGAAAGGCAGTCCAAGAAACATGGGTCCTCTGCACATGAAATGAAGGTTAAAAGGAAAGACGATATTTTCCTGGCACCACACAAGGTCACTATGATGGGGAACACCAAAACTGGTGCAGGAACAGCAGTGTCTGCAATAATGAGTAGGAGCGGAAACACGAGGAGGAGGCTGGTGGTGCTGTGATGACAATGGCTGGAACAAACACGTCTAGAAGCGAACATGGAAGTGACCCTGCTACCAATGGTGGAGCTCATCCCTAGAAAATGGGTCATGTAACTTTTTATCCCAAACTGCACTCCTTTGACAAGGGAAAAATGTGTCATGATTAAGTGACGCTTATGCCATATATTCAAGAAAGAACAACTCCTCAAAATACATCTCACTCTTCAATTATATCATTAACGTGGATTTCTTACCTAACCAAAACACACAGAACCATAGGTGTCATGGCATATTAAGTTCCTTCAATGACTTACAATTCAGTGTGATTGGGTTTGCCATGTTATTGTCAAAACCACCCTGGTTATGAGTGAACACAGAGAGGTTTGGGGCACTGAACACAGGGAGAGTGTTAACAGAGGTGTTCCAAACGGGAGAGAGCAAAAAACAACTGCATCTGGGATACTCAGAGCAAACTACAGAGATTTTTATTTCTACCTAGAGCTGATGCTATTTTGATTACCGTGATTTGTCTCCTAGACTTTCCTAAGGAGCCATGGACACAAACAATGGAAGTTCCACTACGGATTTCATCCTGCTGGGGTTTTCTGATCGACCCCAACTGGAACGCATCATCTCTGGGCTTGTCTTCATCTTCTACATTGTGACTCTGGTAGGAAACACAACCATCATTCTTGTATCTTACCTAGACGCCCAGCTCCACACTCCCATGTATTTCTTCTTATCCAATTTGTCTTTTTTGGATCTCTGCTATGCAACTAGCATTATCCCCCAGATGCTGGTAAATCTATGGGGTCCAACAAAGTCTATTACCTATGGAGGATGTGTGCTCCAATTCTTCTTTGCCCTTGACCTGGGATCTGCTGAATGTCTTCTCTTGGCTGTGATGGCCTATGACCGCTATGCTGCTGTCTGTCAACCTCTTCACTACACAGTGATAATGCACCCTCAGCTTTGCCAGAAGATGGTGCTCACCGCCTGGTTGGGTGGCCTCAGCAGTGCCTTAACTGTATGCTCCTTAACTTTGAATTTGCCAAGATGTGGGCACCGAGAGGTAGATAATTTTTTGTGTGAGATGCCAGCATTGATCAAGATGGCTTGTGTCTACTCAAAAGTAATTGAGATCACTGTATTTGCTCTTGGAGTGGTATTTCTTCTAGCACCTATATCACTAATTCTCATCTCATACGGATTTATCACTCAAGCAGTTGTGAGGATCAAATCAGAGGCAAGGTGGCGTAAGGTCCTTAATACATGTGGCTCCCACCTCACAGTAGTAACTCTGTTTTATGGAACAATCATCTACATGTACATGAAGCCACAGAATAGCACATCCCAAGATGAGGGGAAGTTCCTTTCTCTCTTTTACACGATCATCACACCCACCCTTAACCCTCTGATCTACACTTTAAGAAACAAAGATGTGAAGAACGCAGTAAAGAGAACACTATGTTTAGGAAAATGGTCAGCCAAGTCATGAGTTAGATGGAAGACAGCTAGGAAATATTGACCTTTACCAACAGAAGATGAACTGATTCATTTATGCAAAGAGCTTTTAGTGGGTGTTCACCACGTACCAAGATTTGCTGTAGGTACTGACTTTGTAAATAAGTAGGAAGTAGACGGAAATTACAAGGAGAGATAGACACATAAAGAAGCTTCATACAGTTAAAAAGCTTCAACACTACTCAAGGATTACAGATAAGTAAACATATAATTATGAAATGTGGTTAAATACAATAATCAAGATATGAGCAAAGTATTAAGAAAATATTTCACAGAGAATTTTATTTTAATTTTTTTTTTAAGATTTTATTTATTTATTTGACAGAGAGAGAGACAGCCAGCGAGAGAGGGAACACAAGCAGGGGGAGTGGGAGAGGAAGAAGCAGGCTCATAGCAGAGGAGTCCAATGTGGGGCTCGATCCCATAACGCCAGGATCACGCCCTGAGCAGAAGGCAGACGCCCAACCGCTGTGCCACCCAGGAGCCCCGAGAAATTTATTTTAATGTAGGATTACACAGGACACGACTTCTTCCCACCAGAATTAAAACCTTCATGGGAAATAACATTCCCTTTCCGGCACCTGATACTGCCAATAGGGCCTTTGTGCTGGCGATCAGGTACCGTATACTGATATCTGTTCCACATTCGGCTTCTAGTTTTAACTGGATGCAGGGCCACAATGTGCGTATCGCATTCGGAGCCTGGCCTCCACCAACACAATGCCAGGGAAGCAATGTGGGCAACTCCTGGGTTATCGTCTCACATATGAAGCCATATGCTCTCACTCTTCCCCCTCCCCCTTCCTCTTGGCTGGAATGTGACTGCAGAGGGTACCTAGCTTTACCAAACCCTATGAGGGAACCGAACAGACCCACCCCTGCAGCAGAGCAATGCCTCCACACTATTACAGGAGGAAAAGCTAACCATTTAAAATTAATTAAGCCACTCTACTTTGGGGTCTCTCTGTTAGAGGAGCTTAACTTCTACCCTCCATGGCCTGATAAGGACTTCAGGCGTTTCCTGGAAGGTAGTGTGGTCCTTCAATCAGCAGCAACAGCATCACCTGGTGCCTTATCAGAAATGCACACTCTTGGGCCCACCTCAGACCTACTGACCAACCATCTGAGTAGGGACTCAGCAACTGATGTTTCTTAACAAGCACTACAGGTAATCAGGCTGAAGTTTGAGAACCACTGTTACAGAGAAGTGGGAGATGCTGAGTCTCTAAAAAGAAATTTAAAATGGTCTTGTGGACTTTAATTAATTTCCTTCCTATACATGTGTGAAAGGAGGTGAGTAACAGTTCTCAAGTATCTTAGATAGGAGAAATGAAGGAAATGAGGAGTTTTGCCTAAATGAAATCAATAGAAAAGGTTATTATTTAGAAAATGGAAGGGAGAGATGATGGCAGAAGAGTTAGGGGACCTCATTTCATCTGGTCCCTTGAATTTAGTAGATACCTAGCAAATCAATCTGAACACCTATGAATTAAACCTGAGACTTAAGAAAATAATTGCTGGAACTCCATAAATAGAAAAGTGACCACTTTTTGCAAGACAGGAGGTGAGCTGAAGTGAATCTGAGGGGACATATCAGAAGATAAACCATGAGGGAGGGAGCCTCCATAAGCCAGCTACCAGAAAGTGACAGAGCAGTGGAGCACACAGTCAGAACTTCTGGAAGTCTGCTCCAATGAGTGATGTCCTTGCATGAAAGGTGCTCAGGTGGCAAAGCGGGGCAGAATCCTAAGTGGGACAGTGTGACTCAGGATCCCACAGGTCACAGAAAGAACAGGGGTGCCTAGAACAGCAGAGTTCCCAAGCACTGGCATCAAAAGACACAGGGTATCAGATGGGATAAAAAAGCAAGATTCATCCATATACCATCTACAAGAGAATCATTTTTAGACCCAAAGCACCTCCAGATTGGAACTGAGGGTATTGAGAACCATTTACCATGCCAACGGACCTCAAAAGAAAGCTGGGGTAGCAATTCTCACATCAGACAAATTAGAAAAAGTATTGGACAAAGTACAGCATTCTTTCTTGATTAAAACTCTCCACCGTAGGTGGATAGAAGGAACATACCTCAATCTCATAAAAGCCATGTATGAAAACCCCATAGCAAATATTCTCAATGGGGAAACACTGAGAGCTTTTCCTCTAAGGTCAGGGACACGACAGGGATGCCCACTGTCGCCACTGTTGTTCAAAGTAGTACTGGAAATCCTAGCCTCAGCAATCAGACAACAAAAAGAAACAAAAAACATTCAAACTGGCAAAGAACTCAAACTCTTACTCTTCACAGATGACAAGATACTTTATGTGGAAAACCCAGAAGGCTCCACTCCCAAATTATTAGAACTCATACAGCAATTCAGTAATGTGGCAGGATACAAAATCAATGCACAGAAATCACTTGCATTTCTGTACACTAACAATGTGACTGAAGAAAGAGAGATTAAGGAATCGATTCCATTCACAATAACACCAAAAACCATAAGATACCTAGGAATAAACCTAACCAAAGAGGTAAAGGATCTATACTCTAGAAACTACAGAACACTTATGAAAGAAATGCAGAAAGACACAAAGAAACAGAAAAACATTCCACACTCATGGATTGAAAGAATAAATATTACTAAGTGTCTATGCTGCCCAGAGAAATCTACACATTTAATGCAATCCCTATCTAAATACCATCAACTTTTTTCACAGAAATGGATCAAACAATCCTAAAATTTGTATGGAACCAGAAAATACCCCAAATAGCCAGAGGAGTGGAAAACAAAAACCAAAGCTAGGGGCATCAGAATTCCAGATTTTAAGCTATATGACAAAGCTGTGATCACCAAGACAGTATGGTACTGGCACAAAAACAGGCACATAGATCAATGGACAGAATCGAGAATCCAGATACGGACTCTCAACTCTATGGTCAACTAATCTTCGACAAAGCAGGAGAGAATATCCAATGGAAAAAAAGTCTCTTCGGGCCGCCTGGGAAGGGCTCAGCTGGTTAAGCATCTGCGTTTGGCTCAGGTAATGATCCCAGGATCCTGGGATTGAGTCCCGCTTCAGGCTCCCTGCTCAGCAGGGAATCTAGTTCTGCCTCTCCCTGCCAAACACCCTGCTTGTGTGCTCGCTCTCTCTCTCTCTGGCAAACAAATAAGTAAAATCTTTAAAAAAAAAAAAAAGTCTCTTCAGCAAATGGTGCTGGGAAAATTGGACAGCCACATACAGAAGCATGAAACTGGACCATTCTCTTACACCACAAGCAAAGATAAATGCAAAATGGATGAGGGACCTCGATGTGAGACAGATCCATCAAAATCCTAGAGGAGAACACTAGCAGCAACCTCTTTAGCCTCAGCCACAGCAACTTATTGCTAGACACGTCTCCAATGTCAACGGAAACAAAAGCAAAAATGAACTTTTGGGACTTCACCAAGGTAAAATCTTCTGCAAATCAAGCTGTCTCTCTTCGCAGATGACATGATACTCTATATGGAAAACCCAAAAGACTCCACCACCAAATCACTAGAACTTACAGAGCAATTCAGTAACGTGGCGGGATACAAAATCAATGCTCAGAAATCGGTTGCACTTCTATACACGAACAATGAGACTGAAGAAAGGGAAATTAGGGAATCCATCCCATTTACAATAGCACCAAATATCATACATAATCTCGGAATTAACTTAACCAGAGAGGTAAAGGATCTATATTCTAGAAACTATAGATACCTCTTGAAAGACATTAAAGAAGACACAGAACGATGGAAAAACATTCCATGCTCATGGATCGGAAGAATTAACTTAGTTAAAATGTCTATGCTACCCAGAGCAATTTACACTCTTAATGCCATCCCGATCAAAATACTAATGACATTTTTCAAAGAGCTGGAACAAACAGCCCTTAAATTTGTGTGGAACCAGAAAAGACACCGAATCGCCAAGGAAATGTTGAAAAGGAAAAACAAAGCTGGGGGCATCACAATGCCGGATTTCAAGATATACTACAAAGCTGTGATCACCAAGACAGCATGGTACTGGCACAAAAACAGACACATAGACCAATGGAACAGAATAGAGAACCCAGAAATGGACCCTCAACTCTAGAGTCAACTAATATTCAACAAAGCAGGAAAGTATGTCCAGTGGAAACAAAGACAGTCTCTTCAACACACGGTGTTGGGAAAATTGGACAGCCACATGCAGAAGAATGAAACTGGACCGTTTCCTTATAGCACACACAAAAACAGACTCAAAATGGATGGAAGACCTCAATGTGACACAGGAATCCATCAAAATCCTAGAGGGGAACACGGGAGCAAACTCCATGACATCAGCCACAGCAACTTCTTCCTAGACACATCACCAAAGGCAAGGAAAGCAAGGGCAAAAATGAACTATTAGGACTTCATCAAGATAAAAAGCTTTTGCACAGGGGTGCCTGGGTGGCTCAGTCATTAAGCGTCCGCCTTTGGCTCAGGGCTGATCCCGGGGTCCTGGGATCGAGCCCCACATAGGGCTCCATGCAGCTCGCTGAGAGCCTGCTTCTTCCTCTCCTACTCCCCCTGCTTGTGTTCCCTCTCTCGCTGGCTGTCTCTCTCTGTCAAATAAATAAATAAAATCCTAAAAAAAAAAAAAAAAAAAAGCTTTTGCACAGCAAGGGAAACAGTCAACAAAACCAAAAGACAATCTACAGAATGGGAGAAGATATTTGCAAATGACATATCAGATAACGGGCTAGTATCCAAAATCTATAAAGAACTTATCAAACTCAACACCCCAAAAACAAATGATCCAATCAAGACATGGGCAGAAGACGTGAAGACATTTCTCCAAAGACATCCAAATGGCCAAGAGACACATGAAAAAGTGCTCAACATCACTCGGCATCAGGGAACTACAAATCCAAACCACAATGAGGTACCACCTCACACCAATCAGAATGGCTAAAATTAACAAGTCAGGAAATACAAATGTTGGCAAGGATGTGGAGAAAGGGGAACCCTTTTACACTGTTGGTGGGAATGCAGGTTAGTACAGCCACTCTGGAAAACAGTACGGAGGTTCCTCAAAAAATTGAATATAGAGCTACCCTACAACCCAGCAATTACACTACTAGTTATTTACCCCAACAATACAGATGTAGTGAAAAGAAGGGGCACATGCACCCCAATGTTCATAGCAGCAATGTCCATAGTAGCCAAACTACGGAAAGAGCCTAGATGTCCATCGACAAATGAATGGATGAAGAAGATGTGGTGTGTGTATATATATATATATATACAATGTAATACTACTCAGCTATCAAAAAAACAAAATCTTGCCATTTGCAACAACGTGGATGGAGCTAGAGGGTATTATGCTAAGCCAAATAAGTCAACCAGAGAAAGACAATTATTATATGATCTCACTGATATGTGGAATTTGAGAAACAAGGCAGAGGATCATAGGGGAAGAGAGGAAAAAGTGAAACAAGACAACACCAGAGAGGGAGACAAGCCATAAGAGACTCTTACTCTCAGGAAACAAACTGAGGGTTGTGGGAGGGGAGTGGGGGAGGGATGGAGTGGCTGGGTGATGGACACTGGGGAGGATATGTACTATGGTGAGTTCTGTGAATTGTGTAAGACTGATGAATCACAGATCTGTACTCGTGAAACAAAACATTACATGTTAACAAAAAAATTAAGAATGGATCATAATAGACTATGGACTCTGAGAAACAAACTGAGGGCTTCAGAGGGGAGGGGGTGGGGGAATGGGACAGGCTGGTGATGGGTAGTAAGGAGGGCACGTATTGCATGGTGCACTGGGTGTTATACACAACTAATGAATCATCGAACTTTACATCAAAAACCAGGGATGTACTGTATGGTGACTAACATAATATAATAAAAAATATTATTATAAAAAAAGAATGGATCATAATAGATCCTACAACAAATAACATTGCCTTATTCTTTTTTTTTAAGATTTCATTTATTTATTTGACAGAAAGAGAGACAGCCAGAGAGAGATGGAACACAAGCAGGGGGAGTGGGAGAGGAAGAAGCAGGCTCCCAGCGGAGCAGGGAGCCTGATGTGGGGCTCGATCCCAGGACCCTGGGATCACACCCTGGGCTGAAGACAAAGGCTTAACCACTGAGCCACGCAGGCGCCCCATCATTGCCTTATTTCTTAATAAAAAAGTTATAACCCAGAAGAAAATAAAGCTATAAAATCCCTTAAATATAAAAATAAATAAAAATAAAAATCCATGAGCTTGTAATGAGGTTCAAAAAGAGAAACCAAACCAAAATAAAAAAATAGTTATGAATTGTTGCATTAAAAAGTACCCTCAAAATTTAGAATCAAACGTCAAATATTTATTACCTCACACAGTTTGTGCAGATCAGGAATCTGAGAGCAGCTTAGCTGCTGGTTTTGGATCTTTGAGCTGTGCTGCGTCATCTGAAGGTCCGACTGGGGGCTGGAGGATGCACGTCTAAACTCTCTCAAGTGGCTGTCGGCAGGGGCCTTCAAGTCCTCCCACATGGGCCACTCCTCACAGTGTGACAGCTGGCCTCCCTCAGAGTGAGTGATCTGAGAGGCAGGGAGAGAAAGAGACACAAAGCTGGAAGCCACAATGTCCTTTATACCTTAACGTTAGAAGTAGCGTATCATCACTTCTGCGTAGTCCACAGGCCACACACACCAGCTCTGGCACAATGTGCAAGGGAGCTGCACGTGGGAAGAATCCTGGAAGGCGGGGCTCACCCATGGCCATTTCAAAGAACGGCCAGCGCATCAGTGGTCATGGCACCTGAGGCAAGCCACTTACTCTGAACACTGGCACTTAAATTGAGAAAAGTAAACATTTATTGTCCTTCCCGTATGAACTACATTTCAGGAAAACCAAATAGCCCTAAATTTATATGTTGATGAGAGAAAAACCCTTCTGTAAAAGAAATTCCTGTTCATAAATATGACAAAAATTACTGAATCAGAAAAATCACAATTTTGCCAGCCCTAATGAAATGGCGGATTTAGGCAAAGATCAGTAGGTTAAAGCACCAAATGAAAGGCTGATGGGGAACTTTACCTGGAAATATCCAGCTGTCAAGTTAGCATCCCAGAGAGTGGAACAGTCAGACCTCGTGTGCCTCCTGATACAAAACAACAAGTACATAGCACCACCTAAGAATGATTCTCACGCACACAGGTAAACCCACCGCGAATCAAACTTTCAGAGCTAACATCTAGCTAATAGGAAATACAAGCCTAGAGAAATAAATTAAATGAAGATACAAATGGACAAAACCAGCATGCGAAAAACTCAGGACAAATGACCCAGTTTGTTTAACTGGGGTTAGGAGGGTGAGTGAGAGATGGAAAGAGGAACTATTCTAGGTCTCAATTAAAAGAAAATTTAAAGAAATAACCCCAAAAAACCATGTCCACTTTGGCCAACAGCCAGTCATGTTTTATACATTTGGGCACGTTTAGTACGCACTTAGTACTAGATGGTAACCAGGAATTATTTAAAAATTTTAGGTGGGATAGTGGCACTGTGGTTCTGCTAGAAAATGTCCCTATTTTTTAAGAAATGCATTCTCAAAAACAATGCTGAAATAACACCTTCTGAGTTTGCTTTCAAATATTTGAGCAAGAAAAACGGGGCTGGGGCGGACAGACGAAACAAGTGCGGCGGAATCTTACTTATTATTAAGTCTGAGCGATGAGTATATGCGTGCTCATCAGTCTTCGCTCAACTTTTGTGTGGGCTTAAATTTTCGTAAGGGTTTTTTTAAATTTTTGAAAAAGAGCATTCCATCACTCATCTTGTGTTTTTGGCTAATATTTAAAAGTGACTTTTTCATATATTTACGTCACAAAACTCCCGCGCACTCCAGCGAGGAACCCAAAGCCGGACCACAACGGGTCGCTGTGCTGTGACGCACTGAACGCTGCGACCCCCGCGCCCCTCGCGCCCTCAGGAACTCGCGCGAACTCCCGGGCCGGGCGCGCGAGAGGGCCCGCGGGAATTTCCGGGGAAGTCCCGACCAGCGAGTGGCCGCGTTTCCTAGAAAGTCACCGGAAGTGGGTGGTGGAGGACTAGGAAGTGGAGCTGGCACAGATGTCCCTGGTTTCTGGTTGCCTGGGGAGGTACGGGCGGGAAGGCTTGCGCCTCCAGTGCGGGCGAGGCGGGAGCTCAGCCGCCGGGTGCCCCAGGGTCGCCAGCGGGAGGGGCGGGCTTTGGAGCCGAGTCCGCGGGGAGGGGTCCGCGGCGGGCTCGCCCCCCAGACGGGGCTCCCCGCAGGTGTTCTGGCTCCCTCCCGCTCCTCCTCTCCCTTTTGTCCCCCCGATTCCTGTCCCCCGCAGCGTCCGCGCACGCATTCGTTCGCCGAGCCGCTGGGGCAGGCGCTGTTGGAGGCGCTGAAGTCCAGCCGCGATCATGGTGGCCGGGAATCCCCGCCCTCGGGAGCCTGGGAGCCCCCGGTTTCGTGGGGGGACACCGACCACGCACCGCCGACGCCGTATTTGAGTAACTTACCGTGTTGGAAAGTGGTCGAGTGCTAGTGAAAAGAATAGAGCAAAGGTAAAAGCCAGGTAAGGCGTCGGGATCGGAAGGAGAGAGTAGGTGGCAATCTTAGGGGGGGCCCCGAGAGTAGGTCTGGGGAAGATGACACCAAGCCAACGCTTGGAAGCGAGGTCATCTGCCCTGAGGATTGCTTGAGGTGGAGGGGCGGCCGGTGCAAAGGCCCTGAGGCAGAAAAGAGAGGTCCGTGTGAGTCCGGACGGCTGAACGAGGAGGAGAAGCGTGGGAGCGCCACCCGGCACGCCTGTAGGCATGCATGCCTGGGTAAGACCCGCTTTCATTCTGAGTAAGCGAGGGGGTCAGAGGGAATGGGCGCTCAGCTGTGTGCAGTAAGCTGGAGAATGGCAGGTTTTACGCGGAGATGAAATAATCCAGTTTATGGCTTAAGCACAGCACTCTCACTGTCGTATTGAGAAGAGGCAGAAGGGAAGGACAGACGAGCGGAGACCAGTGAGTAACAGTGGGGAGCAAGGCAGGGGATGGCGGCTTGGACAAGGTTGGGAGCTGCAGAGGTCCTAGTCCAGACACATAGCGGTTTCAGTTTGTCCCCCTGGGCCCCTCTTCTCCCAGAGATCATGCCCAGCAGTTCCTTTTGTTTGCTGTGTTCACTGTCCTCTTTTTCCCTTTTCATGGACTATTCAGGAAAACAAGATGTGAGACCACAGCTAGCTGAATGCTGCTGATGAACCCCAAATCCAGGGCCCTGTGTGACACTTGAAGCTGCCCTGTGGGATAGCAGGGGCCCTTTGGCTGGCATCTCCCAGGCCACGTCCAAACTTGTTGTCTGGGCAAAGCCAGAACTGACTTTGGGAGTTTGACGCAAGCAGCAGGGAAGAACCTGGACTGCGGTGGAAGACTGTAGAGAAAGCTGGGTGAAAAGATGCAGCAGGTAAGGAGAGGAGGGTCTGCAGCGTTTCCCGAGGAGGAGGAAGGAGAAGTGAGTACAGAAAAGGAAAGCAGTGGGGGCTGTGGTGGAAGTTTCCCGCTTCAAAATTCAAAATAGTTTTCCTGGACGGCCTGGTGACTATGAAAGCTTTCCGGTGATAGAGAGGAATTGAAAGACTTTTCTGTTTTTCATAAGGTGTATCAGGGACTGAGTCCCTGAATTTCTCTCCCCTCTTGGTGTGTCTGGGAGTTGATTTCCATGGACTAAACTTTATAGTTGCTTAGAGCTTGTTTTCCTCCCGTCGATAGCGTCCCTGAGGTTTTCTGTGTCTCCTAATAGGTGATGGTGTCACACGAGAGTCCAGGCCCACCACGCCAGCTGCCTGGGACCCCTGAGGCTGAGCTCCTGCAGGAAAGAGGTGAGGCACACAGGGTGTTGTGCCAGGAGGACAGCAGCTGAAAACAGCTGGGATGTGGCCGGGGGCTGGGGGTGGGGGGAGGCAGGGAGGAGATGCTTCCTGGGGCCTGGAAATCCGCTCCTTATTGAGCATTTATTGGAATTCTTCTGTTACGTCTATACTAGGCTTGGATCAGTATTGCAAGAAACTAAATTACTCAGTTTCTGCCCTCATCTTACATCAAATTTGGAAAAAAATAATCAGAAGATTCTACAAAGCAACTTACCAAGAAATGGCATTCCATCACTTACATACATACAACTCAACATGTATGATAGATGACTCATATAGGCGTACATGAAACCTGTGGTATCTTTCGGTAGCTCCTACCCCACTGGTTTTGCCACCATGTCCATGCTGAGTGTATGTAATTTTAGTTCTTTAGACCTTTTTGGAACCCTGAGATTTTAGAAGTATAGTATGAGTCCCTGAGAAACAGAAGATAGAACAGCAGCAAAGGAGGAGCGAAGGTTTTGTCGTAAAGCTTTGGGAAAAACACAGGAAGATGGGGAACTGTGAGGCTGGGCTTAGAAGTGCTGAGTGGTGGTGTGTGTGAAGAGCAAAGCGGACAAGACTGTGGCTGATGGAGGTAAAACCCAGGAGACAGCATTCAGCAGTTCGGGAGTCCTAAAGGCAGACCCTGAAAGGCAAGACTTTTGGACAGAGGACTAGGCACCTGGGCACCCCAAAAGTAGGCTTTTAGTATATATTATCTACAAAGAGAAAAAGTATATTATTGGAACTTCCAGAGGAGAAATCCTGAAATTTCAACTATATAACGAATCATAAAGGAAAATTAATAATATAGAACATATTCGGTACAAATTTAAGAGAGGTAGAAGATAAGCAACATTGCTTAACTTGGGTGTTTATTTTAATTCATTTTTTTTTAAATATAAAATTATACACCCTCTTATGGTTCACATCTGACCTGAGTCTCCTGGTCCTCTTTTTTTCATAAGACCTTAAATTCTCTTCCCATAGGTGATTTTCAGGACCATAAAGTATACAGTTACCTAACATATAATATAAACGAATGAATCTCATCCTAGATAATATCTGTACACCATTTTAACGAGTAGTTTAGTGACCGACCGAATGTTTGTGTCCCCTCAAAATTCACACATTGAAGCCCTAACCCCCATTGTGATGATATTTAGAGGTGGGGCCTTTGGGAAGTAATTTGGCTTAGATAAAGACGTAAGGGTGGGGCCACATGAAGAGATTCGTGCGTGTCCTTATTAGGAGAGGAGACCAGAACTCTCACTGCGTCCCCCACAGGTGAGGACGGAGGACGGCAAGCCAGGCACAGCCCATGCCGGCACCTGGATTTCAGACTTCAAGCCTCCAGAACCGTGAGAAGTAGGTTTCCAGTGTGTAAGCACCCAGTCTGGGTATCTTGTTACCGCGGCCTGCATTGGCAAAGGTAGTTTCGTGCCGTTTGAGCACATAGCCTGTCTCCAAGTTCATGTTTAACTCGAGGGCAGACACTGGCTTTCCAAAATCTAAAGCTAAGAAATAAATCCCGAGAATCACTGTGGTGACCAGGGACTGAGGCGGGAGAAATAGCAACTTGGGTAATGGGTAGAGAGTTTTGGTTTTGCAGGATGAAAAAGTCCTGGAGATTCTACAACGTTGTTGTTGTTTTGTTTTGTTTTTTTTTTTTTTTTAAGATTTTATTTATTTATTTGACAGAAAGAGACAGCCAGCGAGAGAGGGAACACAAGCAGGGGGAGTGGGAGAGGAAGAAGCAGGCTCCCAGCTGAGGAGCCTGATGTGGGGCTCGATCCCAGAACGCTGGGATCACGCCCTGAGCCGAAGGCAGACGCTTAACCGCTGTGCCACCCGGGCGCCCCAACACAACATTGTATTTTTAACACTGCTGAACTGTACACTTAAAATGGTTAAGATGGTAAATTGTGTTACCTATTTTTTTCCACACTTAAAACAAATTCTTAGTGTGATAAGCACTTAAAGAAAAAAGAGTAAGAAGAACCGCTGAGTTAGCAGAACTTTCCCAGTCTGTGAAGAGGGTACAGTAAAAGTCCAGGTGCGCTACGTCTGGAGGGAAGTTGGGGTAAACAGGGGTTCGCCTTGTCAAAGGCCATCCAGTGGTACACTCAAGACTGGTTTGTTTTACTGTAGTAAATTCTCCCTCAACGAGAACGTAAACAGATGCTGAACTCTGGTTCAATGTTTTGGGTGCAGTATGCTGATACCTTCGATTACTTTGAAATGCAGCAAAAAACAAAGTGGATTAATAGGCTAGTTAGCTGGACAGATGTGCGATAGAGCATAACAAATGTTAAGGTATGTGGATCTTTACTACGATTCAGCTTTTCTGTGTACTTGGAAATGTTCGTGATAAAATGTGGATGAAAAAAATAAACACAGTTGGGAGGTTTGTGTTTTTGCTGTCACAGGAGCAGAGCAGAGCGAGCGTCTGCTGTGAGCTGTGTGCAGGCCAGGCGGGTGTGGGACTGTGTGCGACAAAGAATTAGGGAGCGCGGGCTTGCAGAGTGAGACGTGAAGTGACAGAGTGGGGCCCAAGAGACCCACACACAGCCTGGGTCTTGGTCAAAAGCTGAGAGTCGCCTAAACCAGAGAAGAATTGGGGGAGGTTTCTCTGGGAAGAAACCAGTTTGCTCCTCAATTGAAGTTTTGGTAAAATTGGAATGAAATTTTGGGGACCTAAAGCCACAGGGTAGTCCTCAGGTCTTACCCACTGGTGACTAACCCCACTGGTATCTTCTGGAAGAGATCATTCAAGCCGGGATTTGGGATGTGTTGATGAACTTTCTAGAAAGGTTACTTGCCGCAAACAGTGAGGCTACAGGAAGGTTGAGCTGGCCCACCAGGAAGAAATCAGGGCCCCGTTAACTAGCAGTGTGCCAGACTACGCTGGTGTGGGGAGGACGGCTTAATAGGAGAGGGGAAGGTGGTGTTTCTTGGAGAAACTAACTGGAGGTAGAGCAGCCAGTAAGTTACCGAAAGGAATCAGTTTCGGGCCGTTTCTGGATATTTCTGTCCCACACCTCCCCTCCTTTCTATCCCCCCATCCCCACCCCAAGTCTTTCTGGAGGAAGTGACTTCAAAGTCCAAATACTGAAAGAGAGGTTATCCCACAAGCCAGGAGTCAGTGACGTGCGTTTGGGGAGGGGCGAGGTCATTCTAGGGTAAAGAGAGACCAGACAAAAACGCATAGCAGGTGACGGACAGAACGCTGGCCATCCGCATGACTTTGTGCCGTGGCCTGCTGCCCAAAACCGAACCCGAAGCTGGAGAAATAATGGGGGAGACGGAGTTTGGGAAGTTTCTACACAGGGGAAGAGAGGAGGAGAGAGGAAGGTTTCGGTAGTACTGTGCCAGATTGACCCGCCTCGTTTCCCTCAGCCCTGCCAACCCCTCCGCACCCTGCCTTTGCCAAAGAGGGAAGCCGAGGAGACCGGCCAGGCGCAAAGAGCGCACCGATGAGCCCGGCCCAAGTAAGCTGCGGCCCCTCCATCCTTCTGGAAATACAGCCCTGCCTCCTTCCACTCATCCCTGACGCCCCCACCCCACATGCAGGTGCTCCCTCTCACCAGGAACATCCCCATTCCTTCGTTGTCGCCTCTGCCATTTGTGTCCACTCCCTTTCACTTCTCCCAAATACACACAGTAACCGCCTCTCGTCTCTGTAAACCTTCTCCCAAGAGTCCTGTCCTGCCTCTCTGTCCTGAGGGCACCGGGGGGGTTTTCTCCAGGACAGCGGCAGGGAACTGTTTCAGGACTCTGTGACGTTTGAGGACGTGGCCGTGTGCTTCAGCGGTGGAGAGTGGCAGTGTCTGACCCGCGCTCAGCGGCACCTCTACGCGGACGTCATGCTGGAGAATTACGGGAACATGATCTCGGTCGGTAAGGACGTCCCTGCGCTTGGCTCAGTACTGTTTCCTCTCCTTTTCCTTTCAGTTGTATTTTTTATTGATGTACGTGGGGCCTCATATTCTAGCCTCTGTTACATAGCAAGGTAGTCACAAGAGCAGGGACTGGTCCCTAGGGTCTCCTCCTCTCCCTTCTGAGTATGACTTGTCTGAGAATATCTGTACGCGTGTTTCCATGCGACCAGACCCCTGAACAAACCCCTTCTGTACCCCAGTGGCCATTTCTTCCTTGTTTCCCTACGTGGGCAGAGGGGTCAAGGCTGGGTGTAGGACCCTGGTAGTGTTGCTCTCCACACTCTTGTTCCTTCTCCACGACCAGGCTTTGCAGTCCCTAAGCCACCTCTGATCTCCCACCTGGAGCAGGGGGCCGAGCCCTTCATTCAGGATCTGCAGGACTGGGGCTTCCTGACCTGCTCCTTCCCAGGTGAGTGATGGGAAGCTGCAGCCTCCTGCCAGGTGCCCTGGGGAGGTGGACGTAGAATGTTCTTAGTGCCCAGGCTCCCTAACGAAGAGAAAACAAATAGCAGCAAACAGTTGGGGCAGTTATTCTGTCATGATCTAATTGCTTCTTTCCCCCTATCTGATAGGCCCTTTGCAATTTGGGCCTCAGAGAAAGCTCAGTGAATTCATCTCCCTTCTGTGTATCAGTTCCTCCAGTGCCCAGAGAACGCTGCTCTACTGCCCCTAGTTTTTGTTCAGGACCTTCCCCACATTGAGCCTCAGGCCTCTGACCCTTGCCTTTCTCTGTTTGCCCTCACGGCTTCAGCTCTTAGCTGGGCGACAGGTGCCCGGTGCATGGACACTGCTCACTTCTCCCCTTTCCTGGGCAGCACTCTTGTTTCTCACTCCTGGTGTTTACTGCACAGACCGTTGTCATCTGCAGACCAGCACACCTGAAGGCAAACTCATCTCTCCCCTCAGCCCGTCTCCACTGTGCCCTCCCTGTTTCTGTACCTGAGCCTCCCTCTTTCTCACGTTGCCTCTCCACGCTCCCTGACCTGTGTACCTCGTCAGTCGTGAAACAGTACCAGCTCCTCATTCAAACTGTTTTCTCTATTTGTCCTTCAAAACGTGTCCCTTACCCACAGACCGAGCCAACTGCCCTATCACGATACCTGCTCTTCCTTCCTCCTCCCTCCTACCATCCAACAAACATTTATTGAGCAACTACTGTATATAGGCACTAGACAAGGTACTGGAGATGGCGTCAAACATTATTGCCAAGTAGGGAAGGCAGGTAGTCAGTGATGATACAGCACAGAATAGTGAGAGTCACGGAGTGGTACCTGGGATGTACAAACACGGAGTAGAAGCGTCTAAATCGGACTGGGGACCAAATGACTGTGGAGGGAATGACCATGAACCAAACGTGTGGCGTAAGGGAGGTGGCTCAGCGGAAGGAGGGGAGAGGCATTCTGGGCAGAGGGAGAATGCACTCTCGCATTCATGAAGCGTGAGCAGCGTGACCAGAACAAAGGGCTCTGAGCGGCTGGTGTGGGGAGGGCAGGAGCAAGGTCATGGTTCAGAGGGGTTTTTATAACCTGCGGACTTGGAGCTTTATTCTGACCATAGGAGCTGACATGGGTGAAGCATTCCCATCCGTGTAGCAGGTGCTTACACACATTAGCTTAGGTAACGATCCCGTCGTACAGATGAGCACCTGAGGCACAGGGAGTGCAGTCGTCCTCCCAGGTTGCACAGCCAGGAGGGTCAGAGCTAGGGTTGCAGCCTGTGGTCCCACTCCAGAGCTGGGGATCTGGCTGCATGCTTCACCTCCTTCCTGTCTTGTTAACGATGCAGTGCCACTGAGACATTTTAAGCTGAGGAGTGGCATGATTAGATTTGATTTTTAGAACGATCTGGAAGCAGAGTAGAGCACAGATTCAAGGGGAGGCAGATTAAAGGACAGTTGGGGGTGGGGTGGCAGTTAGTGAGCAGAAAAACCCTGGCAGCAGAAATAGAGAGGAAGGGGTAGAGCTGAGATAAAGAGAAGACTGATTTGAACTCTGGTTGCCTGCAGAACTTAACTCAAGCGAACTTAAGCAAAACAATGAGAATTTATTATTCAGGGGTGTCGTGGAACCTAAGAGCAGGGGGACATGAGGCCCCTCACCCCACTGTCCCCTCTGCTGCTCGGTGCCGAGGGCAGAACGTTCCCTCCCCCGGGCGGTGCACCATCCCCCAGCACTGGCTGTTGTCAGGGCGCAAGTCCAAGGAGAGAGAACCTGGCCTGGTTCGGGTGGGGGATGGCCCAGCTCTGATGTGCCCTGGCCCCCGGCGGGAAGAGTTACACTGCAGAGCAGACGGGTCCCTGGGGGGTCAGACTGCAGTCCGTGTCACGACAGGTGGGATTTGTAAAATGTCCGCTGAGCAAATCTGAGGGAGGGAGAGGGTTGAATGTGACTCAGTTTCCTGACTGAGGTGACTGGGTGAATGAGTTTGCCAGTCACTACACTAGGAGATTCTCGAGAACGAGTAGGTTTCTAAGGGTTTTTGGAAAGTGTGCAGAGTCTGAGCTGTCTTGGCAGCCTTTGGCCGTGACCGTAGCTTTCTTCCAGCCCGGGCGTCACGTACCCTTCCAGCGGCTTCGCCCTTTCACCCCTCCCGCCCCCCCGTGTTTCCCGACGTCTGAACATCTGGCATTTTCATTTCCTTGTCCAAGTATCAGCGGACAGGACCTGGCCTGGGAATGAGAAGGCGAGTTCAGAACAGGAGGTGTTCGACCGCGGCGACGTCTGCCGGGTCCGAGTCAAACATCTCCTGAAAGCCCTGTCCCAGGATGCTGAGGCTGGAGGAGCTGGTGTCCAGGATGTCAAGTTAGAGAATCCACGGGACGCGCCCGGGATGGAGACACTGGGAGAGGAGAAGGTGACCCGCAACGAAGGAAAGACCAGGGAAAACTTCGGTGCAGCCCCGAAGCGTGTTCCACAGAACGGAGTCCTCCCAGAACGGCAGCCCCACCGATGTGCCGACTGTGGCAAGAGCTTCAGCGGCCGTGCCGCCCTGGTTCTCCATGAGCGCGTGCATTCTGGCGAGAAGCCACACGCGTGTCGCGAGTGCGGGAAAGCGTTCAAGACCAGAAGCCAGCTGTCGGTGCACCGGGTCACCCACACGGGGGAGAAGCCCTTCGGCTGCGCCCAGTGCGGGAAGGCCTTCGGCAGCCGAGCCGCACTCTGCCGGCACAGGAAAGCGCACAGCGGGGAGAAGCCGCACGCGTGCGGCGCGTGCGGGAAGGCCTTCGAGAGCAGGAGCCGGCTCCGTCTGCACCAGCTGGTGCACAGCGGGGAGAAGCCGCACGCGTGTGCCGTCTGCGGGAAGGCCTTTCAGCTCAAGCACTGCCTCACCCTCCACGCCAGGACCCACACCGGCGAGAAGCCGTACGCGTGCGGCGCGTGCGGAAGAGCCTTCCGCGGGAGCTCCGACCTCCGCAAGCACCTGCGCATCCACACCGGTGAGAAGCCCTACGCGTGCGGCACGTGCGGGAGGGCCTTCCGCCGGAGCTCGGACCTCCGCAAGCACACGAGGACGCACGCGCGGGGGCCGGGCGGTGGCTGCGCGCAGTGTGGCCAGGCCTTCGGCAGCCCGGCGGAGCTCCGGCGGCACCGGAGGAGCCACGCGCCGGAGAAGCCGTACGCGTGCGGGCAGTGTGGGCGCGCCTTCCGTCATAAGTGCAGGCGCCGGGCTCACGAACGCGCGCACCGCGGGGACAGGCCGTACCCGTGCGCGCACTGCGGGAAGGCCTTCCAGGACCGGCACTGCCTCGCCGTCCACCAGCGCGTGCACACCGGCGAGAAGCCGTTCGCCTGCTCACAGTGCGGAAGAGCCTTCCGCGGGAAGTCCAACCTGACCAAGCACCAGAGAATCCACACCGGGGAGAAACCGTACGCGTGCGAGGCGTGCGGCAAGGCCTTTCATCACAGCTCCGTCCTGACGCAGCACAGACGCATCCACAGCGGGGAGAAGCCGTACACCTGCGGCCAGTGCGGCACGTCCTTCCGGCAGCGCGCGGCCCTGCTCGGGCACCAGCGGGTGCACAGCGGGGAGAGACCCTATGAGTGTGAGCAGTGTGGAAGAGCTTTCCGGGTGAGCGCGAACCTCACGGGACATAAGAGGAGACGACACGGAGGATGGCGAGCGCACGCACTCGACGAGAGTGGGAAAGCCCTCTCCCCGGGACCTGACCGGCCGTCTCAGTAGCCCGTGTTCGGCCGGCAGCCCCTGGGGAAGCGAGCCTGTGTGTGCACGTTCCCGCTTCTCCTGCTCCGGAGCCCGGCCTTGCTGTGCGGGGACTTCCAATCAGCAGTTCTAGCACCGAATACTTCCCAGTGCTTGCACGTGCCGGCCACTCTTCTCACGGCTTTGCAGTTTTAATCCCTTTAATCCATAAGACATCCCAAAAGGATGAGGAAATTAAGGTGTACAAGGAGGACAGCGGCGCAGGGTCACTTAGCTATAAGTTCTGCGCAAATGCCTCCCAGGGGCTCAGGCCCGCGCCGTTCCCGAAGGCCGGCAGCACACCTCTTAGATGGGCGGCTGCAACTCAGTTCGGCTCGGAGCTTGGTTTAGTTGATAAAATACTGATCTTTTTACCAAGGTTTTTCTGTTTAGTTTTAACTTAAAGACTGGATGGAACTTTTCCATGTGGGTTCAGGATTGCTGAGATCGGGCAGATTTAGAAATTACCGATAAGCGGGATTCAGCTCTATGCTGCTCCAGTAACCATTTACATATGGAAAGAGCATGAAACCCACCTCACTTTGTTATAAATACATCAAACTGTGCATGTGTTGATTTCTTAAATATTTACTATATCTATTTGCATGACACATGAAATGCTCTTTCAAATGTATGAGAAGTTTGCATCTACCTTTCCAAGTCTTTCAATCTCTCTTAACATACACCCTTTCAAATGTTACAAGTACGTTTTACAGACAGAATTAAAATAAATACAGTCAACAAGGCTGTTAACTAGAGATTGAAAATCCTAGGGGCTCCTGGGTGGCTCAGTTGGTTAAGCGCCAGACTCTTGATTTCAGCTTAGATCATGATCTCGGGGTTGTGAGCTGAGCTCCGCTTAGTGGAGTCTGCTAGAGATTCTCTCTCCCCCTCTCTCCCTCCAAAAAAAAATTTTTTTAATCCTATAAGAAGATGCAAATGTGTCAACCTAATTAATATAATGACCATAATTGAGAATTAAGTTTAGTCCTAAATTCCTCGGCTGGTAAAAAAAAAGAGAAAGAGAAGGATGAGCAGTGGGTTATCCAACATTTCTCAAAGGTGTTTTACAAGTTAAAGCTTTTAAAATAATGACTTTAGGAACTGTTAGCTAGGTGGGTTTTTTAAATTCCCTTAAAGACTTCTCAGAGTTTAAAATATGCTCATCTAAATCTTAAAGGAGCAATAAAAACCACTGCTTTCCGGAAGTAATTGACCACACAGTCCTGTTGGAAGCATTTTCCTGGGCTCTTGTTTCACAGAAAAACTTTTGGGAAATGGTTATACGCTATCTAATACTAAAAACAAGGTGTCCAAGAGATGTGATTTTCTAGTAACAAATTCCAGAGGGGAGTACATGGTTTCTTATTTTTAAAAAAGGGCAGACTGAAACATTGTCCCTTAGGCTCAGTTTCTGCAGGAAATGCCGTGTTCGTTATGTGACTGTTTCTCACATAGTTTGGTGATGAAAGCCGAGATGGAAACTTTGAAGACGTAACTCCGTGAAGTTGCCTCTGGAGGACGAAGTTCTGGATATGTGGCTTTCCGGTGAGAAAACATGACATAAGGGCAGAGTTCAGGATGTGTCTGGACAACTGACAGTGGTTTTCCGATTAGTTTTGAGGATGAGAACCCCTTGTTTGGTCGTCTACAAATCTGAGCCACCCATGCACACACAGCAATAGTTGTTCTTTAACGCTCGACGGAATATTGTCGTGCTTTCCTAGAAAATCGGAGGTTTTGTGTCTCACAGCCACACGTGTAAGCTTTTAGAAAACGCATGTGCGTGCTCAGAACGTCTGTTTTGCCCACAGGCTACGGTGTGCTTTTGGACTTTGGACTCAGAGTCATCCCAGCCGGTGAACCGGCCAGCCCTTCGTGTGGCCTGTGCAGTCGTTGTAACAGAGCCCGGACCAGCCTTGAGGGTGGGTGTGCCCCTGACTGGAGAGCTCACCTCTTCAGACACCAATTAGCGGCAGGGGGTAGCAGGCCCACGTTCTGTTGTGAAACATGAAAGGCCTCTGTGTGGAGCCCAAATAGGAGCATTCCAGACGCATCCTCACCCGTGCATGGTGCACGTGACCACCGTCTCCCTAGAACACTGCTGTGGTGCAGACACCTGCTGTGAAGACTGCCTAAGGACTCTCAGTCCTGCGTCTAAAATGAGTGCTGTGCGTTGTGCGGTCGGTGGAGGGGGTGGGGGATGGGCTAGAGGGGGGCGGGCACTAAGGAGGGCACCTGCTGTGAGGAGCACTGGGTGTTGTGTGTAAGAGACGGATCACTGAATGCTCCTGAAACCAATACTTCACTGCATGTTAACTAACTGGAATTCAAACAAAAATTAAGTAAATACTAAAATGAGCGTTGGGGGGGAAACACTGAAGAAAGTTCAGATATTTTACCTGTGGGAAAAGCCTGTACATTTAAAAGGGGTCCAAAGCTGGAGTAAAGTCTGCCATAGGTAGTAAATTCGGCAGGAATACCGTGGAAGGAGTTCAAAGACGAGATGCATAGTTGAATAAGAAAACATGCTAGTATTTCTTAAAACCCTAAGATGTTTGTAACTAATTCTGAAGAGTTACCGAAACTAGAGTTATTGATTTAGTTATAATTTACTTAGAAACTCACCAGGTAACACACTTTTTTAACTTGACTACCTTAATGCAAAATCTGAGAAAATTGTCACTCTGATCATTGATACAATGAGATTGTTTTCACTTTACCTTCACAACGGAAGTAGAGAATGCCCACTTCTCTCGGTTTTACAAAGCGGAACAAGATACAGGTTTCAGATTTTGAGCCACCCATGAACAGAAACGTGTTTCTGTAGCTTCGCAGTTGAGGCCCTGCTCTCCTTACCGAGCAAGATTCACCCACGGCTCACAAGATAGTCTTTCAGAGTTTTCAAGACAAATCAAGCACTTCTTTTTCCACAAGGCAAAATACCTGAAATTTCTTTAGTGCTCTCTCACAGTTTATTTTTAAATGTTCAGGAAGCAGAAGATTCCTGGAGTTGCTGGTCCCCTGGGGTTTCCTGCTGCAGGACTGAGACCCTCGGCAGTCTTCACAGTCGGTGAGCACGTGCAAGATGGGTTTGTGAGGGTGGTGTCTGGAGTCCTGGCCTTTCCTTCTGTTCACCGATCTACTGTCTGTCCTTACACCAATGCCAAACTGGTTAGCTTTAAAATACCTTTTCACCTGGTAGAGTTAAGTCCTATTTCTTTTTCTTCAAGACCGACTTGCCTGTTCTTGGTCAAGGCTGTATTATTTGTTCATGCACTGGAAGACTCAGTGTTATAAAGATGTCAGTTCTTCCCAAAATTGATCAATAGATTCATTGCAACCTAAATAAAAATTCTAAGAGTGCATTTTTGTGGAAAATGACAAACTGAGTCTAAAATTTATTTTTCAGTATAATTCTTAGTCAGAATAGCCAAGACTTATGAAAGGCAAACTTTTATCCTTTTATGAGTAAATTGTGGATAGTATTTGTACCCTCAGGTTAAGAAAGGATTTCTCAAGACACCAAAAAAGGTTAATCTTAAAGAAAAAGTTCTGATAAATTCAACTGGATTAAAATGAATTTCTTTAAGCAAATTCACCATAAAGAAGGGAAAATACTATTTTCTCATGACTTGAAAAAAGATATTTTGAACACATACACTTGGAAAATAATTGTCATCTAAAATGTTTTAGGTTGGGGGTGCCTGGCTGGCTCAGTAGGTTAAGCGTCTGATCCTGGAGTTCGGCTCAGGTCACGATCTCCAGGGTGGGAGATCCCCTCCTGCATCAGGCTTAAGATTCTCTCTCCCCTCTGCCTCTGCCCCTCCCTCCCCCATGCACACTCTCTCTCCCTCAAAAAAAGTGAATAAATATTTTAGTTTGAGTCATACGAATGGCCATATCTAAAGGCTGAATAGTGGCAGTTTAATACGGTCTGACCTTATATAAAAATTCCTTTAAATCGATAAGCAAAAGACAACCCCAAAAAAGGCAGAAAGCATGAAGAAGTATTTCAAAGAAAGACGACTAGACACAGAAAGCAGTCCAGTCTCCATAACAAGGAGCTGAGCACAGTGACAACGTGTGGGACTCCCGCCAGCCTCACCCAGTTTTGGCCGGGACGTGGGGCTGCAGTGCTTCCTGGTGATGCTGTAAATTCATGCAGCCACTCTGGAGAATGCACAGATGCCGTCCTGTAAAGCTGGCCTGTACCCCACAACCTTACAGATCCATCCCTGGGGATGCGCCCCGAGAAACCCTCGCACGAGGATTTTCACGGCGTATCTGCTCATGATAGCAAAGCCCAGCAACAACCCAAATGTTCACCAGCAGTAAGTAGAAAAACACGTTTTGCCATATTTAAACAATGGATATCTTACAGAAGCGAACACGAATGACCTAATTGTGTTACCTACGCAGTACCATGGGCCGGCGGTGGAGAGCCCTGGGTGAATGGGAAGAGCCAGGCCCAGAAGACGGCATACAGTTTGGTGCCAGATTTATAAAGCTCAGAAACAAGGAAGACAAAATAATACATTGTTTGGTGATGTATTCCTAAGAGTATTATTTGTGTAAGTAAAGGAATGATAAACAGAATTTAGTAGAACGGTTGCCTCTGAAAAGGAGTCACAGTGATGGGGCAGGAGAGAGGCCCATAAGTCTCAGGAATACTCTTGCCAGACCTGTCCCACAGAAACTTAATGCCAGCCACATACGCAATTTAAAATGTCCTCATTAAAAGAATAAAAATAAATAAATTAATTTTAGTAGTATGTTTCTGCGTGGCCCAGTGTGTTCAAACTATCATTTCAATATACAATCAAAAACATTTTAATGAAGTATTTTATTTTGTGCTGTCTTGTCCATTTACAGCACCCCTCGGTTTGTCTGCTCGATTTTCACTAGAAAACTATGCTTAGATCTGTATTTGGATTTCATAAAACTTATAGTTAAAAAAAATAAATTCACAAAGCCAAGTTGTCCCAAACATACTTAGAAGTTTTCCAATAACAGAATGCAGAACCCTCTTTTAAATTTAAATTTTAAACAGAATCAAAAATGCACTTTCCCAGTCACGTGAGCCACATTTGAAGCACCAAATCGCCACAAGGAGCGACAGGACCCCGTATGGGACGGAGCAATTCTCAGTCTTGAGTGATATGTTCAAAAGTGCTCCTTCTGATCCTGTGCTTCAAAAGTTTTATACTTGCGTATCTTTTCAAATGTATAAAGTAAAAGGGAAACCAAAAAAAAAAAAAAAAAGCAATCCAGGAATCCCAATTAGTAGAAGTTCCAAAACAATGAAATGATCAAAAGAGACAGGAAATTATCTAATCATGTAAGAAAATCAGTTTCTAGAGGGAAAGGCCTGCCAAGCATATGGTTCAATGAAGGGCAAAACATCTGCACAAAATACTGTGGATAAAAGAAAGATTGCCAAAGTGTTCAGGCAGGAAAAAGAAAAGTCAAATACAAAGGACAAGAAAATTAATTAGCTTTGGAGTAATCAAGAATAGCACTTGAAGATGGCAGACCAGAGAGTAATGCCTTCAAAATCCTAATGGAAACAATTTTAATTTAGATTTTATAATCAATTGATGAATCAACTATTAGGTAAAATAAAGATATTTTAAAGACATGAAAGTTCTCAAAAATTTTATCTCACATGCTTTATCTTATCATGAAGTCCACCCAAGCAAATTAGTGAAATCAAGAGTTTTAAAAAAAAAAGGAGGGGGGATCCAAGAAGCAGACTTCACAGCAAAAGGAAGGAGGTGGCAAAGGCAAACCCCCAATTCTGTGCAATGAATCCAGACGCGCATGACAGAGAAGCAGTCTGGGAGGAAGGTCTCCAGGGAAATAACACCTGCTGCCCTGACTAGTTAGAAAACAGCATTTAGGAGTTTCACTGTTATTGTGATGAATTAGGGAATAATAGGCAAGAGTGACAGGAAATTAATCAAGTGACAAGATAAATCCAATATGATCAAATTTTACAAAATGGAAAATCTCATCAGATAGTTCATCAGTATCACCATCATTTCATACATGAATCAGAATAAAACAATATGCTGTACTGAGAGGATGGAAGACGGGAATCAGTTATGGGGTCATGAGCACCAGAGGGCAACTCTTAAACTCCAAAGTGGAAAGAAAAGACAAGTGTCTAAAAGGGCAAATAAGGAAATAACAAGAGAGTACGATTTTTTGGCTTTATGCAGTCTCATAACCTGTGTCCCTTTGCAGCACTGTAATTCCTAAATTTAAATTATAATTTACACTTAAGTGGTAACAATCTGAACACCGAAGTGTCTCCTTTTCTCTCCTTTCTCCTGTTGACAACATGCATTGGTCAAGAACTGTGAACATTCTGATATTTTACTGTATTTACAAGGTAACAAATTAACCTCAAGATTGCTCCCGGAACACAAGAGACTCCTGGGTCAGAGATGTAAAGCAAAAATTGACCTTACCCTCTCAGGATTTTCTGGGCTTGACATAGGACATGAACAAGAGAAAACCATGCAAACTTACTTCATAAAGGTTTTACATGACATGTGAACCCTCAGAAGGAAATGAATACCCAGCAGTAAGTGGTAGAACTGAACTGCTTTCATGTCGTTGAACAAAGAGAGGCAAAGGTGGAAAGGTAACTAAAACAGATGAGGAGGCTAAAGGGAGAATTCCCCTACCAAGGTCTGTACGGAATCCTCTCAGCTTCAACGTCCTGCCCTTGGTGTTACGAAAATGATTTTCATCTTGGTATGTAGGGAGGACATCTTCCACATAAGGGGTTTATCTCCTGCCTTCCAGAAGGAAAAGGAAAGGCTCAGAGCACCCTTCCTGCACCCGTATTGTTAAGTGCCTTTAGCTCAAAATAATTCTTATGCCAAAGTGACATATTCTGCCACCCTTCAGAGATAAAGGATGTTTTATTTCTCGCAGTAATAGCAGGAGCCAGATTATCAGCTTCCCTGCAGATTCTTGGAAAGCACTAATTCCCACACGGGTGGCTCAGATGGGCCCAGATGGATGCCTGCTCACAGAGTGGGTAGCGTACCAGAAGAGGAACTCTGAGCGCAGGAGCTCAGCAAGAACGCCTGTCCTTTGCACCAGACGGACACTGTCTCTGTCTTCCAAGGCTGTTCTTCACATGCATATTCTTGAAAGACAGTCCAGGGCAAAGGACAGTTACTGACTCTGTGGGACAATAAGAAAGATATATTTGGTCTTTGTCCCCAGTTCCTGACGTAGCTTCTAAGTCCCTTGGAATTTCCTGGGTGCCAGGAGCGTCTTTTGCTCTACCAAGGCCATGCTGGGTAGCTTCCTAGATAGTTTCAGAATGGGACTAGAAGCTAGAAAGACAGAGCCACAGTCAGAAGCCTAGAGCTTTCAGCCTCCACCTCCATCCCCAACCTTCCCAGGAGGGGAGAGGGGCTGGGGATTATAACCTGTCATGCCTACGTGATGAAACTGTCATTAAAAAAAACTCTCAAGGACAGAATTGGGAGAGCCTCAGAGCTGATGAAGGCATGGAGGTGCTGGGCAGGGGGCCCAGCTGGAGGGGGCACGGAAGTTCGGTATTCCCCCACCCCTGCAGAGCTGGCCCTGTGCATCTCCTCCCTTTGGCTGTTTCTGAGTTACATCTGTTTATATAAACCAGTAAATGAAAGTCAAACGTGTGCCTGAGTTCTATGCGCCATTCTAGCAAATGATCTAACCTGAGCAGGGGGTCCTCGGAACCCCTGATTTATAGCTGGTCAGTCAGAACGACGGAAGTCTGGGATTGCAAACACCATCTGAAGTGGGTTACAGTCCGGGTGCCCGGCTGGTTCAGTCCATACAGCCTGCGACTCTTGGTCTTGGGGTTGTAAATTTGAACCCCACCTTGGGTGTAGAGATTACTTAAAAATCTTTTAAAACCAAAGTGGGGTACAGTCTTGTGCGACCTGTTGGTGTCCGCAGAGAATCAGAGAATTGGTTTTTGGTGAGTGAAAATGACAAAGCAGAAACTGAGAATGGGTGAAAGCTGGCCGGCCACCCCACCGGGAGCCACGGGAACGAGGGGGTGCGCGTCCTTGCAGTCGGCGTGCCGTCCCTGCTATTCTCTAACTTCTCTATTCTCTTATACCGGCAGCTTTGAAGTCCACACACACAGAACCATCTTTTTTGGTAGAAATTATACCGTATGTGCAAAATAACTTGCCGAATGCTGTGAACCCCCCAGACTCTAAACTTCATGGTGGGCGTGGGGGACTCCGAGCTCTCCTCCACAGCCCCTCCACACCCCCCAACCGTAACTCCGGGCTGCTGGGAGGGAGAGGGGCAGACCAGGGAGGGCTTCCGGGAGGAAACAGCTTGAAGCTAAAGACCAGAAGATGAGAAAGACAAGCCATGTGTGCATAAGACCCGCTCAGGGCAGGGAGCACCCCTGCCCCGAGCCGCAGACACGTGCGCGCAGGGGACTGCAAGCGGAAAAGCGTGCAGAGGGCGAGAGAGCCGGCGATGGAGGCAGCCGCTGGACGGCACCGAGGATGGGGAGTACCCGAGACTGGGGGGTACCCGACGCTGGGGGGTCACCCGAGGCTGGGGGGCACCTGGCGATGCCGCGGGTCCGCAGCCGTGGGACCAGCACCGGCGCTTTCCGCGGTGTCTTCCCCGCTCTGCATGACAGGGTCCCGAGCACGAGTCCCGCGCGGCAGGCGCTGCAGGGATCCGAGAGGATGGCCGCAGTCGTGCACAAACGCGCTTCTCGGCCGTGGGACTGCGCGTCCACCGCACCTGCACTGCACCGGCCTGTCCTCGTGGACGAATACCCCGCGTGGGCGAATGTTCCCGGGGGGACCGGCTCCGGCCGCTGGGCAAACAGCGGTTCCAGGAGGAGAGGAGCGTCTTGACTGGGGGACCCGGCCACACTCGGCGTAAAGAAGGAAAAAACATTGGCAGCGGTGGGATTCGAACCCACGCCCCCGAAGAGACTGGAGCCTTAATCCAGCGCCTTAGACCGCTCGGCCACGCTACCACTTCCGGTACAGGGACTCCCTCACGGTCCCCTAGAGACTTGAACACCGCCCCCACGGAGCCACCGCCCCGCCCGAGCCTCCGCCCATCGCGGGGTCTCGGCCCTCGGACTCGCAACAGGCTTTCCTCACTGCCCCCGGCGCATCCTTATGTCGTCACAGGCAGGACGCCGGCGGTGTGCGCTTCGCTTCTCTGCGCAGGCGCGGAGCTCCAGGACCCGACGCTGGGACCCGCCCGGGAGGCTGAGACCGGAAGTATGCTGTGGCATATTGTGTCGGGAATAAGGTCGCCGTGAAGTTAGAAGCTGCCGTTTCTGTTTGCTCGGCCCTTCCTCTTCAGTAATTCTAGGCGTGTGTACAGCGGACATTCCGGGGAACGCTGGCCTTCCTTACAAATCCCCGCCTGAACGCTCGTGGATTGCACCGCGCCGTGACGAATTGCCGAACCGGCCGCCAGAACCGGGGTGTCCTCGTGGCCACCGCCCCGCCCGCCCCGCGCTCTCCCGGCCGCCCTGCTTCTGCCATCTCTGCTGCTTCAGGGCCAGCACCTGCGAAGCTCTCTGCTCAGTCTTGGCAGGCCGCCGCCTCCTGTAAATCCCCCCGGATTGCTCCCTATGAGGTTCCCGTGGGAGCGCCCCCCACATGAGCAGGATGCGGCCCGGGGCTCCGCGGGAGAATCCGCCCACCTCAGACCCTCCCACGGGAGCCCAGCAGCGTTGGAAGCGTGGCTTATGTTCCCAGGGCTTTGACGGGAGTGCCATCTTTGAGAGACACGCGTGGACTCAGATATGGCCGGTAGAGTTTAAGGGACGCGGGTTGACTTTGGGCGTCAGTGAAGCCCTTGGGAAATGTTGGCCTGATCGCTAGCTTGCAGAGTTCCCAGCCTGCACCGAGTGTGAGAGCACCTGTTCCACTGGCACTTACAGTGTGCGTCCACCTGCCGGGGAAGAGAATATTCCAGTTGGCTGAACCCTAGCTTTTCAGCCTGGCGATGACGGACTCGCTCGCTCCAGAGCCTGGAACTCACTCCCAGCCCAGGACGGGGTGTCTGGTTGTGTTAAGTTGTAGTTAAAAACAGACATCACCTACAATTTCGCATTTTAACCATTTGTAAGTGTAGAATTCTGTGGCGTTAGGTACATTCACGTCCTGCTCATCGAGTTACTTGTTTTCATTACATTTTTTAATGACCCCAGGAACACAACTCAGAGTCACAATTTGCCCAAAGAGAGCGCCACCCACCGCTCCGTGTGGAAGTGCCATCTGTGGGGCTGGTTCGTGTTTGTCCATCTTCCTCCTTTTAGTGGAGAGAAGGCACGTGAAACAGCCAGTGATTATGTGGAATGAGACTTCAGGATTGCCCCTGGGAAGCAGGTGGGAGGAGGAGGACAGATCGACGAATAATCAATGAAGTGTTAGTGTTGCTACAATCAATCAATCAATCAGTAAATTAAAAGGTCACAAATTGGTTCACTGGTATCTCAATCATCCTTAGCTGCAAAAATTTAGCAATTACCAGATGTTCTTTCCTGGGGATAGATAATCTTTTATCAAGAGAGCAAAAGTAACACAATCACCACCTTCTCTTCCTCCTTGCCAAAGCCTCACTGTCCCCTGTTCCACCATCTATCCCAAGCTGGGAGCCTCCTTCCTCACTTGCAGTGCCCGCTGTCCTCACCTGAGCTCTCTGTCTGGTTGTCCCTCAATCCCTCACCACAGTAGCAAACTCCTCTCCACTGTCAGGACTGTGTGTTCCCACGGGTTCTGGATCTCTGAGTGCAAGATGGCCAGAGCTTGGTACAGACTCACCACTTGGTGACCATTTTAACGCTTAGAGACACAGAGCAACAGTATCCTCCTGCTAGGTGTTGCGTCAGTGATTCGCAAACTTCATTGTGATCCATGAAGACGTCAGTCCAGGAACCAGTTTTCTCTCTCTCGTGTTTGCATTCCTGCATGATGAACTCAGAGGGGGAAACATGCAGAGCAATGAGGAAGGAAGTTGAGAGAAAGTGACCTTATCAGCAGTCCGCTCACTCATTCAGCTGGATTGACCACGTGTGAGCTGTAGAGTCTGTCAGCTTGCAGAATATACTGAAGCTCTTCTGTGCTTTTCTGCCTAACCTTTCATGGGAAATCAGCCCTCCAAGCCTGATGGCAACTGCTTCCTGCACAGGTGACTTCACGTCATCTTTTCTTGTTGTCATATTTTGTCTTCTCCATAGGTAGCAACAATCCTTTGCTTCATTTCTTTTTACATCTCTTTTTAGGGAGCAAGCAGTCTGGGTGGGACCCCTGAATGTGCTTAATGCTTTTTTTTTAACTTCTCCACATAAAGCTAACTAGATTAGAGACAAGGGACTCTTCTTTGAAAGCTATATGACTTTTCTCCTTCTGCTATAGGCTGTTACTCTTTCTCCATGGAGAAAAAAAATCTCCCTAATCTGTATCTTAGCACAGTAGCTTTTGGTTCTGTTTGCTCACCAGACTGCTGCCTGTGGATTTTGGTTTTGTACATGCACTCAGTGCCAAGCCTAGCACCCAGGTCCATAGTAGGCAAACTTCTTAGACAATTTAATCTTATACATGTGTCAAAGTGTATTAACTGAAGGAAAGTATTGGCAAGATGACAAACGAGTGTCCCAGCTCACAGAGGTTTTGGAAATCATTAATTTCTATATGGGGGCGGGGGGAGGCAGGGAATGTGCAATTAACCTGAAAGAAGACTACTGCTTCATTTAACATGATCGTCTAACGATCATGTCCCCATCTGTTGGTGAAGCAAGATCAGAGGCACCACGACCTTTGGCAGCTTGCAGAGAGGTCAAGCGTGCTTGGAACTTTTATGAGAAATGAGAAGGAAATAAGCATTACAATGTGGCTGCTATTTAGACGAACCAAGTAGCAAAGACCCGTGCCACGGTGCTCAGGCCGGAGCCAGGCAGCACAGAGACACGGAACCTTGACAAAGCCGGCGGTACCATCCGCTTTCGCAGGTACGCGTTCAGGGATGCTGAGGCCGCGTGTGCCGCGTCTGGGTGTCCCACAGCACTTCCCCGTCCCCGGCACCAGCGTCCGGGGCAGGGCTGCCGGGCGACCCCGCGTGCACCTGCCGCCGCCGCCAGGTGACTTCCCGGCCCCTCCCGTCCTTCCACCCGTCCTGCAGATGCTCTGCTCGTCCCAAACAACCCTGCGGGGGACCGCTTCTCCGAAATTCTCGGGCGACAGGGCCATCCAAACGACAGGAGACGGTCGAACACTGAATACTGCCGCCTCGCGGTCTACGCAGGGGGAGTGCTCTTTAATTACGTTTCCTAAAACAATTACGTTGCTTGTCATTTTGCACTTGGACTATCAACAGTGTTGGAGAATTTCTAGGCAAAAGATGCCTCGTGTGAAAACTAAGAGTTAAGTCTCACACCATTTAGTGCTGAGTCTTTACAGGATTCCCCCCCGGCCTGCGCAACAAGAAAATGAACATTCCCTGACCGGGAATCGAACCCGGGCCGCGGCGGTGAGAGCGCCGAATCCTAACCACTAGACCACCAGGGACCGTGTTAGAACCGCCCGAGAACAAGCCTACAGGCTGCATGCACCTGTCCCTGATGGGACCTGCGGCAAATGGCGGGGCCGTCTCACGTCCCGGCCGCACCCGCCAGCGGGGGGCAGGGAGGGAGGCACCTGAACCCCGCCCTGGATGAATGGCAGAGGTGACAAGTCCTTGCGGCAGTTCTCACGACACCGATCTGCGCCTGTCTCCCCGTGTTTCTCATAGTCGGGGGAGCCCGTCCAGGGCGAAAACCGTTTTTGTAATTTCTCTTCCGTCCCCTGCAAGGTCTTGCCGCGGTGTTTTTAAGTAAGTACTTGGAATGTCGTGGACAGAAAGACTTCGGTGATGAAGTCGTCCGCGTTACTTCAGAGCAGGAGGGGCGGAGCCGAAATAGCTCAGTTGGGAGAGCGTTAGACTGAAGATCTAAAGGTCCCTGGTTCGATCCCGGGTTTCGGCAGGAGAAGGACCCCTTTTTAGAGCTTGAAATAATAAAAATACTGAATTTGTCTACAAGAGATATGAAAATACTCGTTGAGCCGAAAAAAAGTGGTCTTTTTCCCAAAAAGAGGGAAACAGAGGAAGAGTGTGCGGTAACAGGAAGGCGCCAGGGGGACAGGCCGGGGGAAGCGTGTAAGAGGCGGGGAGGAGCGGAGGGAAAACCACGGCCCCGTCTTCTGAGCGACGCGCCGCAGGTTCCGTTCTTGGCTCGGGCTCTGCTCCGCTCTGTCCAAACCCACCCTTTCTTCCAACAACCGGAGCCAAAGCCAGGAGGCCCACGGGTTCCTCCTGCTCCCGAGCATTCCCACCTCGTGACCCGCTTCCCCCGGCCTCCTTCCGCGCGGACGGACCGGTCCCCCGGCGGAGGGAAGAGCCACACCTCCACCCCACGCTCCTTCAGCAAACAGGTGTTGCGTAAGTGGGCTCCCCGCAGCTCTGAGGCGCCACAAGGGCAAGGAAGGGGCCGCAGGGCAGGTGCCTGCCACAGGGCGCCCTCCGCGCTGAACCCGGGCTGCGGGGCTGCAGGACGGGAGGGACCGGGCGCGGCCCTCGCTCCCTCGCCTCTGCTCCTGCTCCCGGCGCGCTGGCTCCGCGCGTCGTCCCCTCGTTTCCAAGACCGGTGAACACCCCGCCCGAGCTTAGGGCCGCTCTGGCCGCTGCGCTCTGCGCGGTCCGTGCTCGCGCTCCCAGGTCCGCCGCTCTCCGAACCCCGGAATGCCAGGCTCTCCCTGTTCCCACGGCAAGGACCCGCACGAGCCCTCGCGTCTTCCCTCGTGATCCTTGCCCAGACCTCCACCCACCACCAAACTGGCCGCCGGAACAGCGTTTGTTCTGCCGCTTTGCCTCCTCCGTCGCTCATCCGCTGAGGTCGGCCTTCCGATCCCAGGAGAATATTACCCCCGCTTCCCAGCCTTGGAACGCCGCGGTTCTTTGTGGTCCTAAACTGAATCGTGTGCAGCTGCACACCACGGGCCAGCCGTCCTTCCCGGAGCAGCTCCCGTGGTTCTTGGGGCCTCACTCCTGCCACCTTCTCTGGGCCCTGCATGCTCTGTCTCCCACTGTCCTCTTCCCTCTTGTGAGGACTCTAGAAATGGCTTCTTTCCAGCTCCTGACCTCCATCTCCTTGGGGTTAATTTGTAATTGTTAGACGACCGCAGACTCACGTGCAGTTATAAGTAATAGGCAGAGATCCCAAGTAGGCACCTTTACCTCGTTGCCCCCAGTGCTGACACCCTGCAAAACTTCAGTCCCCGGCGGGACACTGACCAAGTCAAGATACAACACGTTTCCATCACCATTGGGGTCCCCAGTTTGACCTTTCATGGCCACACCCACTCTCCCCCCACCCCTCTCCCCACAGGTGGCAACCACTGAAGGGCTTTCCATTTCCATGGCTTCCTCATTTCCAGCGGGATGTATGGACTCACACAGCATGTAACCTGCTGAGATGTTGAGCCTGGCTTTTGCACTCGCTGTGGTTCTCTGAGATGCATCCAGGTCGTCCAGGCCGTGGACACTTTGCTCCTCTTCATCCTATTCTGTGGTAGGAATTCAGCACACTTGGAACATGCTCTCACTGAAAGACATCTGGGGTGTTTCCAGACTTATTGGGAATAACGCTGTTGTAGACCGTTGCATACAGGTTTTTGTATAAATCCCAGCCTTCATTTCTCTGGAATAAATAGGCAGGAGTGCAGCTGCTGGGTGTACGGTACTCGCACGTTTAGTTTTCAGAGAAACTGCAAACTGCTTTCCAGAGCGGCTGGACAGTTTTACACCCCGGCCACCACACACACAGCCTCAGCAGTACCTGGGTGTCAGGAGTTCGATTGTAGCCATTCGGACAGGTGTGCGGTGACGTCTCCTTGTGCTGGGAACGTGCCTTTCCCCAGCGGCTGATGATGTTGAAACCTTTCTCATCTGCCTATTTGCCATCTGTGTATCTTCTCTGGTGAAATATCTCTTCAGGTCTTTTGTCCAATCCGATAAGAACACTCGTGTACAGGTTTTTGTGGGAGAAGTCCCTGGAAAAACTTGAAGTTCAGACCACTGCAAATCTGTCTTGGATTATACCGTTGTCACACAATGCAATTCTTAGGCAGCAGTATTGACAAAATGTGATACAGTCTTACTGTTTTCAGAAAGGCCCAGGGCAGAGTGGAGCTGTCCCTAGGGTATGAGGCTGGTAAGAAGAGTTTCTTCCAGTCCCACTGACTACACCACCCTTCACTGCAGGCAAAACCTAAAGGTCAAGCATAGGACAATGTTCAAAAAAAAAAAAAAAAAAAAGACCACAGGCCCAAAATGGAGTCACTTATGTTAAGCCCCATGTCACCAAACCAAGACTTAAGGACCGCTTTGGCTCTCCCAGAAATGGAGTCTTAAACCAATCGATTGGGAATCCCGTGATCAGCACTAGTGAGGTAACCTGCCTGACAGACACCCTCCCCTCCCCCCGCAGAAGAAGTTAGTTTTCCGGTAGAAGGGGCGGGAGGGTCTTCAGAGATGGATTACCTCAACTTCCTTCCTGAGGAGGGAGAAGGCCCAAGCGACGGATTCTCTCCTTAGTGCAGATCAGAAAACTCCCCACTGGCCCAGCAAGACTTTCATTTCTGGGGGACATTGAAACTGCAGTCAGTTTAGGTATTAAGCCCGGGTTTGGTGACTTGGCCTAAATGACACCATGTGGGGCCTGTGGTTTTCCTTTGTAACAATAATAAAGATACATTCAGTCTTGGTTGTGTTCCTGCACAGAGCTCCAACAGCCCTTGGAATTTTCTAAGTGAGGAGATCCACAAAGGTGCCTTTTGTGTTAATAAGGTGACTTTTGGAAAGCTCCAGGTCCCCTGAGGAAGGAGACAGGTTGCCAGGGAAACCAACCTTGAAAATCACTAGTTATTAGCTTAACTAAACCCGAGCAGAGTCGAAGTGCACGGGCTGAGAGAAAGACGATTTAGCCAGTCTCCGAAGCTGCCCCAAAGTCGCACGTCTGTCAGTGATCGTCCTGTGGCCGAGTCCCGGTGAATCTGGGCTGGCCTAATGGAATGTCCTTGAAGTGACCCTGTGACAGTTCTGTCGGAGGAGGTAGTCAGTGAGGCTCTAACGGGATGCCTGGAGGCCAGCAAGGAGGAGGCCTGTCCTGGCCGCATCCAAAACAAAGCTACAAGAAACTGGATTAAACCAGACAGGCCCAAGATGGCTGACAAAGTAGGCCGCACTTCACGTTATCTCTTGATCGTGCTGTATTAACACACTCAGATCTCCTCCCTAAGTTTGCCCTTGACGAGGGAACAGAAGGCTGGCTGAGGACACAGCAGGAGCTGACACCCCACAACACCCCCTCCCATAGGATGTATACAACATTCCTCAGGCACTCCTGGCTGCCCTAAAGGACAAAGAAAGAGTTAACCTGTAGAGACCACAATCCTGCAAGACCTGAGTCTCCCTCAGTTTACAAATGTCTTAGCAGTTTACAAGAACGCAGCATTTCTACCAATAACCTAACTTCCGGAAGGGAATGTAGATACAATTAAATGTCCTTATAATCTGCAGCCTCCAGGAAGTTCCCAACCATCTTCATGTGAATGCCTTCCTACAGGGGTAAACAACCTTAACTTGACAATGGCCAGGCCTCCGGTATCCTGTGCGTCTTTAACACATGAAAGTACTTTCTCGACCTCCCTGTTTCCTCACCTCCCCCAACCCCATGGTATATAATCAGCCCTCTCACAACCCGGGGCAGCAGCTCTTTCTGCCCACGGGTCCTGTCCCCGTGCTTTAATAAGCCACCAGTTTTGCACCAAAGACGGCTCAAGAATTCTTTCTTGGTTGTGGGCTCCGGACTCCACCCCAGCGAACCTCACCGATTTTCCCAACCTCATCAACAGCATATTACTACAAACTTACTGGTTTTAAGTGACACAAACTGATTAGCTTCGAGGTTTGTAGTCCTGAAGTCTGGTGTGGACTCAGCACGCTGAAATCGAGGCGTTGGCGGGCTGCATTCCTTTCTTCCAAAACCCGGGTCTTTGTTTTCCGCCAGCTGGGAGCCGAGGGCCATTTTGAAGAAAGTAAACATTGACCATAAAGCTTAATAAACCACGACAGCCTCAACATCATGAGCAAACAAACCACGATTTTTCTTAGCCGTGTTGCCTACAAGATCCATGGAACATTCACCAGATAATATCTTTTCATTTTCTTTGGTAAAAAGTTCATAGGCTAGATGGAATTTGCCAAGTTTATATTTGCACTTTCTGCCAAACATGCAGATAGGCAAGCAAGCTCCAGTTTGTATTTGAACAAGATTCCAACAATAAATCGTTTTACGTGTGGGTAGTTTCATTAAATTAGGTAAGGATCAGGAGGAAGGTTTTCGACGCTATGCTGTGCTTCAAGTCCAAGTAGGTAGGAGCTAGGGGGACTTTTCGTTGTTGCTTCTGTATTTTGACACATGACTTAAGCTGACACCGGATGGTAGGGAGCAAGGGCACCTGCTGTTGTCAGCGTCACGCTGCAAGGGACCCGAACACCGTATGGAAATGCCCTGTTTTCTTTGTCCACCGATGCAACCCCCGAATCAGGAGACAGAGCAATCAGTAAGATAATGCGTGGTTTTTCCAGTATTAAACCCAGCGCTATTTTCAACGGAGTGGGGTCATTTGGGAGGAGAAAAACCCTTTGATTCAGAACGTCATCGACTCGCAGGTTCCGTTTGCCTGTGCAAGTCCACACGTCCTTCTGCGGCGGGGTCAGTCCCCAGCCCGGCTCCGCATACCGTGCCGTACCCTCTGTCTTGGGCACCGCCCACATCCAGCTGGACCTGTTGGTCCATCTGCCTTGAAGTAACACAGTTCCTTCGACTTTTTCGGTGATGTCTGGGTCACGCATTCTCATGTTCACTCTGGAAGGCCTTAGACAATGTGGTCACGCGACTCACGATGTCAGCAATGACACTGGCACTGGAACGCACAGGGCAGCGGGGCGAGAGGTCCGCCGCGCAGGGCATACGGTCGGGTCCTGTAACCGCGCTGCACGGTGACAGATGGGAGCTACGGCCGAAGCGAAGCGTAGCCTCGTCCAGCACCTGAGCCTAAAGTACCATCGCGCTCCACGACACGGCCGTCGCAAGTCGTTCAGCCAGCACTGTTGGAACTCAAAGCGCAACAGCTCATCTCGGGGCAGAACCACGCTGTTGCCGGAACGCTTACTGCGCACAGTGGAGTCACCGAGAGCCGCAGCCCGGAGCGCGCGACCCCCAGACCACCGCCACGGCAGGTGCAGAAGCGGGATGACACGGGCAGGTGCACCTGGACGCAGCGATGCCTCCAGCCCCGGGGTGGCCGGAGGGGTGAAACTGTCGCCGTGTGACAACCCTACGCGCTGAGCTCCGAACCGAAGGGGTCTCCGGGCAGCCGG
Source organism: Ursus americanus (assembly GCF_024610735.1). Taxonomy (NCBI): domain Eukaryota; kingdom Metazoa; phylum Chordata; class Mammalia; order Carnivora; family Ursidae; genus Ursus; species Ursus americanus. The sequence continues at coordinate 686,888 of NC_142158.1, forward strand.
CCTCAGGAGGAGCTCGTCGGCGCTGGCAGGACGGGCGCACGCGAGGCGTGGACCGCGGTGCGCAAGCGGTCGGTGCGGAGCACAGGCGCGGACGCGGCGGCGGGTGAGCGAGCAGGGCCCGGCCCAGGTCCAGGACACGTCCTTCCGCTGCGGGGTGGGGTCGGGGCTCAGAGGACGGGGAGCGAAGGCTGGAGCACCAACGGCCACCTCCTCCCTCCGGCTCAGGTTTCAGAAACTGTTGCAGGAGAGCGTTTTATTTGTGAAGCGTGAGGGAAAATAATCTGGGACAGAACGAAGTCGAAGCGAAGTAAAATCCAGCGCTAAATCCATGCGCTGAGGACCTATCATCACCTGCCTCCTTAGCGCAGTAGGCAGCGCGTCAGTCTCATAATCTGAAGGTCCTGAGTTCGAACCTCAGAGGGGGCAGTTCTGTTTTGCGCTCTTACTGGGTCAGGAAAGGACCCCCACTGGGCCGAAGAAATGCCTTCGAAGAGGCCGAGTCTCGACTTTCTTCCTCCTGATTGGTAGATGTGCGCACGGAGATGCTTCCGTAGTTCCACACGTGCAGTGACTTATCTTCGCCTCTCCAAGAAACAAGCTGTTTTGTCCAAGTTCCTCTGATTTCTATCCCTTCTTGGGAGGCTCTCCATCTATTGGTGCAACTTAATTTATTGAAAAAACGAATGGACAGATAAATGAAAACCTGATACTGAATTTTCTCAGCAAGTCTTGTGGCTTCCTCTTCTTACACGCATGGTCTCCTTGCCCTGACCTCCCTGTATAATCTGGTCCCGACTAGCTTCCCACCCTCTCGGCAGTGGTCAGTGATCCCCAAAACCACATGTGCAAGGATTGCCAGCAGCCACCAGAAGCTGGGAAGAGGCAAGGAAGGATTCTTCCCTGGAACCTTCAGAGGGAGCGCAGCCCTGTCAGTACCCAGGTTTGGGGCTTCTAGTCTCCAAAACTGTGAGAAAATGAATTTCCATTATTTTAAGCCACCTAGTTTGTGGCCATTTGTTAAGGCGGCCGTAGGAAATGAATATCCAGTCCGTCTCTCCGCCACCAACCTCCCACGACATCGCTGCACCTGTCTTATTTCTTCGTAGCGCTTATCACTATATGCAGTTGCTTTGTCCTTCTATGTAACACCCCTACTTTCCAGTACCCATCCACCTGCTTAGACTGCGTATTCTGTGAAAGTCACCACTGTCTGTTTATCCACTCCTGTGTTCCCAGTGCCTGGCTCAGCATCCGACAATGAACACTTGCCAACTAAACCAATGAATTCATTAGCACATTAAATCTTCTTTTCCTTCCATATTCCCTATCACTCTCTTACTCAAGACAATGAACATCTCAAATTTGGATTTTTGCAGTACTCCCCACGGGAGACACACCTACTGAAATCCCCCTGCGGCCGTCCCTCTCTGATTCATTCAGTGGTACAAGAGGAGAGGGCAGTACTCGGACTGCTCCTGCAAAACGTCTGTACCTGAGAAGCGGCATTTCAGGAGAGCTCTCGCAACACTTCATTCTGATGCAGACGCAAGTCGGCATATAACATAGGACTCATCTTAGTGTCTTCTGGGCCTTCGGCCTCTGGTTCCAGAAGACATGCACTTAAAGATTTGGGAGAGGCCAAAGAACTGGATGGGATTCAGGCAGTGGCTTAGAGAATGCTTGATCCTTCTTGGAGCCATCACTGTTCAGAATCTGTACCTTTCGTTTGTAGAACAGAAACTATTTTTTAATTTACCCCAGAGTTTTTGAGGCTTGCAGGACTGACACACAGTAACCACACGTCAGAGACATTCCAAGCCAGAATGTGAGTGTATTATAGCCATATTCGTGGTTGGTGGACATATTCTCACCTCTGTAAAACAAACTCTACAGTAGAAATCAAATCTTTGCCTCTGTGATGGGAGTAACAGAAGTAATGAAACATCTATGATATCAAGCAACAATGGTCTGATGCGTTCACCACCAGAAACGAAGCCCAGCTGATCTAAAGTTGTGTTGGCCGGTGTGGTGGGCAGACATGGAAACTCGGAGTTCTGGTCGTAGCATGTTATTCTCCTAAACAAGGTTGCAATAGCTTTATAAGATACTGTACAATGCAAGGTCAGACGAGAGTTTTTAGTTCTATTTACTTTTTATCCTTTTCACCCTTATTGAACTTGAATGTCCAAAAAAGCCTCCACAGACATTCATTTACCAACCAACTCTTGAGTAGAGCCCTTCTGCTTCACTCGGGGAATTCTAGAAATGGCCAACAAAGCAGATGTAGTAACTTCACTCTGGCCTAATGTTTCTAGTTAAATGAGATCAAAGGCAAGGATTATGCCTCTGGAACCACGCACAAGTTAGTTTTCTTCACATAGATTTGGGCCATCTTACTGTAAAGTGCCCACCTATTCACCACTATCTCTCTTCACTTACTTACCCATTTTGTGGGCTAGAAGTACCTGACTCTAACGGTGTTCTGTTGGTGTTGTAACTTAGGTAATCTATCCCTGTCCCATTTCTGCATAAAACAGACACTGTTGCAAAGGTGGAATCAGTTAGACACCGAAAACCAAGAACCATGCCCGAACAGGGACTTGAACCCTGGACCCTCAGATTAAAAGTCTGATGCTCTGCCAACTGAGCTACCCGGGCCCTATGGCTCGGCTGGATTCCCCTATGTCCTAGTGTGAAAAAAAGTGTATGTCCTGGTGCAAATATCTTTCTTTTTATTCTATCATTATTAATATTTTTAATGACTTTCTTTCTAAATTCTGTTTGTGTTCCTTTTCCTTATTCCCAACTCCACCCTTGTCCCTTTGAATATCGCTCCAGACAGCTCCTGACCCCAGGTCCCTGGGGAAAAGTAACTCACATCCTTGTTTTAACACAATGGTTGTCATGGGGTTTGTTTCTAATTATGCATTTATTCACGCCACCATTAAAGGCAGATTTGAGGTGGTCTTCACAACTATACTAGAATAAGGTAAAATGGAAAAACCTAATAGACTTCAATCAGAATAAAGGCAGAATAGAGGGAGAAAATTAGGGGGGAAATATGCATGCTATAAATAGTGCACACACATCCCCCGCCCCAAATAGCACGGACTGTAAAGGGAGGTGATGTCTTCAAGGGGGTGAGAGAAGACTTCTCCCAGGACGTCTTGTTTAAACTGAGAATTGAAGGCTTGGTATGATAAGTTGGAGAAAAATGAGGCTCCAGCATGCCCAGAAGAGCAGAGAGCACAGCACTCTCAGAGAGCGGAAGGCAGGCCCAGGGTGCTGGCAGGCGGAAAGCTGGGGAGAGTGTTGATGGTGTGGAGGAAGACAGGAAGGCAGGCGCCCAGCAGAGACTGACAGGTTCTGAGGTTATAGTGGCCAGGCGAGCGCCCTGAAGACACTGCGGACTTTAAGCACGGAGAAACGACATGATCAGAGGTGATCTCGGAGAGACTATGCTGGTCTCACGTACAGAATGGGCCAGAATGGGGGAAGGCATGATGGGAACACAGACTAGGCCACCATGCCATCGAAGGCTGCACAGATTTGGCCTAGTGACCATGTGGCAGGAGGACAGTGGTACAGAGCACGTCCTAGGCCCAGGATTCCAAAATGCTGTTCAGCTGCTTGCATTCAAGTCCCCTGGCGAGGGTTTGGGAAAGGTAATTGGTGAGTGCCCAGCCCTGACATCACAGCGCGCAGTATTCAAGGATGGATTTAAAGCTGAGAGAGAATAGATTCAGAGGAAAGGACCCGGCTTTGGCTAGTGCCTGGCGTATCCTCGGTTCTCAGTGAATTCCTCCTCCATTAGCTGAGATGTTCAGAGCAAGATATTAAGTATCCATCATGCTCGCTTTTGTTTGAGTCCGTGTTTCTCTTGACTCTAAATATCACTTCCTGTTTCTCTCTGGTGATTTGAGTCCAGTAACAGGAGGAGGCGCGGAAAAGAGGGACGTGTAATGAGACTGAGCGGGGATCATATTTTTTCACATAGTATGTCTCGGGTGATCTGTTGGTAAGAAATTCCAGAAAAAACGGTAAGAGATGACCAATCAGTAATTAATGAAAACGTCTTGCACACCATCCTACACCCTCCCCATCCCCAAACAGCCTTCTGCGGCCCCTCCTCTCAGGGCCCCAGGGCCAGTAAGTTTCTGACCCTGGTGTTTTTGTAACAGAAACAATTGCCAAGCCTATCTGAAAGGCGTTTTGAAAATCTTCTACCTGCATCTGCAATTGGTTTAGGAAAGAACCCGAAGAACTTTGGAGTATTGAATGCTTAGTGGAAAATCACTGTTTTGTAACTGAACATTCCACGGTTCTGTTGAACAACAGAAAATTGCCCGCCAATCTTATCAAGCGAGTTCCTCGGTTTAAAGGGGAAAAAAAAGATATACTGTGCACATTTCAGCGGAAAAAAAGGTTAGGGAAAGAAGGAAGATTCATCAACACTCAACACGAAAAGTAGTGCCCCCTCTGAGGTTCGAACTCAGGACCTTCAGATTATGAGACTGACGCGCTGCCTACTGCGCTAAGGAGGCACCTGTGCCTCTCACCTGCACAAAACGCTTACCAACACCACCGTACGACTGGCCGTCTCCAATCCTGCGGCCGGGGTTTCAGAGCAATTCGCGCCAAGCCGTCCACAGTCCGGGGTTGAGCTGCGCAGGACAGGGCGGCCGGCCCGGCCCTCGCGACCTCTCCCGCGGAGCCGCGGCCGTGCGCGCACCTGAGCCGGGCTGGGCGCGAACCCCGCTGCCGCCCCACCCGGAGACACCTGGACCTTCCCGGAGGCCGGACGCGGTGGGCGGGAGCGCGTCTTGCCTCCGCCCTGCGGTCCGCCGGATTCCTCCTTTGCTTCTGTTCCCCCTTAGCAGCTCCCGGGCTCGCCCCCAAACGGCCGGACTTGCTCGCTCCTGGAGTCGGGGGGCTCACTGCCCGCCGTCCCCGCGCATCTGCAGCCACACTCTCGCTGCAGCGCTGTTGACAAGCCGGGCGGGGGTCTCCGCCGCGGCGTCGGGCTCAGGGCCGGCCTGGAGCCGCGAGGAAGTCGAGCGGGGCGTCCAGCGGGCCGGGGTCCCCGCGCGAGCTGCGGGCTGGAGCGGCGAGGGGACGCGAGCAGGGCGAGAGACGCGCGACTCTCAGATCGGAGAAGGGTAGGCGGCGCGCGGCTCTCGGGCGGTAGCGTGGCCGAGCGGTCTAAGGCGCTGGATTAAGGCTCCAGTCTCTTCGGGGCCGTGGGTTCGAATCCCACCGCTGCCAGGGTGTCATTTTTTTTTTTTTACGGCTCTCCGGCTGCATACGTGTCCCTTTCTCACTCGCAGTGTAGACAGTTATCCACAGACTCCAAGTCCAGGCAGGAGCCCCTCCCCTACACCCTCTGTTTTCCCAGGGGCCGCAGAGAGCACCCATCCACACCGCCCCCAACACATTGTGGGTCTTCAATTAATTATTTCAATCAACAAAAAGTTCATGAGCATTTACTGTGTGTGATACTGACTCCCTCCATCACTGTATTTTCACCACCCAGAAGTATCCAACATGTAAAAGACCTTCATCTCACCCACTCATTTATGTTACAAAGTACCTGTCAGCATCTCTACGTGCCAGGTGCTTTCTTAGGCCCTGCGCATACAGCCGCGCTTCCTACTCAATAAACGATGGACGACGGAGGAGCGGTCAGTCTCCCCGAATGCGCTGTTCTCGCCGTGCCCGCGGCCTTTGGCTCCACGTTCTGAGCCTTCCTTGCGCTCATCCGCACCGCGGCGACCGCACGCACCGCCCGGCCTCGCCTCGGCCGCTCTCAGCCCGCAGACCAGAGGCGCCCGCCCCTCCGCGTCTCTGCGTGCGCGCCTGGGCTCCCCCTGCTCCCGCTCCAAGCGCTTCCCTCCGACCTCAAGGCCTTTTCTCATCCCCTAGGTCTCAGCTCGGAAGCGCTTTCTCCTGGAAGCCTCCCTTGATCTCCCCCTGCAGAGTTACAAAGAGTCAAACAGCAAGGTTCCCCGCCCTGGCGCCTCGTAGGGAAGACAAGCGTTAGACGCATGACCGCCCCAAGATGGCACAACTTCCGCGGTCGAGAGAGAGCTTGAACTATGAAAGAGAGCCAGACATAGTGTTACCAGAACAAAGAATGTGACCGAATGGTACAACAGCTCGAGGTATAGAAGGACACACTTCGGACTGTTGCCGCTAGTAACAGGGTCCGAGGAGAGAAAGGGGGGAAGTTATAAATTTTACCTGAGACACTTCTGCCAGAGGTGTTAGAACGACTGCATATTTGGCTCATAAATCAAATAAGTGGATTCATGAATTTGTAAATGAATTTTTTAAAACCCCAACCCGATAAACAGGAAAGGAGCAATGCAGCGTGCTGGGGCCAGCGCAGGAGGCCTCGGTGCAACTTCCCGACCCCGGCAGGCTTTCCTCCTTCACTGGTATTCCTGTGGGTGTGCGCTGGCATGCTCCCTTATCCGTCAATCCATTCCTCGGCATTTGCCGAAACTTTGGGAAACTGTGGTGTAATTGCCGGCTTTTCCTCCTGCGTCCTGAGCTTCGTCGGACACAAAGCCGCATTTCTCTGGCTTCCCCATATCGGGAAAGCGGAATACACACGTGTGGTAAATTTCAGTGAATAAATATATGAAAGAATAGCTTTCTACTTTGCGAAGTGAGCAGGGTATACAGAGCGGAGCACCCAGGAAGACCCTGAGATCTTCGGTTTCACGTAGGGTCATGTGTTCTGAAGCCCCTTTTTCCGGGACAGCCCAGCTGAGGCTGGTTGTAGGAGTCCGATGACGCCACGAGGACTTGCTCTTTGGATTCAGCTCTGCTACCAGGTGAGTGCAGGTCATTTCTGCTTAGATCACCAGACGACAGCCTGTTTCCGGACTGTGGGGCCCAGGCATTTCTCCGCCCTCCCCACACTGCTCCCTTTGCTGGTCTCACTTGCTCGCTTTCACCCTGCGCGATTTGGAACCACTCACGGGCAATCCAAGGAGAAGGTGCTCCCTTTTGAATTCCACCCTCAAAAATAAACGAACCCATGGCCACCTGCCCCATTTTCCAGGGCTTTACCCACTTATCCTTTCCTAGGGAATAAATGTGCTAAGGCTGAAAAAGCAGTCATTCATACCCCTTCCCCTTGCCTACCTCAGAGAGGAGTTGAAAGCCCATAGTTAAATAATGGCCTTTTGATGGGCTGGTATCCTTTTAAAACCAGCGGACATTTTTTTTTTTAATTCTTTAAGAAATAAGGCTGCGGCTCATGGGAATAAAAAGGATGCCACCTGTACTGGGGGAGAAAGACTTGGTTCACTACTCAGATCTAAGATGAATTAGACCATCTTTTAAGGCCAGGAGACTAGTGAACATGGGATGGAAAGTTGTGTGTGCATAAACATGAGAACGTTAGTCACCTGGCCAAAAGTCTTCGACTTTCTCGCTTCTCTCCCCCCACCATGTTTATTGAGCCTCTATCTTGTGACAGGCACCTTGCCGGGTTGGAGATCCAGCAAAAGGATGAGCTACAGAAAATGATTCAGGATTCCTTAGCAATTCAGCCTGGGGGGAGGGCTACCAGAGCACTTGGAGAACAGACGGTCAATTTATGTTGAGCGAAGGGCAGTTTATATCTGAGTGTTCCCTCCAGTCATGGTGTATATACGATCTCTTTATTATGTGTTGTTCTTACAGTTACTACGTAAATAATCACATTATCTTAATGAAGTTAAGATTTTGAAAAACTAAATGAGTATGCCTAGCACTAGATGTCCTCTCTTGCCCTCCATACCCAAGAACAGCTGTTTATGGTTCTGTGTGAACACTGGAATGTCCACCTGGGAGCTGTGACCTGGAAAGGGCAGAAACAAAGCAAAACAAAACAAACGATGGGGTAGTCATCCCTATGAGCCTTGTCAGATTTAGCTTGGAGAGAAAGAAAAGGAACCCCTCCCAGTGTCTAACGCTGGGCCCTTCCACTGAATATTCATGCACTCACCCTATTATCTATGGCCTCAAGCAACACGCTGGATGAAGCTTCTGTTAGTACCAGGCTCCTGGGGTCAAAGAGGAGAGAGACGGGCCAGCACCGAGACCTCTCCGAGTGGGACCTCAGGTTTCCAGGTTCCGAGCCCACGATGACCGCTGCCAGGGAAGCAGCACCGCCCTGCGAGGTTGTTCCAAAGGCGTCTGCAGGTCCTTGGAATGAGTAAGCGAAGCTATAGGAAGGAGATGCTGTACTTTTCTTTTCTCCCCTTTGAACAGAGAGATGAAAATCCAATTTGCCTTTGCGTGAGTCAGAAATGAGGGCAACATCAAAACCACTGGGAGAATATCCTCCGGTCCCTGCGCTGCCCTGACATCCAGGGGAAGGAACCCGGGAATTAGGCGCGGTGGAGACGGTGGGTGAGAGCCCCTCCCACCACCTGCCACCCATGTGCCGCTCGGGGTTCGGCCTTTCCATCGCCTGGAGGCTGGAAAGTGCAGGGATTTTCCACTTACCCCCCAAAAAAATGCCCTCGTAGATTTAAAAAAAAAAAATCAAGAAGAAAGAAGAGACAGAACTTTCATTGAAAGGGATGCTTCATTTTCAATTGTATTCTATGCAGCTCTCGTTTTCTTTTTAAAAGAAGGCTCAAAGGAAGAAGAGATCTCAGATGGACAGTGTATACAAGCGTCATCAAGTGGGGTTCCATGGTGTAATGGTTAGCACTCTGGACTCTGAATCCAGCGATCCGAGTTCAAATCTCGGTGGAACCTTCCTATTTCCCGTCTTTTTACCGGACTTCCTGCTTCCCTTACGGCCGGCGATTTTTGATGGGCTGGGGCAGGACCCCCGGCCGCGGCCCCCGGCTCCCGGGCGCAGGACCCGCCGTAGGGCGCCCACGTCTCCGTCCCGGGTCGGCGTGCGGTGCACAAAGACGGCACCGGGGACGACGAGGGCCCTGGCCGACTGCAACCCAGACGGGGGAAGGAGGGGACAGACCTCACCGAGCCCGCTGCTTGGGTCGCAGAAGGAAAAGCAGAGCGAAAACCGAAGAAATGCGGAGAAAAGGGTATGTCAGAAGTGGGATTCGAACCCACGCCTCCATTCGGAGACCAGAACCCTCTTTCCGAGGAAGCGAAGCTTGAGTCTGGCGCCTTAGACCACTCGGCCATCCTGACACCCGGAGGTGCACCCCCTGAAGAAGTGAAATCTTTCATTCTTATGAACTAACGCCTCCTCTGAGCCGCCGGGATTTCCTCCCGCTTCGGGTGCATCCGAGAAACCCGAATGAACTGAACCGCTTTCCTGGCGGATCCGGAACTTGGAGTGAACTCGCGAGGCTTTGCTCTGGACGCAGGCGGCGACTCGGATCCCTCTCCCGCCCTCTGCCTTCCCCGCCCCGCCGGGACCCCGGGCCCGGAATGGCCCCAGCTGACACTGGAGAGCCCCTGTGTCTACCAGCAGCGCGGCTCGGGAAGAACGCGCGGAGCCCAGCGGGTGTAGACTGGGAGACCACCGGCGCGCGGGTCTAGACCGCAGAGGGGCGGGGCGAGCGGGCGGGGAGCTGCCGGCCGCTGCGGACTGAGCTGCGCGCGGGAGCCCGGGGTCCGCGGGCGACAAGGAACAGACGGCGGCCCCGCAGGCCCCGCAGGCACACGGGTTGGCTCCAGCCCCGCGTCCAGCAGCAGGTGCGCAGGCCGGTCTTCGGCCGGGAACCACGGACAGCAGCTCTCTGCGGATGCTCGTGCAGAGATTTCCAGGGTAAAGACCAAAACTGACACAGGAGCTGGGAAAGAGCTAAAGCGAAACACACACATGCGGGAAACTGAATTTTTAAAAAGCATAATTAAGTCCTCAGTGAGGTAAGAGAAGATACAGCGTTCCTGAAACAAGGAGAGAAGGGGGAAGCCTGAAAATTACTATTATGATGGCAGAAATGTCCTTGTAAGAATTTCAACATAAGGTTGCAGAAATCTCCTTGAAAGTGTGGGGCGGAGATGGAAACCAGAAGAGAGTCCAACAGAGCATGAAAGGGTACTTGGTAGAAGGTGTGCGTCAAACCACCGTGGTTTCCAGGAAGAGAAGCGGAGAAAATGAAGGAAAGGAGATAAAAACATAACACAAGATTATTTTCCAGAACCGAAGACCTTTATCTCCAGATAAAATAGGCCCACCAAATGCCCTGCGTCGTGTGTGAGAAAAGCCCCACATCATGAAATATCAGAACCTCAGGGATAAAGTGAAGTTCCCACAAGTTTCCAGAGAGAAAAGAAAAAACGTGGCTTGCAAAGGACTAGGATCAGGATGGCGTCTTCTCCACATCAGCCCTGACGCTGAGGTCAGAGGAGATCTTGGAAATCACCGTAGACTTCTGAACCCAGACCTGAGGCCAGAGAAGGGTGGGCGGGCGTTTCCGGTCCTGCAAGGTTTCCAAAAAATAAAAATAAAAAATAAAAAATGGCCTCCCGTGTCTTTTTCCCCAAGACGCTCGGGAGGAATTGTTCCGCCAAACGTGGAATTCCAGTAAGAAGGAAGAAGGTGTGAAATCGGGACTAGGGGACGCACCGCAGCAGGTTGGTGCGGACCCGCTCCAGGGTGCGTGCGCGCGCGACAGCAGCAGGTGCAGGGTGCGGCAGGCGGGAGCAGGGGGTCACAGCCCGAGCTCCAAGGGAGCTGACGTCGCCCCGCGCTGGGCCATAACAGGGTCAGAAAGCTGCTGCCGAATTAGGAATAAACACTTAAGAAAAGTAATCAGAGACAGAGGAGGCAATTAGGTGTGAGAGGAACAAAGGTTGTCAAAGGAAGGAAAAACTAATTATGGTCGATCATGCAGCCCAGGTCTGAAAAATATTACGAACTCATAATGACGAGAACTCAACAGTGATTTAACTAAAAGTGAAATATGTATTTGAGAATTTAAATTTAATAAGTATTTGTTGAATTAATGAAGAGTGGGTAAATAAATACATCCCCAAAAAGCAATTCATGAAGAACATATGCTTAAATATAAAGGATTCTTATGGATATATTCTTAGAATAAACATACTTTCATGAATATATTCTTTTTATGTCCCTCAATCTGTCCTTTCTCTGCTCAGCTAAGGAAAATTAAATTGTCCCTAAAATGCCATTATTAAGACAAATAATGATCTTAATGGTCAATTATAACCTCACAGAAATCTTTAAAAGCTGCTGAAACCACCCCAATGTATATGAACTGATGTAAGTTTTATAATTAGTTAAAATAAACAAGTAACTTTGGTGACCTGGTTTTCCATCACCACATCTACTTTCTGCTTTTAAGGACACAGTGCTAAACTGAAGTGAATACACATATATGCATTTGCAAATTCGTGATCCAGCTTTTCAATAAATGGTGCTGGACCAACTGGGAAAAATAGACGTAGACCCCTATCTCACACCTGTTAAACAACAAAAATTCAACTGACCACATTTTAAAGATCTAATTGGCTATATTAAGCAACTCATGAATTGGGCAGCATCCTATCCAGCAAGTAGAGGGGAGCTCCAAGGGGCTACAGAAAGGGAAAGGTTTTTAAAGGCAGGACAAGAAAGTCATCAACAGAAAAAAAGGATTATTTCAGGTTCAATCACCTTCATTTAGGGACAAAAGGGTTTTAGTAGGTGGCTGACCTTTGGGGGATGAAGAGGCCCCACGTGACAGATTACCTTTTTGGCACTGACCAGGAAATTCCATGTTGACTGGTTAAAGCTTACACTTCTGGGGGCTGAAACTGCAGTCAGGACAGGGATTAAGTCTTGGTGTACTGACTTGGGGCCTTAACCTAAGTGGGGCCATTTGGGGATTGTGGTTTTCTTTTTAACATATCAAACATAAAAATGAATCCAAAATGGATCATTCACCTAAATATGAAAGGGAAAGTAAAGCTTCTAGAAGAAAGAGAATATCTTACTGAACCTGGGGTAGGAAAAGATTTCAAAAACAGCAGTAGTAACCAAACAGAAAAAAGTGGATAAAGCGGAATTCATCAAAACTAAAGACTGCTCATCAAAAAAGATCATTTAAAAAGTTAAAAGGGAAGCCATAAACTGGGGAAAAATATTTGCAATATACATATATCTGGCAAGGGACTCATTCCAAATATATAAAGCACTACTATGAATCAGCCAGAAAAAAGACAAATACCTTATGTTTTTAGTGGGTGAAAGACTTGATCACACATTCAGTAAAGAGGCCATTCAAATGCTCAGCAGCCATATGAAAAGATGCTCCATATCATTAATAATCAGGGGAAATAAACTAAAATTACAATGAGTTACCTTACAAATCTACCTGAATGGCCAAAATTTAAAGAAACAAAACAAACACACCAAATGTTGGTGAGTTGTTGGACAATTAAACTTCTCATATATTTACTGCTGGAAATGTAGATTAGTACAATCACTTTGGAAAACTGTTGGCATGTCTGAAACACTGAACAGAAGCATATCCTTGATGCATTAATTCTACTAGAAATGAGTGCGTTTGTCCATCTACAGACATGCAGAAGAATGTTCGGGGCAGTTCTATTCATAATAGAATAAAATTCTTAAGACAACTCAATACCCATCAGTGGCAAAATGATAAATTGTGATATAGTCACACAATGAATCACTACAGCAGCAGCAGCAATAAAAATTGAATTATGCTACAGATAAGAACAAATCTTACAAATGTAATGAGTAAAAAAAAAGCCTGACACCAAAAAGTGCTTATTGTATGATTCTACTTATTTATTTTTAGTTTTAAAATTTTTTTTATATATATGGGCTCCTGGGTGGCTCAGTCGTTAAGCCTCTGCCTTCGGCTCAGGTCGTGATCCCGGGGTCCTGGAATCGAGCCCCGCATCGGGCTCCCTGCTCGGCTGGGATCCTGCTTCTTCCTCTCCCACTCCCCCTGCTTGTGTTCCCTCTCTTGCTGGCTGTCTCTCTGTCAAATAAATAAAATATTTAAAACAATTTTTTTGATATATAATTCACATAACGTTATACATATTAGTTTCAGGTATACAATGTAGTGATTCAATATTTGTATAAATTGCAAAATGATCACACTGTAAGTCCAGTTAACAACCCTCATGATACAGTTACAAAATGTTTTTCTTCAGATCAGAATTCCTTTTTTTTCGAATTCTTAGTTAAATTCTAGTTACTTAACATACAGTGCAACATTGGTTTCAGGAGTAGAATTCAGTGATTCACCACTTACATCCAACACCCAGCGCTCATCACAGCAAGTGCCCTCCTTACTGCCCTATGCCCATCTAGCCCACCACCCACCCACCTGCCTCCACCAACCCTCAGTTTGTCCTCCATGTTAGGAGTCTCTTGTGGCTTATTTCCGTGTCTGTTTTATATTATTTTATTTTTCCTTCCCTTCCCCTATGTTCATCTGTGAGTGAAATCATACAGTATTTGTCTTTCTCTGACTGACTTATTTCACGTAATACACTCTAACTCCATGTATGTTATTACAAATGGCGAGATTTCATCCTTTTTGATGGCTGAGTAGTATTCCATTGTATGTATGTGTGTGTGTGTGTGTGTGTGTGTGTGTGTGTGTGTGTGTTAATAGACACCACATCTTCTTTATCCACTCATCAGTCCATGGACCTTTGGGCTGCTTCCACAGTTTGGCTACTCTGGACAATGCTGCTATGAACATTGGGGTGCATGTGCCCCTTCTTTCCACTACATCAGTATCTTTGGGGTAAATACCCAGTAGTGCAGTTGCTTGGTCATAAGGTGGCTCTATTTTTAACGTCTTGAGGAGCCTCCATACTGTTTTCCAGAGTGGCTGCACCAACTTGCACTCCCACCAACAGTGCAGGAGGCGCCCCTTTCTCTGCATCCCCGCCAACACCTGTCGTTTCCTTTCCCTGTGCTGTCAATTTTAGCCATTCTGACCCCCGTGAGGTGGCATCTCATTGCTGTTTTGTGCGTGATTTATTTATATGAACTTCAAGAACAGGTAAAATTAATATTTCTGGAAACTTGGAAGAGTGGTTTCCCGTGGGTAACTCTTGGGGGTGGGTACTGACGGAGGGGAAGCGTGAGGGAGCCTTGGGGAGATCAACATCATGGTCCGATTGTTGGTACACACACGGAACAATCCATCAGGCTCCACACTGAAGACCTGCGCCCGTTATGTGCATTTTACATCCTACGTTTGAAATTACAACCCAAGACGACTTCTTGCTCAGTGTCCCTTAGGTGCCCCAGACCATGAGCTCTGAAGATACTAAAGGAAGGGAGAAACTGCTGTTTCGGGGGACACCGCAGGCTCTCCGAGGGGCGGGTTCGGAGGGAGTGGGTGGCCTGCAGGGAGCTGGGGCAGCTGCCTGTTCGAGTGCAGCACAGAAACGGAAGAGAAGTGGTCCCAGAGCTCGAAGAGGTGACATCATCTTCTTGAGGCCCGGTGTGCTCCGGGTCCTTCCACGGTTGCCTGCTTGCTAGCCGGGACGCCTCTCCTACCCACCGTGGTCACGCTGGGTAACCGCAGGCCGACTTGCCTGGTCACCTAGTGCACTCCTTACCGACCTGTTTCACCCCGGCTAACCAAGGGCACCCAATCCAGGGCTCGGCTGCCAGGCTGGGCTCCGCGGAACCGTCCCCGCTGCAGAGCCCGGGGTGGCGCAGTCACACTTCGCCGTGCACTCCGTTGTGTCTCCTGGAAACTCCTGTGCCGGAGCTCTAACCCCCAGCGGGGCCGTGTTTGGCGATAAGGCCTTTACGGAGGCAGCTGAGGCGAAACGAGGTCGTGAGGACGGGCCAGCGTCCTGAGAAGACGACGGGGAGCTACCAGGAGGCAGTGTGCACAGAGGAAAGGCCCTGCAAGGACACACCAAGGACAGAGGCCTCGGGAGAACGAACGCTTCTGACAGCTTGATCTTGGACTTCTAGTTTCCAGAAAATCAACTGAGAAAACAAATTCCTGCGAGTGCAAGCCAGCCAGTCTGGTATTGTTACGGCAGCCCAGGCCGACGAAGACACGTTCCCTGGTGGCCGGCGGGCCCAAGAGACCAAGGCACGGCCCTCGGTCCTCCTCAGGCCCGCCCAGCACAGGGGAGTCTCTGCGCGGGACTGTGTTGGTCACAGTGTGCGCAGCCCAGCCCAGGTCCGAGCGCGGGGAGTAGACCGCACACACGGGGAGGAGGGAGCTGCCGTCCCTGCCCACCCAGCCCCCAGGGCAGCATCTGGCCTACCTCGGGTGCTCACACCAGGGTTCCTGCCTGCAAAACCCGCAGCTGCTGTCTGACCGAATGAGGATAATCGGATGTTCATTATGCGCGTCTCTCAACTTTCCTGCACGTTGGAGATTTTCACAAAATGCACTTGATTACAGTTGCTGGCTTAGTTACAGGTCTTCTCTACTTGGAGAAACCGTGAGCGCCTGGAACATGTCTACCTAGTTTACTGCTGTACCCGGGCTGTAAGATGGTATGTGCTCAATCAACGTGTAATTAAAGATGAAAACGCAAACGAGAAAACAAAACCAAAACAAAAAACAAAAAACTCTAACTTTTCAGAGGTTTGCACAGAGTCCCCCCTGTTGCAAGAGTGCCTCTCTCTTCCTTGTAATTATCCTTTTGAGTAAAGTCTCTGCTAAGTCCAGATTTGTTTTTATTTGACAAATGTTTCTGGATCAACATTACTTATAAAAATTAAAATACTTAAGGTTAACTTCTTTTATGCCACAAAAAATGTCTATACTAAAGAATTTCTGTACAATGCCAATAAAATGTAAACTAGATAAACCTATCAGTTCCCATCATCTGTCAGGAAATCACAGCAATAAAGCTTTTTGTAATTAAAAAAAAAAAAAAAAACCAAGCACCTTTATTGAACAAAATCCCCTAAACCCTTGCCGTTTAAAAGGACAGGTCAGGGGCGCCTGGGTGGCTCAGTCAGTTAAGCATCTGACTTGGACTCAGGTCATGATCTTGGGGTCCTGGGATCAGCCTGCAGCTGGCTCCATGCTCAGCAGAGAGCCTACCTGTCTCTCTCCCTCTGGCCCTCCCACCTCTGCCCCTCTCCCTGCTCATGCTCTTTTGTCAAAAAAATAAATAAAATTTATTTTATGTCAAAAAATTTATTTTATGTAAAAAAAAAAAAAGGACAGGTCAGATTAGCTTTTCCTCCATTGTCTCCAAAGATCTGATCCTCAGGAAACAGAACACAGTTAAAAGCTGGGAAGCAAATGACCAATTCAAAAAAGTTAATATTTAAGCGACTGGAGATAATCACATTTTTCAGGGATGGTATTACCTGAGTATGCCTTGAGTTCTCATATCCTGTGTCTGGTCTTAGATCGCTCTATAACCTAGGACTCTTCGTACTGGTCACTCGAAGTAATAACCTATACAGGGAGTGTGGTCAGGAGAACTAAACCCAGCAATTTCAGTGTCTGGTTGGGGGGAAAAAAAGTGTCTGGCAGAGCCCCGGGTCAGATGAAGAGACAGTTTGTGTAGTGGTCAGGGCTCAGACTGTGGACCCAGTCGGCCTGGACTCCCGTCCTGGCTGGTCATTCACTGACTCTGTGACCCAAGGTAGTATCCTTACCAATTTCCCCAGCCAGAAAACGGGGATCATAATAAGGGCCCATAGCTCGCAGGATCCAGGGACTCTGTGCCCAGTATACAATAGCTTCTAAGCACCTACTCTAATACCTATTAAACGAACAACTCATCTCTCCTCCATCGACCTGAATGAGAAGAGGAAGGACCAGCACCAATCCATCACTCCGTGCTTCTTCAGTCGTCTGTTTCAGGGTCTCTCTTCCTCGCCTGCTTCTGCTCCATCCTCTGGAGACAGCTGAGGAGAAGCGCACGGGGCTCGGAGTCTCACCCGGTCCTGTGTCCATCGTTCCATCAGCTCCTTCCCGGCCAACACCCCCTCGTACCACCACCGCAGGAGCCTCCGATCCGTATGCGGTGCCGGGGTTGCTCGGCTCACAGAGCCTCAGTGGTCCTCCCTCCTGCAAGGGTTCAGGGCTCAGAGTCTGTCCATCACCGATGCTTCTTTACCCAAAGGCACCTGGCCAAGTGGATCCGGACGTCCTGTCCACATTTCTTCCACATGCTCATGCCTAAGCTCAGAGCAAGTCAGAGTCTCTCACAGTTTACAACACCTCGATGGTGTCAGTGTTACCACTGTCGTGGGCAGCCCCAAAGGATCTGAGGGGCTTGCAAAGACTGCTAATCATATAATAAAACACGGAGTTTTATATTTGGGGGAAAAGTCTGAGGAGAGAGAATGCCTCGGTTTCTTGGCTTGTAACCCTTTGGTCACTTGCCTAGCTCTCTAAAATCCCTCCCTTTTTATAACTCTTAAATTATCTGTACAAAATAAAACATATTGCAGAAAAATCAACCTAGAAAGTAGACATCACTCATAATCTATCCCCTCCTCCCAGTCCTTCTGACATATCACCCCCACTTTTTTTTTAAGACTTTGTTAATTTATTTTGGAGAGAGAGCAGGGAGGGACGAAGGGAGAGGGAGAGAGAACCCCAAGCAGACTCTCCTGGGGGGCAGAGCGGATGCGGGGCTCGATCCCATGACCCTGAGATCATGGGCTGAGCTGAAAACCGAGAGTCTGCCACCGACCGGACTGCGCCACCCAGGCGCTCACAACACGTTACACCCTTACTAATTTGGGTCATATTCCTCCACGTATTTTTTTAGTGTGTACATTTGTACGTTATTATCTTACAAAAGAATTCATTCTACATGACCTGCAACTTGCTTCTAACAAAACAACACGTGGATGACCTTTCACATCCGCACATACGTTCTTTTTAATGACAGAATCGCACTGTAGTGTGTACCATAATTTTTAAACTAATACATTTTTGATGATTTTTTCTTTGCTGCTTTCTTTTTAACTACTTTGGTTCTCCTTGTCTTTCTCACTAGACCAAAAGAACTTAGATTTAAACAGTAAATAAATCTGAAAATAGCAAGATGAATGACGTCTTCTAATGGAAATTTTCGGATGCTGAGGAATGGACAGACTGCTATCTCAAAATGAAATACCTCGTGTTTCTTTTCCCGTTAGAAAAAATTTCAGAACTTATTTGTAAATGGACCAATATTTCTCAAAATCAAAAAGGAAATTTCTGAAAGAAAACTCATTCCTTCACTCAGGCAAAACCGTCTTGACAGTTCGAAATTTAAAACAGAGAATCCACTTCTCTGCGCAGAAAGGAGTGCTTTATGCCCTTGAGAATTCATTTGTGTCCTTGTTTTCTTTTAATTAGCCTTGGATAACGGAGGCATGCACACGGTACAAGATTGAAAAGATACAACAGGTGCACCAACTTTTCACCCCACGCAGAAATGCAGAAGCGTCTCCACTTACGGGGAGTCTGATCACTTCTCTGCAGGATTTTTAAATTGTGGACCTAGCAAATCCCTCCCCTCCCCTTGCATTTTGCACCCCCCACCCCTCCGGCACCAGCTATCCCTCCCTTCCAGATCAGCAAGACGCAAGGGAACTGAAGAGGGGCTGTAGGGTTCCTTACTTTGCCGCCTTTTGCGCGTGGCCCAGAAATGCTCGTCCACCTGGGGTCAGATGAATGATGAAGGAGAGGCTTCTTACCTATACTACTGGAGACAGTTCTAATATTTCTATGAAGGTTTTCTCATCTTGTGTTCATGGCTTTTGTGCTGTAAGGAATTCGGCCTCGCCTAAAGACAGGTCTGGCCTTCATCTTCTCCAGGAAGTGACCTCTCAGCACGTGGGATTCCCCCGGTGACAGTGGTGTCTGCTATTCCACGGGCCCTCACGACACACAGCCTGCGTCCTGCACGCTCCTCGGGCTGGCTTCATGGGGACACTTGGCTTTGGGCGGAGGGAAGATGCTGGAAAATGAAGGAGACAAGGACAGGATGAGGAACAGAGCAGGACTGGCCCTGGTCATGTTTCACCTACTACTCTGAGTGACGTCAGAGAAATGGGGAAAAGGGAAGCGTCAAAAGGAGGTGTTTCATAGAAACTCTGAAATTAGGTCACAGATATGCTAACCCAGGGCTTGTGACAGAAACTGCTAATACCCATTTTCACCTTCCTCCTTCTTTGCTTAGGAACCCAGGTTTTTATCCTGCTTAGCAATGTGCTCAGAAAGACTTCCCTTCCCAACGTCCTTTTGCGGTGGCCAGACATTGAAGGGAAACTTGCTGTGGGTAAGAACCTTCGAAATTAGGGTCTTCGGGACGGTGTGAGGATTTGTCTCGGTGTTCTGGGATGATGTGACGTGACGTTGGGGTCTGGGAACAACGGTCAGTAAAGACGTCTTGAGATATTTTCAGTGCGAGAAAGGTGGTTTTATTAAAGCATGGGTGATGTGGTTTTGGAATAGAGGTGAGGTTCGGTGGGGTGGAATCCAGAGCCAACGACTAAGAAAGAATTCTTGAGGCGTCTTTGGTGCAAAACGATGATTTATTAAAGCATGGGGACAGGACCCGTGGGCAGAAAGCGCTGGGGCCCCAGGGTCTTGAGGATTATATACTCCGGAATTGGGGGAAGGAAAAGGGAGGTTTCGAAAGAACCTTCATAGGCTAAAGAGGACAGACCTACAAGATACCTACAAGATACCAGAGGCCTGGCCATTGTCGAGTTAAGGTTGTTTTCCCCTCTAGCAAGGCATTAACATGAAGATGGTTGGGAGCTTCCTGGAGGAAAGTCACAGGTCTCCCACCCAGGAGTGAGGGCTGGGGGAGGGGAAGGTTGCGGGCTGTCAGCTTACGCTCTGTCTTCAGCCCGCCTTCCGCTCCCTCGTCACAGGGGCAGGACCCATGAGCAGGAAGAGCTGCATTGGGGTCGTTAGGAGTGACTGGCGATATACTTTTTTTTAAATGATTTTTTATTATATTATGTTAGTCACCATACAGTGCATCCCCGGGGACGATATACTTTTAAGTTGGGAGGGGGTTAGGGACAAGTTTCTAAGGAATTTGGAAGCCAGGCTTTCAGGACCGAGAGGGGCTAGCTGCAGGTCAGATAAGGTCATTTGCAATTGTCTAGTGAAACAGTCATGAGACCCTTCGGACGTATGTTTGGAGGATGATTGCTAACAGACCTTGTGGGGGTAGAGATCAAAGAAATTGTCTCTGAAGGGATTTTATACATTAAAGTAGACTTGCGGGATCCCGGGGATTGGGCTAAGATTGCCTTCTGTCCTCAGCAAAGTACTAACATCAAGGCCTCTGAGTTCCTTCAGGAAGGTCACGCTGCGTATCTCAAGGATTTGTCAATGGGTTTTCTAAGGAAGTTTAGTTTTTCTCCATTTCTTTTGGCTTTGTTCTCCCCATCCTGGGACACTTCCTATTTGAGTGCAGATTTTTACGTGAATTTTCTCTGACACACCCATCCGAGCCGAGCCGCCGTTCGGCTCCCTCCCCTGGCTGCCCAGTACACAGAATCACGCCAGTCACTCTCCACCCTTCACATCTGGACTCACTTTCACGGCATCTTTCACACTATGCATTCATTTCTTGGTTTGCTTATTGTCCATCTTTCCCTCCGAAAGCAACTCCATGTGCCCAGAACTTTGATTGGCTCCCTGCAGTACCCTGGAGTCCAGAAGAGAGCCTGGCACGTGCTGGACACTAAGCAAACACTTGTTGAAGGAATGAATTAACGAATGAAAGGATCTCAGACGTCTGTCCGTATTATATATGTAGGTTTGACTCATTTCTTTGGGTACCGAGTATTGCACGCAAGCCTGCAGTGTTCTCCACAACCTGTCCCCTACGGAAGCGTGCTTATGTCGGGTCCAGTGTTTCACAAATCCAAACAATGCTCTGATTAGAACCCTAAGTCACCATCACCTCTGTGCAGATGGGAGAGAAGCGGAGTGGACGGCTCAAAATGGATGTGTATTAAAATTTTTTTTAGCTACCGCCAAATTGTTCTCCACAATGTTCTCCCAACTCACATTCCCACGGTGCACGGAGGGCCGATTTCCTCACAATCGCTGTAATCTTTACCAATCTCATAAACTGAAAGCTTCACATTATTTCATGAACATTGAGTCGAACCCCTTTTCACGCTCATGAGCCAATCGTTCTTTTTCCTCTGTTCACATTCTTTTCTCATCTCCTCTCTGCAGTTTACTTACAGTTGCCAAAGTATTTTGTCTCTCAAGGAAAGTTATCCACTGTGTTATTTGCTAAAGACACTTTTTCCTAATTTTCCTTTATTGTTCGACTGTTTAAAAGTACTTTTCTCTATAGAAGTCATTCAATTTTTAATTTTATGTAAATGTACCCACTTGTGGTTTCTGGGTTTGTGGTCATATTTAGAAAGACCTTCCTCTAGGTGACTTTTTTTTTTTTTAAGATTTATTTATTTGACAGAGAGAGAGACAGGCAGTGAGAGAGGGAACACAAGCAGGGGGAGTGGGAGAGGGAGAAGCAGGCTCCCAGTGGAGGAGTCCGATGCGGGGCTCGATCCCAGAACGCCGGGATCACGCCCTGAGCCGAAGGCAGACGCTTAATGACTGAGCCACCCAGGCGCCCGTAGGTGACAACGTTTTTAAAAATGTCAATCTGTTTTTTAAAAAGAGCTTTTGGAGATTCATTTTTTTTTAAATTTAAACCTTTCATTGATCAGAAATATATTTTGGTACAAGAAGTAAGATGGAGGGGTCCTGACAGGGGTGCCAAGGAGGGCCTTTGGGGTTGGTCTTTTATAGGAAGCTAACCCGGCGCTTAAATCCCTTTAAAATCTCTACTGATAACACCTTCAATGGTTTACTTCCTTTTTAGGATCTGGTTATTTTTTGTTAGTCACAGGTGATTATCATAAAGACACCCAGCCCACACGCCTAGGGTAGGGTGGTCTGGATTTGTCCTCTTATCTCTCACTTTTGAGAGCTTTTTCTGTATCTTCACTTAATAAGCTTCTACTGCTTTACTAAAAAAAAAAAAAAAAAAAAATGAAAGAAAGAAATTAAGAAAGGAAGGAAGAAATCCTGCCATTTGCAAAGACATGGATGGAATTAGAGGATATTACGCTAAATGAAATAAGTCAGTCAGAGAAAGGCAATTATCATATGATCTCACTGATATGTGGAATCTGAGAAACAAAACAGGATCATAGGGGAAGGGAAGGAAAAATAAAATAAGATGAAGTCAGAGAGGGAGACAAACCATAAGAGACTCTTAATCATAGGAAACAAACTGAGGGTCGCTGGGGGGGGAGGTGGGTGGGGGATGGGGTAACTGGGGGATGGGCATTGGGGAAGGTACGTGATGTGACGAGCACTGGGTATTGTATGCAACTGATGAATCACTGATCTCTATCTCTGAAACTACTAATACACTATATGTTAACTAATTGAATTTAAATTTTTAAAATGTGAAAAAGAAAAAAATTCATTAAAAATAATTGTATTTTATTAGCTAGGTTTAGTTTGTTGTTGCATATGCAGAAAATCCAAACAAGTGGCTTAAACAAGACCCTGGCTTTAGTCTCTCTCACATATATGAAGTTTGAAGCAAGCATTCTGCAGTGTGTAAGGACTCCGGCTTATTTACCTTTCACTACACCATCCTAATTGGCTTCCAGTGTTCAAGATTGCTTCATGGTCCAGGACAGCTGCCCAAGCTCCTACCATCCTGTGCACATTCCAGGCTGAAAGAAGAAGGAAGGACAAAGATTAACCCCAGTGTTAGAGCTGACAGTCAGTGAGGCTCTAACAGGATGCCTGGAGGCCAGCAAGGAGGCCCCCACGGCCGGCTGTGGGGAAGGTCCGAGGCCTGTCGGATCCCACCAGACAGACCCAATATGGCGGCGCCTTGACAGGAAACCCCTGAGCAAGTGAGGAGGAAAAAGCGGGAAACCCTGCTTCCAAGAAATCCTTGCCCTAGTTAACAGCTGTCCGTAAAAGACAGAAGGTGAACTCCACCGGCATGCAGCTTGCTGGCTTGCACACTCCCCTCCCTCTCCCTCTCCAGCCCGTCTAGCCCACGCCGTCTCTCTGTCTCTGTTTCTTGCTCTCTCTTGCTCTCACATCTTGAGATGGTACTTTCACTTTTTTAAAAAGATTTGCAAGAGAGAGAGAGAGAACAAGCAGGGGGTGTGGCAGGCAGAGGGAGAAGCAGACTCCCCATTGAGCAGAGACCCCAACACGGGGACTCGATCCCAGGACCCCGAGATCACGACCTGAACCAAAGGCAGACGCTTCACCCACTGAGCCACCCAGGTGCCCCGGAACTTTCACTTCAGTGAACTTTCCTGCTTGGGTCACTCATCCACTATGCTGTGTGTCTGTCCTTGAATTCTTTCTCCTGAGACTGAGAACCCCGGGTGCCTCTTTGGGCCAGGCTGGGTCGAGGCCTCAGGGCCTGTGCCCCCCCCCCCCCCCCCAGTTCACCCGGCAGCAGATCCATAACCAGCTGGACGAGGTTCCAGCCCGTAGGGTCGCGTCCTCGAGCACGTACTGTACCTTAGGACCAGCAGCGAGGGGCTGGGACTACCCTTGAACTGCTATGCTGCTGTCTGCGGTGAAACTTGGAGGAGGGAGTGGAAACTCGGTATACAGTAGTCAAGCAACAGTCCTTTCTAGGTTGTGTTAAGATTGAAACACACGTATTAAAATGAATACGTGTGCCAGAAGTCCCCGGCTGGAGGCCAGGAGGTCAACTGAGCTGCAGAGATGATTTCACAACTTCTAGTTTTCAACAGCTAAAGGTCAGTAAGTTTCATACAAAACTCCAGATTTCTGGGGCGCCTGGGTGGCTCAGTCGGTTTAGCGTCTGACTCTTGGTTTTGGCTCAGGTCATGATCTCAAGCGTCCTGGGATCAAGCCTGGCATTGCACTCTGGTCGGCTTGTCCTTCACCCTCTGCCCCTCCCCCACCCCGTGCTCCTTCTTTCTCTCTCTGTAAAATAAAAACTTAAATCTTTAAAAAAAGAAGAAAAACCCTCCAGGTTTCTGCCTTCTCTTGAACTGAAAATCTGGCAGTATGCTGGGCCCAGTTTCTCAACAGCAGTTTTTAGCAAGAGAGGAGAAGTCGCTGCGTCCTAGGAAGACCTCGGTCCCGCAATGAGTCACTGTCCCCATCTTTCCCTGTTGCTCCCTGGTCTGGGCTGCTCATTTAAGCTCCCCTCTTGCCTCTAACAGGCATTTATGTTTGCACGCCCATCACTTTACAAATAAATAAATAATGATTACTTTCAATGTGATTAGAGCGACTCCAAATTGAGAGCACAGAGGGTCTGCAGAGAAGTCTGTCCCCACTTAAGCATCTGATACCAGTTTCCTTATTTATGAAGTATGTTGGACTACGTGAAAACCAAAGTCAGTTCCTACTTTAAATGTATGCCCTGATTGAGACCTTTGAGAGAGTGAGGGTTCTGTGCAAGGCAGTCAAAGTCTTCCCCCAGAAAAGAGCCAAGTACTCCCAAGCTGAAGTTCTACCTGAACACGGGAGGCCGGCTGGAAAGGAGCGAGGTCAGTGCAGTCGGTCCGGCAGGAAGGAGTCGGACTGAGGAGCGGGCCTTGCAGAGGACTGAGGCAGGCACAGCCCAAGCCCTGCGAGGCTGGGTTGGGACTGTGGCTTCCTAAGAGGATGCTCAAGGGTTTGGACAACGTCCTGGAGGCACAAAAGGAAGCTTTGAAGATTTCTGAGTGAGAAGGGAGAGAATGAAAGGGGCATTTTAGGGTTTTATTAATGATGACTCTCACGCTGGAGGCGTTCTATAAAGAGGTTGGAGGGAAAGACTGGCAACAGGGAAATGAGTGGAAAAGCTGACGGTCAGCCGGCTACCAACTCATCTAATAACCGCCTGCAACTGACAGTGTTGAAATAATTCCGGCCAAGGTGTAATCATGGAAATTAAAGGAAACAGAGGCAAGTTAGAAACAAAGCGAGGCAAGGCTGTCTGGATTCAATGAGGTCGAGAGGAGACCAGGGAATGCCAGGGCAGGACTACGGGTATCGACTGGACCCAGCGCGGAGCCCGACTCAGCGCGGGAGCATCGCCGACCCGCACCTCAGGAAGGAGCACGCGGCCGGGTCCTACCAGCGCTCCTCGCACTGGGACGTTGTACGCCAGCGGACGAAGCCCCGACGGTTAAACACCTGAAGAGGTGATGATGTCTCCCTCCTTGTTGGGGTGCGGTGCTCATCCCCCATTGTCACCGGAGAGGAAGCCGAGGCTCGCAAGGGTAACGGCTGGCCCTGGCACAGTGGGAAGAAGCCGAACCGGGCTGGTCTGACTCATTCTGTCCCGCAGAAATGTTGCCATCAGATAATTAAGATTTTCTTTTCCGAAACAAAACTGCGCCGGCAAGTGGGGTTAATGGTGCAATCAGTCGGCTACTCCCACCCTCCGGCCTCCCGGGGAGGCCAGGCGGCTCCCCCTCCCGCACCCACATCCAGCCCGCTCTGCGGCGCCGAGGCCCGGGCGCCGGGCAGGACACCCAACAAAAGCCTCGGGGTCCAGGCCCAGGCCGCGGGAGCTCGGCGCGGGGCCCGCAGCGCGCAGGCGGGGTCGCCGCGTCCCGCCCCGCCCGCGGAACACCGTCGGCCGCGGTCACCGGGCCCCGAGGAGCGCGCCCCCGCGCGTCGCACCCCGGGCGGTGGCGGGGCCTCCCCGTTCGCTCGGGAGCAACCGTGCGCACCCGAAGCCGCGAATGCGCGTAGCGAGCCGGGCCCGCGCCAAGCCCCGCCCCGGGGCCGCCCCTTCCGCTCGCGCCGGGATCCGCTCGGACGCGGCCACGTTGTCCTGCGCGCCCCGAGCGCCGGCTGCGCCAGTCCGGCCGGCGGCGCCCCTCGGCGGCCCCCTCGCGCAGCCGCGGGGCTCGGCGCGGCCGCGGGACCCCCCACGCCCGCTCGGCGGGGCGCCGCGGCGCAGGGAGGGCCGAGCCACGCAGGGGCCCGCGCGCGTCCGGGATCCGGGCCGGGAGGCGCCGCCCTCCGCCCGCCCGCCTCCCCGCGCCGCCCGGAAGCCGCGAGCGGGAGGGCGCGCGGCAGAGTTGGGCTCCGCGCAGAGCTGGGCGCCAGGGCCCATGCCCGTGCGCCCCCGCGGGCCCGCGCCATGGCCTCCGGGAGCGTGGCCGAGTGCTTGCAGCAGGAGACCACCTGCCCCGTGTGCCTGCAGTACTTCGCCGAGCCCATGATGCTCGACTGCGGCCACAACATCTGTTGCGCGTGCCTCACCCGCTGCTGGGGCGCGGCGGAGACCAACGTGTCGTGTCCGCAGTGCCGGGAGACCTTCCCGCAGCGGCACATGCGGCCCAACCGGCACCTGGCCAACGTGACCCAGCTGGTGAAGCAGCTGCGAACCGAGCGGCCGTCGGGGCCCGGGGGCGAGATGGGCGTGTGCGAGAAGCACCGCGAGCCGCTGAAGCTGTACTGCGAGGAGGACCAGATGCCCATCTGCGTGGTGTGCGACCGCTCCCGCGAGCACCGCGGCCACAGCGTGCTGCCGCTCGAGGAGGCGGTGGAGGGCTTCAAGGTGAGGGCCGCGCGGCGCGGGAGGGGCGGGAGCGCGAGCGGACAAAGGGAGGAGAGAGCCAAGGGGCTTCCTCTTTTCCGCCTAGAAAATGGCTGAGCCGGACGTGGGGTTCACAGCCGTCATTTCCTCTCTGTCCGCTGCAGAGCCTCGGCACTCAGACTGGGGAGAACCTGTAGCTGGTGAGGAAGCCAGGAGTGCCCCCCCCCAGGTGCCCCTGTGTCTACCGGCTCTCGGGCACATTACCCACGGAGACCCCGCCCTCCCTTGACGGGGTAAAGGATGTGCGTAAAAGCAGGCACACATCGCCACGCTGTGCTCCTGTCGGATCACAGATGATCTCACGCAACACACACTCGCGTGCACCGGCTGTGTGCGCGGCAAGCAGGTGCCCATCACGCAGTCTGTAAGCCCTTCCCCAGCACTTCCAGTGCTCCGTCCCGTTCTAGAAGCTCCCGGAAAAGAACAGCTCTTTCCTGCCGAAGTCACTGAAGCACCGTGAGACTCTACACAGTTGCCGGGAAGATAAACGAAATAAAATGAGTGGGTGGCGCTCTGTGGACCGTTGAGTCAACAGACCGCACAGCCGAACAGTGACGCGGAAACAGAGTACTGACCACAACAGTGTAAGGCGACGTTGGAAGAGCGCGCCTGCGGTCTTCTCTGTGTATTTCAGGGCTGCGGGAGAGGAAGTGCGCAGCGATGTTTGAATGTGCGTACATTCGTGCCTAATTCATCACTTGGCAGTTATGCTATAACTTTCCGATATATTCCTTTACTCACACTGGCAGTAACCCTGGCGTAGGTTGGGAAGGTGGTGTTTGCCTGTGACACACGTGAGGGAAATGAGAACTTAAATCATTATCTCTGTGGCTTCTGTGGAGAGCCACAAGTTAGCTCTAAGCCTCCTAGTCCACTCACCTTTCCACTGAGCCATGCAGTATCCTTCCAGGTGTAGGCAGGTGGCCCACCAGCTAAAGCTACACCAGACTGCCAGGGAGAGGTGTGGAGACCCCCTGTGCCCTGCGAGGGCAGCAGGTCCAAGGATAGGCTCTAAGCAGGGACGTGGCCTCAGAAATGTGGGCTGCATGTGATAAGCACGTCAGCCATGCCGATGCTGGGGTCTGCCTAATCTTGAACTGTGCACCTGTGTTTGCTTTTCTCAGGAGCAAATCCAGAACCAGCTAGAGCACCTGAAAAGAGTGAAGGACTTGAAGAAGAGGCGTCGGGCGCAGGGGGAGCAGGCACGGGCTGAGCTCTTGGTAAGGGTGTTTGGAATTCAAGAGAATATCGCTGCTGCCGGCCACTCTGTTTTGAAGGCGGGTATTACTTCCCTTAACCTTAGGTCACCCAGAACGTCCAGGTGTGAGGGAAACAACCCCACATGGGAGTGGGGAACTCACCTGGAGAAACACGGGATTCCCGCATTTGGGGGGAAGGGATAGAAGAAGTGAAGTTGGAACCCCTGGGGATCTGACCTATCAAAAGTTCAGCCTGCCAGTCTTGTGTAGGTCGGGGTTGATCCTTGACAGCACTGACGTAGGGAAGTTCTTGGGCAGCTTAGCCTCCCTTGGTGCCGTTCTGCAGGCGGGTGCTGACGGTGGCTGACAAGTGATTGATGTGCTCGGGACATCTGGGGCTTTTGACAATCAAAAACCAAAAAGTACGGAGACTCTTATAATATATCCTTATATCCAGCACACAGGTGTTCGAGCAATTTTTTTAATTGTAAATAAAACAGGAGGAATTCCCAACAGGTGCTTGCAACTGAAAAGCAAACTCCTAGACTAGTAGAGTCCAGCACCGTCTTGTGAAACTGTCAGTCCTGGCCAGGGTGCAGGACAGAACTTTGGGGCAGGGAGCTTACTCTCATGATGTCTTCAGATAACCACCATTTGCTCTGCCTGCGCTCCCGAGACCTCAGCTCCCCTCGCTTGAAAACACGGCTGACGGGCGGCCGGGCTCCTAGTGTGTCTGAGTGGAGTCACCATGTGCACAACCGTTGTGTTCTCTGTGGGAGGAGTGCCAGGGGAGAAAAAGCCCTTCTCTGAGAATCAGGACACTGGGACATACTTCTTGGCTCTGACGCTAGCCAGCTGCGTAGATGGTGGGAGTGATGCACCCTCTCTGGCCTGTTTCCCCCTCTGTGAAATGGGTACGTTGGACTTGGCCTGTGGTTTTCTGCAAGGCTGGTGCTGCCCTCTCCTTCCGTCCCGTGGCGTGTGGGTGTTCCTTCGGTTGTCACTCGAGGAACTGAGTGACTGCGGAGGGGAGGTCATGCAGTACAAGGGAGTCCCATGGCGGGCAAAACTGCCCCACCAGGGCGCCAGGAGCAGCCCCTTCCAGAAGCCCTGAATCAGTTGCTCTTTATGGTCTCTTTCAGCTTTAATTTTCCATTTCTGAGGTTACATTGTATCATTTATGTCTTTGAAAGACTTCAGCTAAGGAGAGCTGTGACCTTACCCAGAGGATTTGGAAGGAAGGTGTGTGCTGCCCAGTGAGTGCTGAGGGCGGCGAGAGGGACGGTGCTTGGGGAAGATTCTCAGGAGGGGCGGAGCTTAGGACAGGTGTCGACAGGCTTCTGTATTTTTGGCTCTGTGGGCCACATCATCTCTCACAACCACAACTGTGTTGTCATAGCCCAGAGGCAGCTAAATATAACATGTGGATGATGGGTGTGGCTCTACCCCAATAAGACTTCATTCCCCAGGAGTAAACGCAGGGAGCTGCAGGGAGCCTTGAGCCCTGTCGTTGGAAGAGGGTAGAGAAGGAAGGGCAGAACCACACCCACAGCCAGTGACGGGCAGTTGACGAACACTCCTGGAGGCCAGAAATGGGGTACGGGCTACACAGGAAGGGCCTCAGGGATGTGGTCCCAGTGACAATGCGAGGATTGAGTGTTCAGTCCATCACCGCGTGGTCGTAGCCAACCCCATCCCTTCCCTGGCCGCCTTTCATGGCTCCCAGTTGCGACAAAGTCTTGCCCCACCCTGGCCTGCCAGGCAAGGTGTGTTCTGCCCTCCTACCTTTCCCGGCTTCCCCTCAACGCTCACATGCTCAGCCAGATGGAATCTTTGCCCGCTCTGACCACAGGGTGAACTCCTGTTCCTCCCACGGACTGTGTCCACGGTGCTTTTGTGGAGGCTGTACCAGCCTCCCGTCCCCACGTACCACCTGTGATTACGTGTCACGTGAACCTGACCCTCACGGACTGAGTGCCTTTGTTATCCCCCTGGGGTAACACTTCTCAGCTGTCGTGTGTCCAGTCGTGAGCGAGGGAACAAGGTGCTGGGATGAGGTGCGTCGTCGGGGAGGAAACACGAGGGTCTAGAAGGGAGCCTCTCGTCCCTTCAGTGCCCTGCCCTGTCACCTGCGCAGAGCCTGACCCAGATGGAGAGGGAGAAGATCGTCTGGGAGTTTGAGCAGCTCTACCACTCCCTGAAGGAGCACGAGTACCGCCTGCTGGCCCGCCTGGAGGAGCTGGACCTGGCCATCTACAACAGCATCAACGGCGCCATCACCCAGTTCTCCTGCAACATCTCGCACCTGAGCGGCCTGATTGCGCAGCTGGAGGAGAAGCAGCAGCAGCCCACCAGGGAGCTCCTGCAGGTGAGGCTCGCAGCCCCGCCACGGGCCCGCCACAAAGTCTCCCTTCCCCCTTTGCCACGCGTCTCGAGGGCCCCCTCCTCCCCGTCAGCCCCAGCGGTAGCGAGCCCCAGCCCAGCTCTCTGGGCTTGTCGGAGGGAACACAGGCATCGCGGAAGCTCCGGTCGACACCGCTTGGATTGGGCAGTTGCGTCGTCTCACAGAAAGAGCAGAGGGAACCCCTGACGCCCAGGCCTGTCCTGTGCCAGGGGGTCTGGTCACACACAAAGCTCTTGACCTCTCCGGGCTTCAGTGACCTGATCTGCCCCTGATGGAATGAGGAGTTTGGCCCACATACCGTTTAAAGACCGTCTCCGTGCAGTATCTTGTAATGTTCGCATCTGTGTGGGCGTTGGCACAGCCACAAAACTGAGCCCTTGAGAGGGAGCAGTTGGCCCGGGCTGTGCGTGGTTTCACCTTGCTGTCCTGCGGGTGACAGGCTGCACTGGCCACGGGAGGTGAGCTGTTGAGCGTTCGCTGCGTGTGAACTGTTCTGGGTCAGGCACGGTTCCCAGCTCTGGGGTTAAGGGTGCAGAGGCTCCCCTGAAGTTCGTGTTCTGACGTCAGGGCAGACAGTTGAACAGTGGGGGTCATGGGTGTGGGTAAATGTCATTAGAAGCCCTGGGGGCGTACGGCGGGGGTCAGCAAACTGCCCCACCTGCTTTTGTATGTCCTGCAGGCTAAGCGTGGTTTTGACGGTTTTGGGGGGTTTTGTTTTTTGTTTCTCTGTTTTCTTGTGGTGGTGGTGGTGGTGGTGGTGTTTAGTGGGGAAGGGGCAGAGGGAGAGGGGAAGAGAGCGTCTCAGGCAGGCTCCACGCTGGGTGCAGAGCCCGACTGGGGGCGTGATCTCACCAGCCTGAGATCATGACCTGAGCAGAAATCAAGAGTTGGACGCTTCCCCGACCGAGCCACCCAGGCACCCCTGGTTTTTACAGATTTATTTATTTATATTTTATTTCTTTGGGAGAAAGAGAGCGCAAGCTGAGGGGAGGGCAGAGGGAGAAGGAGAAGCGGACTCTGCTGAGCAGGGGCTTGGTCCCAGGACCCCGATCAGGATCATGACCTGAGCTAAAGACAGACGCTTCACCGACCGAGCCACCCAGGCGCCCCTGGTTTTTATAGTTTAAACGGTGAGGAAAAATCAGAAGAATTTTGTTTCGTGCTGTGTGAAAGTATGTAAAACTCAAGCTTCGTTGTCTGTACGTTTTATTGGCCACACGCATCCCGTCCCGTACTTGATGCGCGGGGTTACTTTCCACCACACGGCAGGGCTGCAACTGCGAGACGACGCCTGGCCCACAAAACCCAAAGTGGGTACTGTCCCGCCTTTGAGAAAAACTTGACCGACGCCTGCTTTGGACTCCTAAGAAGGCCAAGCCTTGAGCCTCAACAGACACCAGTATTTAATGGCCAGGGATGAAGGAGGAGTTTGCAGCGGGAACTTGGCCAGAGAAGCAGAGTGTGACCAGGAAAGAGGGGGTGGACAGCAGAGTCCCATGCACTTGAGGGCCGACATCCGTTTGGTTTAAAACCATGGGCATCACGGGCCCTCAGATAGGACCGCCGCAGCGAGCAGTTTGGGCAGGAGCCGTGATAGGGAGGGGATGGGCAGGGGGAGCGGCCAGTGCAGCAGCAGGTGCCTGGGGCAGGAGCCGTGATAGGGAGGGGACGGGCAGGGAGAGCGGCCAGTGCAGCAGCAGGTGCCTGGGTCAAGGGAAAACACCGGGAGGGGAGGTAAGAAAATACTGAGAGGTGGGGTGGGGTCGTGGGCCTTCCTGGGAGGGGCTGCTTAAAGAAGCAAGCTCCACGCACTGGAAAGGAATATGCAGCAGGAGGGTCTGTTGTAAGGATCCACCAGGAGACTCCCTGAAGCCGTGAGGTAGGTGAGTTCTCACTCAGGTCTGCTGGGGAAGGGAAGGGAAGGGGACTAAGGCACATGGGGAGGAGGTAGTTTTGGGAGATCTTTGGGAGGGAGGGGGTGGGGTGAGGTTTGGTAGCAGAAACCCCGCGGCTTCTGGTGTCTGACATGGGAAAGCAGGATCCCCGGCGGCCCTCGAGCAGGAGTTAGGGAAAACAAGCTTTGAAGAATAGGGGCAGTTTGGGAATTACCGTTTCAGAGTGTGGGGAAGCCCGGAGGATTGTGAGACACAGTAGGGTTATGGTTGGGGTCGGTCTGCCCTGTTGCGCGACTTTCCCTCGCGCTTTCCGAGCCCGTGACCGCTCGTGCAGGCGTGGGGCAGGCGTGGGGCGAGCAGGTGGTTGGGTGCTCCCCGGATTAGCGCTTTGCAAGGTGCAGTGAGGGTTCGGTTTAGTTCTGTTACGGCGATAAAATACACGTAACGTCAGCTCATCGTCTCGGCCGCTTCAGAGCGTACGACTCAGTAGCGTTTAGCCAGTCATCACTGTGTAGTTCCGGACGCTGTCGGCGCCTCGAAAGGAAACCTTGTATCCACTAAATAAAGTTGTTCCTTTCCCCCGACTGGCAACCATCAATCCTCCACTATGTGGAGACACACAGTGTCTGCATAATATGTGGCCTTTTGTATCGCATTTCTTTCACTCGGGGTACTTTTCTCAAGGTTCGTCCCCGCTGTAGCCCGAGTGGTGCTTCCCTTCTTTGTGTGGCTGGATAATACTCCGTGGTGTGGGTAGACAGCACATGTTGTGGACTCGGGCTGCGTCCACGAGCTGAGGGACGTCCGCCTCGTTTCACCGTGGGGTGGTTGTGGGCAGTGCTCTGATGGCGCCGTGATGGGCTTCAGCAGCTTGGAGCGTTCGTCTGCAGGGGCCACCCCCCACTTGGTGTGCGTACTGCCAATGTGAGCACTGAGGCTTCAAAACTTGTGTTCTTAACACGGGAGATATTTGTGAGGACATTCTGGAACAGATGGGGTCTGTTGAAGAGAGAGGGGTCGTGCACGTGAAATGAGAGAGAGGGAGGGTTATGGTGGGTGGCCCTGGAAAAGCAAGCTAAATCTTACTTAAGAGGAACTATTAGAGGCATTCCCGCTGAGGTCAGGAACAGGGCAAGATGCCCACCGTTATCTGCCTCTTTAACCTTGTACTGGAGGTTTTAACCAATGTAGTCAGAACAATTGCAGGCATAAGAATTGGAAAAGCCTGGGGCTCCTTGCTGGCTCAGTGAGTGGGGCATGCAATTCTCGATCTCGGGGCCTTGAGTTCGATCCCCACGTTGGGTGTAGAGTTTACTTAAAGTCTTTAAAAAAAGAAAAGAATTAGAAAAGATATTATACTGTCTTTTTGGAGAATATGTGTTATATAATTATAAAGAATTCAGCAAGACAGTAGGATGTGAGGTAACAGACAGAAATCAGCAGCCCTTCTTTGCACTGATAACCACCAGAAGACATTTTAGAAAAGGGTGCCCCATTTCCAATTGAAAAAGAAAAAAAAGTAAAATACCAGGGAATAAACTTAAATAAACTTAAAAGCAATGTGTAAAAACCTGTGTGGAAAATACTATAAAACACTCCTGATGACACAAGATAGACTTGAGCTAATAAAAAAGACATCCCTGTTCTTGGCCAAGACATGTTGATATCATCACATCAGTTCGTCATAAGTTAATTTGTAAACTTAATGCAATCCCAGCAAAAACACAGCACACTTTATCTGGAGCTAGACACAGTGATGGTAAAGTTCAGATAGAAAAATGAGCCCACGAAAATAGCTGGGAAACACAGAAAGAAGAGCTGTGGGTGGGAACTGGCCCTATTAGACATTAGAACGTACTGTAATGCCTGTGTAACTAAGACAGCTGGTAACAGCATAATGGAAAAACATAACATTACACACTGTAACCATTCAGAAGACCGGTGTCAAGGGTGCCTGGGTGGCTCAGTCGGTTGAGCGCCCGACTCTTGATTAAGGCTAAGGTCATGATCTC
The DNA here is from genome assembly GCF_024610735.1 of Ursus americanus. Classification (NCBI taxonomy): domain Eukaryota; kingdom Metazoa; phylum Chordata; class Mammalia; order Carnivora; family Ursidae; genus Ursus; species Ursus americanus. The sequence goes on from NC_142158.1 coordinate 720,915, forward strand.
AGGGTCCTAGGATTGAGCCCTGTGTCAGGCTCCGTGCTCAGCGGGGATCTGGTTGAGGTTCTCTCTCCCTCTCCCTCTGCTCCCGTGCACTCTCTCTCTCTAAAATAATAAATAAGTCTTCAAAAGACCAGTGCCAGGGGCGCCTGGGTGGCGCAGTCGTTAAGCGTCTGCCTTCAGCTCAGGGCGTGATCCTGGCGTTCTGGGATCAAGTCCCACATCAGGCTCCTCCGCTGGGAGCCTGCTTCTTCCTCTCCCACTCCTCCTGCTGTGTTCCCTCTCTCACTGGCTGTCTCTCGCTCTGCTAAATAAATAAATAAAATCTTAAAAAAAAAGAAAAAAAAAAGACCAGTGCCAAATGGAAAGAAAATTGCAGCAAATATCACAAATAGGGATAATAGAAATAATATATAAAAAACATTCAAAAAATTGAGGGGGGGGAAGACAAGTTCTATAGAAAAATGAGCAAAAGATATGAATAGGCAATTTACCAAAAAAATGGTTGGACCATGAACTTGTGAAAAAGTGTTCTACTGTACTTTTAATAAGATGCGAATTAGGAACACCTGGGTGGCTCAGTCGGTTAAGCATCTGCCTTCAGCTCAGGTCATGATCCCAGGATCGAGTTCCATCTCGGGCTCCTTGCTCAGCAGGGAGCCTGGGTCTCCCTCTGCCTGCTGCTCCCCCCTGCTTGTGCTCTCTCTCACTCTCTATCAGACAAATAAAGTCTTTTAAAATTTTTGTTTTAAAAAAATGAGATGCGAATTAAAAACCATACTATAATACCCTTTCTCCCCCATTAGAATAGCAAAATTTTCTTAATTCAGTACACTGTTAGCAAGGATGTGGGAATGCTGGTGGGAAGACATTGTTTTGGCAGTATTTAACAGAAGTATCTATGTAGTTAGAATTTGACGAAGAATCCTGTCAGGAATTTATGTTCAAGATATAATCTAAGTATGAAAATACGTACAAAAATACATACATACAAGGTGACTTGATGTAACATTGTTTGTAATTGCAAAATATTGGGAAAACCCCACCTTCCAAGCCGAGAAAAGAGGTTGAATCAACTGTGTGTGTCCATACAGTGGAATTCTGGGCAACTGTACGGAAGAGCAAGGAAGATACCTAAGAACTGATGGAGAGGGGTTTCCGGGAATGTTTAAGTGAAAGTCATAGTGCAGAGTATAGAGTGTGCTACTTGTTGTGTAAGAAAAGAGAGATCATTGGAACATCATGTATCTGCTTATTTTTGTGGAGGAAACGGTTGAAGGGTAAACCAGATGGGAATGGGGAAAATAGGGTGCGATGGGATAGGAGACTTTTTGAGCACCAAAATAAGTAAGAACAGTGATAGATTATAACCTATTAAATAAGAATGTATGAGCCCATACTAATAATAAAGGGGGAAATTACTCCTAGTAAAATGTCGACTAAGTAATATAGAAGGGATTTTGAAACGAGCCAGTGACCCTTTAGTAACCATCATAGTAAAAGTTAATTCAGACAGGAATTATCAGTGGATGCTAAATCCAAGGGAGGAAGTTTGGTAAGGATTGGAGTACTAACATAATTTCAAAGTATCACTCCTAGATTGCTTATTAGTTACAAAAGGAAAGATGGTAGCTATACAGTGATCAGAATACGGCCAGTAAGGGGCGAGCGAGTGTCATGTACCTGTAGGAAGACACACCATACCTCCTCACGGACGATACAGCCTGGGTTTCATCATGAGGGGACGATCCCAGAGGAGGGATGGCTTCCTGTAGAGTAAATAGCCTATATTAAACCAGAGTCAGTGTCACGAAAGACAGATCGGTGCTACGGAACTAGACGTGTTGTGACAGCTGAGTGTGGAGAATGGTCATGGGTCACTGAGCGGGGAGGGGAGTAGCTGCAGGTAACTTTATTGAGATGATGGTTAGACCGGAACATGGACTGTGGGTTAGATAAAGGTTCATTCAGATCATTGATTCACAGATCATTAGATCAGTGCTCCTTTTCCTGGGTTTGATAACTGGACGGTATTTCTGTAAGAAAACGTACTTGCCCTTAGGAAGTCTAAGGGGACAAAGATACGTTGTATAATGTAAACAGTGATCTCTCAAATGGTTCTGAGTGTAAATGTGGTAATAATAATCTGGGAAGGAGTATTCAGGAGCTCTGTGCTAGCAGTTTTTCTGTGTATTTGAAATTATTTCACAAGAAAAAGTCAAAGCAAACTGGACAGGTAGGCAGTTGGGGTGTGAGGGTGGGACTCTTGTTAGGAAATTTGAAAGTGTGAGGTCCCTGGCCAGTGGGGCAGGAGCAGGACATAGGAAATGCTGGGATAGCAAATAGTGTGCACCCCAGATTTGTAGCTCCTTCACTGTGAACCCTGTTCCTTGTCTCCCTGGCTCCTCGCGGTCATCCTTTCCCTTTCTCTTGCAGGACATCGGGGACACCCTGAGCAGGTACCGTGTTCTCCCTCCCCAGCACTAAATCAAGTGCAGGAGGGCGTTGGCCTCGCGCTCGTAAACCCTGAAGGAGCCCAGAGCCCGAGAAGGACATCTTACCAGAGTGACACACACCCTGCCCGTCTCTGAACAAGTCACTCGCGTGCAAAGAGCTAGATGGACCAGTTCTTCTCCGTAAAGTTCAGGAATTACGGACAAATTGGGAGGGTGACGGGTAGGATGGGGCTCCCATGGTTTGTGAGGACACGTCCATGGAGGGAGCGAAGGCACACACACACCTGGGCAAAGCACAAGGTTTCTTGTCGTCCTTGCTGCTTCAGGGTTTCAGAGACCTCCCCCCAGGACTCCCCCTAATTCCGTAATGGGGACAATATGGCCTCAGAAGAGTGTGACTGGTTCAGAGTTGCAGAATTAGTGCTGGGTTACCCGGATTCTCTTGTTCTCATTGTTGCTTGGCTCTGTTGTCGGGGGGAGTGAGGAGAAGCTCTAGGAGAAGGGAGAGCTCTCAGCGGGCAAGATGGCGAGGCTCGCTAGTGTTTGTAGGGCAGACCGTGAGGGCAAGCGGGGTCGGCCTTGGGAACGCGCTGTTGGTGCAGGAGTGCCCACCGGGACAGAGACTGACTTTGCAGGAGCTGAACGTTGAAGCTGGTTAAGATACTGAGTGGTGAAAACCCTGCAGAGGAGTCCAGCGGGGCTGTGTGCGAACACCCGAGGGGCTGGGGCAGGGCCGCGTAGACGGAGTAGGTTGGCTGGAGTGCCACGTGGATAGATGATGCTGGTGAAATTGAGGGTTTCGAGGGAGAGGAGTTAGGTGTCCAGTCCCAGCCACGTGGCCCCAGCGATTACTGCCCTGACCTGTTACTTGTGCTTTTTGATGCCAGTCTGGTTCCGGCCGAGCACAGGGAGGTCGGTCTTAAGAGCCTCGCTCTCTGTGACATTAATGTTTGTCTGTGTGAGAGAGGAAACCCAAATTTCATTGGCTTAAGGCTTAGACATTATTTAAGACATCGTCGCCATATATGTGCAGGTAGGTAGCCCTGGGCTGGGCTGGTGGTCTCCTTCCCTCACTCTCCTGCTGTCCCTGAGTTGTGGTCCTCGGTCTGACAGTCCGAAATGGAATGCCAGCCACACGGGGGACGTAAGTCACAGCATACTCCTTTCTAAGCAGTCTTCTCAAATTACTGCGAGACACTACTTACCTCTTATTGGGCAGAACCCAGTCATAAGGTCACATCTAGACGGGGCAGCCACGAACCCGTATAATTTGGAAGATGGGGGGAGGGATGTTAGGGAGGCAGCCGGCAATCAGTTTTTGCCATGGACCCCCGAGCAGGGCGCGTACCTGTCTGGAGGGGTTCTCACCGTACTTGGGAACCTGAGGGCTCTGGGTTGTTGCCCACCCTGAATCTCCAGGACTTTGTCTAGGAATCTAGTGCTTTCTGGCAAGGTCAGCCTTACCTTCAGTTTAATTCAGTAAACCTTTCTGAGGACAAGTCATTTGAAAGTCCATGAGCTAGGTGCTGTGGGGGGAATGAAAATGGGTAAGATGTTTAGAGGATCAGAGCCTAGGAGGAGGATAGGGAGAGAGCTGGGGTGGCTGCTTTTAAAGACTGCCGGTCAGTTTAACCCAGGCTTGGTCTGGGCTCTGCAAGTGGCGGGGCTGGGGGAGGGATTTACTCATTTTCTTTTTTCGTTAAACATAGGGCTGAAAGAATCCGCATCCCTGAGCCCTGGATCACACCTCCAGACCTGCAAGAGAAAATCCACATTTTTGCGCAAAAATGTCTGTTCTTGACCGAGAGCCTCAAGCAGTTCACAGGTACTAGGAGGAGAGGAGGGGTCCGTTAGGGGAAATGCGATCGTGCTCTGAATATCTGTCGTGCCTGAGGGGAGGACAGACTCTCCGGCCAGATGTGGGATGCAAACTGAATGTCGTCTTTTCTCCCCTAGAAAAAATGCAGTCAGATATGGAGAAAATCCAAGGTAAATTTATGTATTTACTGGGTTTTTGATGTTGAAGTTCCTGGGAAGGTGGACATCTACTTTAGAAGTGGGGGGCGATGGGAGGGGGCGGCACCCACTGGCCCGCCTTCTCATCGGCTGCATCTTCCTTTTGCTTCAGTTGTTTCAATTCACAGCCTCTCCTTTGAATATGACGTCCTTTATATGCACTCAGTTCTCAGTCTGTATTGAGGTGAAAAACAGGCAATCCCAAAATTAATCCAGAATTTGCTTAATTCTTTTTTAACTGGGAAAAAGAATGAACAGAAACCATCCTGGTTGCATTTCATTTGCTCTCCTCCCGCTCGAGGGCAGGCTGGGGGTGGGGATGGGGGCGGGAATCAAGCAGCCCGGGTCGAGGACGGGAGCGGGGGTTCAGGAGTCCGGCTGCCCTGGGCCCAGCTCTGGCACTTAGGAAGGATTCTACGCTGACTTCCTCACCTGTAGAATGAGGACAAGAATAGTTCTTACCTCATGAGGTTGTAGGATTAAGTTCTAAAGCCTTCAGAATGGAGCCTGACGTATAATAAACCTTGTATTATGTTTATTAAATCAAGTGGGTTAGGTATTCAAGGGAAGCCCTTGTAGATGTAAAATTTTCCGACCGGAAAATTTGATGCCAGTCTGGTTCTGGTCGAGCACAGGGAGGTCGCACTCGGTGACATTTGGCTGTATCCTAAGTGCTCAAATCCCTGGACTGTCTAGTGGGATCCGAAACCTCTGTAAGTTGGTAAACCCTTGTCTTGTTACAAACTACGGATCCCCATCATCTCTGGTTTCCTGTAGGACGTATCCTGAGACCTTGTTTGCGTTTTATCTTTTCAGATACACACATGGGGGACACTCAGGTGTCTTCCACAGTCAAACAAATAGGGACAAACCGCACTGGCCACGGTGCCTGACGCCGGACGGCGTGGCCTTCCGTGATCTGGCTCTCACTGATTTCTCCTCCTCTCTTGCCGTTTAAAAGGCTTGTGAGAGCTTACTGTGCACATGCTTTGTCCACTGCTGAGTGGCGCGAAGTGAGTGGTCCTGTCCGCCCCAGCGTGGTAGTGGGCACCACCCAGTTGAGCACCGGCCCCTAGCACGGAGGTGGCTTAGGAAAGCTGAGAGTCGCGTCTGACGTGGACGTGGGACCGTGTTTCCCCCTGCAGGGCCAGCTGGCCCGCTGGGGGGTGGAATTCTTGATCTCGGCTCAGTTTGACCCCATTTACTACCCGTCTCAAGCACGTGGTTACCCTTCCACCAGAGTTCCCAGTCCCTCTTCCCTTAGGGCTCTTGGTTCAACGATGGAGTCACAGGTTGTGTAGAGAAGTCAGCACACGACTGGCAACAGGCGTTCCGGGCTGTCTGATGAGACTGTAGCTTTACGGGGACTCTCAGGGGAGCCCCTTCAGTTAGGTGGTTCTTGGAAATACATGTCGTAACTCCTTCTCTCTTGTTCTTTCAGAATTGAGAGAAGCTCAGTTATACTCAGGTAGGTGTTGGACACAAAACCATATGAAACAGGAGAAAAAGTCCTAAAGACCCAAGTACTAGTGTGAATGATTTTGGAAATCGCCTGAATTGGGGTTCTTTAGATTACGCGTCTCAGAGTGATAAACAGCACCCACGAAAACCATGGGTTGTTTCTGTGTTTACAGTATCTGTGCTTCCCAAAATGCCTCCGAGCTGGAGGCAGATCAGGCTCGGGTGCCGCCCCAGCAGGGGAGCGCTGCCTGCCGTGCTCGGGGGCCGTGTGTGCTCTGCAGTCGTCCTGCCAGGAGTTCGGGGCCCGACTGTTCTTCTGAGGGCTAGGGGTGCAGGCATCTCGGGTCATCCCCTCTGTGCTGGGGCAGGAACTCAGCTCTCCTTGACCATCAGCATCACCGAAGGGTCGGGAAACTGGGTACATCTGTGGTCCCAGGGGTATTCACATCTTAGCTGCGTGGAAGAGAGGCGTACAACAGGTGTCCTTTCTACGGTGTCCACCGCTGTGCCCCATACCTCGTCCTTCAGCAAGTATTAGCTGGATACCGTGCGCGTGTCCTGCACTGTGTAACACCGTGCGGGCTTCTGTAGGGGGAAGGGAGGAGCTTGGAGTTGGGTGTCTGGTTGGAGGTACGAGGCACACCTATGAGCTGGGGGACAGATCAGTGACTGCTGTGCACGGATGGTTGGACCACGGACCTAGTACCCGGGGCTCTCGGTCACCCCCACGGTTGCCCGTCAGGAACGTTTTGTGGGCGTCATGTAGCCCGCCTGAGCTGTGGTCCGGGGAGGTAGTGCTGGGAATTTTCCCCCTGAGCAAGATTGAGCAGCAGCGGAGAGAATCATACCAGTGCTCTAAAGCAGGAAGCTGTGATACTGAACACCCCAGGACGTGACACGGGGGGTAGTTTCAGGTTTAGGAGAGGGAGAGCGTGATGGCCGGTTAACAGCAGCTTTCTCGGGAAGATGTGGGTGTTGCGTTGGACATTAGAAGAAGATGAATGGGGTTTGCATGTGCTGGGGAAGATCTCGTGGAATGGAGGATATAAAAGTGATTTTTTAAGATTGTTTATGTTAGAGAAGGAGAGCGTGCAAACACGTGGGGATGGGGGAGAGGGGATGGGGGAGAGAAACCGAGGCAGACACCGCGCTGAGCACAGAGCCTGTCACGACCCTGACGTCATGACCTGAGCCAAAACTAAGAGTCAGACGCTCAACCGACTGAGCCACCCAGGCGGCCCTGAAGGTGACACAGGTTTGCAGTCCCCTAGTTACGTACCCAGAACCCCAAATTTAAGTTGGGAATTCAGTTTATGATGGGCAGTGTGGCTTGAGATGTTTGAAGGAAAGGGAATGGAGGTATAATTTCGGCACTCTGAATACCTGTAACCTCCAGGACGACTTTCGAGGCTGAGCGCAGCCCTGCGTGGGCTGCTCGTGTTCTGTCCATGGGGGGACGTGGGAGGCGCGCTGGGTGTCCTCGGGTGTGCCGTCCCGGCCTCGGCTGACCGCCCCCTTGCCCTCGGTGTCTCCGCAGTGGATGTGACTCTGGACCCAGACACAGCCTACCCCAGCCTGATCCTCTCCGATAACCTGCGGCAAGTGCGGTACAGTTACCTCCAGCAGGACCTGCCCGACAACCCTGAGCGGTTCAACCTGTTCCCCTGTGTCTTGGGCTCTCCATGCTTCATCGCTGGGAGACATTACTGGGAGGTGGAGGTGGGAGATAAAGCCAAGTGGACCATAGGTGTCTGTGAAGACTCGGTGTGCAGAAAAGGTGGCGTCACTTCCGCCCCCCAGAATGGATTCTGGGCCGTGTCCTTGTGGTACGGGAAAGAATACTGGGCTCTGACCTCCCCGATGACGGCCCTCCCCCTGCGGACCCCTCTCCAGCGGGTGGGGATCTTCTTGGACTATGACGCGGGCGAGGTCTCCTTCTACAACGTGACAGAGCGGTGTCACACCTTTACCTTCTCTCACGCCACCTTCTGTGGGCCCGTGCGGCCCTACTTCAGTCTGAGTTACTCGGGAGGGAAGAGCGCAGCCCCTCTCATCATCTGCCCCATGAGTGGCATCGATGGGTTTTCTGGCCACGTTGGCAGTCACGCTCATTCCATGGAGACCTCCCCTTGAGGAGGTGAACCCGGCCAGGAGGGCTGTTGGCCACAATCCCACCCCAGGCCTGAGGCGTCTTGTTGCCTGGCCTCGTCCCGCTTATCGCAGCTGGATGTCCTTGCCACTGCCCGTGACCCTGCCGTGGGAGACGGGGTGTCCGCTGTCCTTTCCCTTCCCGTGCAAACTGTCAGAAGATTGCCCAGAAGTAAAAACCCCATGTCCACCTCCAGTGTCCCCACACTTCGGTTTGACACAGTACTGGGGGGGGATGCAGAGTAGGGATAATCCTTGGAGAGCATTCAGCGTACTCCCCGTGGCTCAGCCTGGCTTCCCCTGGTTCGGTCCCACATAGTGATCGTGGATATTTGCTGTGTCGGGACCAGGGCTCCTTTCTAAGAACTTAGACTGGACCTGCCTGGCCCTGTCAGCATGGCTCCCTCTAACCCCGTTTTCCTTTGGGAATAGTACCTCTTTCCCTGATTCCCATTCCGCCGTAGTTTTATTAACTCCACTCAAGAGGCCTATATGTGTTTTGATTAGTTAGTTATTTTACAGTAATGGTGGGAAGTGGCCCCCCCGCTGTTACGAGATACTGTTCTAATCAATGTGCTCTTTGCCTCTGTATCTTTCCGAGGGCTTTGTCTGCTCCCTTCATTCTAATGAAAGCCGTATCCTGGTGCCGGGTGCACACCGTCCAGGATAATTTTCTGCCAACACCACCCATCGTTCTAGAATCCCCCCCCCCCCACTCACATCTGTGGACTGACGGTCAGTCACACACCATCCCTGGAATGATTCCGAGGCAGTGTTCTGGGGACCCATTGACTTTTTGCCTCCTTTTCCCCATTTCCTTTGGGGAATGGGGGAATTGACCTTTCTAATGCGTGTACCATCAGGGGGCAGTTCCATCCCCATAGCCGTTGGGCCCCGAGGCAGTCTGGGGCCAGAAGGCAGATCACTTCCAGCCCCCCCAGTGGTTCTTAGTCCTGCTTCCCTTTGGGTACATGACCCTCTGTTTGAAAATAAAGTGACTATGGATGTTGTTTACATTGTTGTTTTCTGGGTCTTGGTGGGAGTGAGGTCGTAGGGGTTGGAGTGGGATCGAAGGGGTTGGTTCGTGGTGGTGATTTCCCTTACGGGTCCCGAATCCGGTTCCGGCCGATATTTTACTTGATACTGGACGCGGACCATGTCACTCTCCCATGGTGGGGAGAAAGCAGTGTTGGCCGTCCGCAGCTTACAGCTCTGTATTGGTTGATCTCGCAATTTCACTAGGACAGGCTTCTCTCGAGGCCTTTTCGTAACTGGTGTGGGATAATGCAGTGATGGTCGGCATAGATCGGAGGGCCCAGACCTGGCTTCCCAGCCCACGGCCACCAGCCTAAGCCCTTGCGGGTGCAAAGGTTGCCACGTGCTGAGGAGCCAAGACCAGGCTAAGAACAGCTCCGTTTCAGGGATTTGGGTCTTTTCTGTGTCTGGACATGGGCTCAGGAGACAAGATGGTGTGGTCTGTACTTTGTCCTGTACGGGGCATCGAGGTCCCATGGCTGAAGATCAGGAATTGGTGATACCATGTCCTCCTTCATGTATCTCTTCATTCTGGTCAAGGAAATAACGTAACCAGGGCCTGTGGAGAGGGGCTTCCGTGAGGATACAGTGTGTGTATGTAAAATACGGACACAGACACGGGCGAGGCACACAGTTTCTGAATGTTCCTAACAAGTGCCCTTTGTAGGGTTGCCCTTAATTTACAGATGCAGAGGGGCGCCTGGGTGGCACAGCGGTTAAGCGTTTGCCTTCGGCTCAGGGCGTGATCCCGGCGTTCTGGGATCGAGCCCCACATCAGGCTCCTCCGCTATGAGCCGGCTTCTTCCTCTCCCACTCCCCCTGCTTGTGTTCCCTCTCTCGCTGGCTGTCTCTGTCTCTGTCAAATAAATAAATAAAATCTTTAAAAAAAAAAAATTTACAGATGCAGAAACTGAAGCACAGAGAGGGTCCGTGGCTCATCTGAGGTGCACAGCTAGGAAGCTGCCGAGCCAAATGGAGATGACACGCTTGACCACGTACTCCTTGTCCTTCCCCTCAGGACATGTGATTATGCTTTTCCGCGTGGGAAGGCAGAGCGTTGGCTGGAAGCCTTAACGTGCCGGCCCATCGACCGGGGTATCTGCCTTTAACAGGAACTGTCTACTCGAGGTGGAAGGGTCTGCAGTCGGAAAGTTGGGTGGAGAGTCCCAAACCGCATCCCAGCCTCACTTAGTTTAGCCCCTGGGAGCAGGGAGGAGGAATAAGAGCCCACAAAGAGGATGCCTTGCAGGTGACCAGGAAAGCACATCCCTGGCGTGGCGGCCAGTCCTTGGGCCAGCGCTGGAGCGGTCTCCAGGCTAACACGGGGGGGCTCGCGGTGGGCCTGCTTATCCCCAGGAGACCCAGTGCTCTAGGAGCAGCATTTCTAGTAACAGCCCCGGCAGCTAGATCGCGAGGAGTGTGTTGGGTTCAGTGTGATGTGGTTGTGCTTCGAGATGAGTGTTCCCAGCCATGCGGGCTGGGAGTGTCAGAAGACCACATACCTTACGATACCCTCTTTACAGTATGAACAAAAGGGCTGGTTTCCAGTGGGGGGTGTGGGGGGATGGCAAAGAGGTGGAGGGAGAGGTTGGTATGTCACTGGTTATCTTCTGGTTCTTGTGGGTGGTGGGTTCATAGGTATTTAAACATTTTTTAATTTAAAAAAAACCCTGCCATTTTTTGTGAGGTTGAATGAACTTGTAAGTCATTCTAAATTTACACATCTGCAGAAAGGTAAGCAGCGTCTGAATTCGTGGGATCAGGGTTGGGGCCCCTCAAGTACCACCCTTTGGCTCCTGTCTGGTTCTCCTCATTACGTCGGAAGTGGGTAATTACATATTAGGACTTCAGCAGCTCGTTCTTCAGACCTTTCCTGCCCCAGGACATCACTGTGTGTTTGCAGCTGCTCCTGCTTTGTCTGGCACTGGCCTGGCAGGCAGAGAAGAGCATCTTCCCCGAGAGCAGACAGGCCTGGAAGAGGCCGGCGCAGAGAAGGAGAACAAACTGAACACGGATCCTGCCCGCACCCCCACCCCCCTGGGTGTGCAGTTGAGAAGATGAGAAATAGTTGGGGTAACTGCCTAACACTTACAGGTGCTACGAGATTGAAAGCAAATCACTGTCGTTACGGTCGATGAGCCGTTCGTCAATGCCTTTCCTTACCTGCGATCCCCACCGGAGAGTAGGTGGAAATCACACATCTCCCAGCAAAATAAAAAAACGTCAAAGGTTCTTTCTCAGTGTACTGGTGGTGGGTCTGGTGCTTCTTCACAAATGAGGGACAATGACTCCTTGATTCAAATGACAATTACCCAGTGTTGGGGACCCCAGCTGAACTTGACTCCCCAGGAGGATACGAGAGAACATGGCTTCTGTTCTTGGAAAAGTTAATAAAGTCAGTTAAGAGGAGAAAAAGTAAAATGAAAGAAGTAGCCACAAAAGCTGATTTGTGGGCTAGTGAGATGTGTGCTGCAGACCGCCGTGGTCTGAGGAGGCTGAAATGCCACGGCTGCACTTCCTAGGCCGAGGGGCTGGGACTCACTAGCTCGGGCCTGCAATAGAAGTTTTACGTGATTATGTAACCAAATCCCGAAACCGTGCACCTCCTTAACCCAGGAACTCCCCCTGCGTGAGGTCTCAGGAATCGTGAGAAAGCCCTGCCACACCAGGGTAGGTGACGAGTAGCTCGCATTTCCAACTCCAGACAGACTTGAATATGACCATAGTGGCTGTTACATTTCCTGTTTCCCTACTGGAGAGAAAGCACAAATATCTCAGATTTGGCTTATTTGTTGGCTTAATTTCATATTTGAAGTTTGAAATGTAACCAGGGCATTTGAAGGTAACTTTTTGAGGTACATTCTTCCCTGATTCCCCATTCAGAACGCACAGGATTTGTCTGAGTAACAGTGTGGGATACAATTGCCAAATCCAGTTTGGGGTTTATGATGCACAGGAATGTAATAGGAAAAGAGGAGATAATTTATTTTAGTGTAGAGATTGCACATTTCTCAACCTACATGTTTTTTTTTTTAAACTGGAAAGAAATATGCCAAAGTATTAACAGATGCTTATGATGAGATTATGGATGCTTTCTCCCCCTGTATTGAACTCTTCACTATGGAAACCTTTAAGTACACACAAAAATGAGGAAAATATTCGATGAACTCCCTATAGTGTCCCCTAGCTTCAACCATCAATTTGTGGCCAATTCCATTTCCAATGTAGCGTCCCCTGAATTTCCACCCCTATCCCCGTTCCTTGGACGTGATAATCAAAAGAGTATCAGATGTGTTTATGAGCCTCATATAAAACATTCATTTCGAGGTTGGGAATTAAATTTTTTAAAAAAAATTTATATAGACCACCACTGTCAGCTGGTTTTCTTTTTAGTTCCCTCTACCCTTCAAAATTTTCAGGTCCTTCAAAATCCGTCTTGTGGAAGACGTTTTCATAAAAATGTAGGATGGGGGAGTCCTACTGCACGGTAAATCATGCTAGTAAATAGTAAAAATACGTATTATACCTCACCTTAGTCCAGAAAGGAGCAGGAGTTTGACATGCCATAAAAGAAGAAAGAGAAATCAGGATGGGGCAAAAGTGACCCAAGAATACAAGTAAATGTATAGCATGATGACAGGAAACTAATATGACCCACGCCTTGGCTTTTTTTAAAGATTGTTAAGGGAACCTAGTTAATTTTATAGCTCATAGTTTCTATGAGATGAAAATTGACTAAATAAGGGACAATGAGATTAAAAGGTTAAATATAGTAAAAGGAATTTCTGCCTGGGTTCTTGGTAAATAGAAACTATCACAAGGGTTTATCTTTCATATAATGAGTTTCGCAAATCAGTAAGGAAAGATGAACACATCAGTAGAAATGTAATAAGCAGTTAACAACAAACATGAATGTTGAGCCTCACTAGTAAAGCTATGGAACAATATGCCACCTTTCACCCATGAAAATGTTCTGCTGTTTAATCGTAGTATCCTTTGTTGGCCAGGTTGGACGTCTCTAGATTGCTTCAGATTTTCTGGTAGGCACTTGGACGGTATGTATCAAAAGCCTTTAAAACTGGATAAACTTTCATCTCGGGATTCTACTTCTAGAAATGTAATGAAATAATTACAGGTATTTGAAAATATTTATCTACACAAGAATGTTCTTTAGAGTGTTGCTGACAAGAGAGAAATTGGAAATAATCCAATGTTCAACAGTACTGGTTTGATATGGGGCATCTGCAGTAGCTTGCAATTAGAAAAAAGGTAGTAATTACACATTTTTAAGAGGTTACAATTGCCACCTCTAGAATCACTTCTGGGATAACTTCCTTCCCATATAACTACAGCTTTTGAAAGAAAGTACAGCAAATTTCACATCTTTGAGGGAGGGAAATTAGGAAACCATTGTTTCCTGTCTTCCTCACTACTATTTTCCCCTTCCTTTCTCCTTCCTTCCCTCCCTTCCTTCCTCTTCTTTTTGAAAGACAGTATTTATTTTAAGGAAAAATAAGCAAATCAAACTCTTAGGAGCCTTGAATCTCAAAGTCATCTGTTTACTATAATACACATAAGACAACCTTAAAATTGGAGTATGAGTGAGGATTACAACATGGACCAAGAAATTTCCTCTTTCCTACAGAAAAATGTAACCTAACAATGAAAAACACACCATTTTTTTTCCTTTCCAGAAAAAATGGCATGGTTTGATAATAAATGAATTTTGAATGAAGCCTAAAAGTATTTACTATGCCACCTATTCTGAAATTTTTATCCATAATTTAGTGTTCTGGTTGTATCTTCACTAATAAAATGTTTCACCCCCCAAAGCAGCATTTACAGTAAATCTGGTACCAACGTCCAAAGAAAAAATTGTTTTTAAAAATGGTGCAAAAGTGTTTTTATTTTAGTACAACGTATCACAGAAAAGAATATGAATTCAGGTTTGCAGTTTTATATATACACACTCCAGAGAGGCTGTCAGTACCCAAAGTATTTTTATTGCTATATTAGCAATGGATTTTTGGATATGTTTTTAAGACCCACAAAAAAATAGATTCAAGGAACAGATTAAACAAGTCCTAGATTAAAATGTTTGGTTTAAAGAATTTTCTACAACAAATTTCATGTTTAGGTACAAAAAGTTATATAACCTTATATGAAAATGTCATGAAGTATTTTCTACACTATACTTGATGTATTTTCCAAGAGGGAAAAAAATTAAAATATCTAAAATAGATTAAGATTACAAGACCACCATAGAGCTTTTGAACATGCATGTGTTTACAGAATTAACAGTATACAAGATGTTTATTCCATATGGACCATAAAGAAATGAGGTGGTGACAACTATCCTTTGCACAACATTATCAATCACTTTAGCCACAAGTATGTCCTTGGTGTGCATGTACAAGAAATATGTTCATTTACTCATCAAATCACCTACGGGTTTATTTAGAGGTAAAGGTGAACGTGCAGAAATATGTGAAGTGTATTTTCTTTCTTTCAAACAACAACCCAAGCGTGGCACAAATAGCCTAAAATTATAAAATACTTAACTGGGCTTTTAGTTATCTACACAGATTGCTAAAATGTAAATTAAGTTGCCCAAATTAGCACATCAAGTAACAAAATTAGCCACAAAGCAGGCTGAAAACCATTAAATGTGTCATCAGTGTGAGTTTTAAAATAATTTCTATAGAAAAATTTTATTCACAAGGTAGCGTGACAGAAAATGCCACAGGAATGACACTGATGGCAGTAAGCTGCACGCACAGCAGCTTTGCATTTCATAGCTGCTTGTGTTTATAAAACTAAACCTCTCCAGTCACGCTCGTCACGTGGTCGTAGATTCGTAATGGGAGTGAATAAGGAATTCCGTAGAGTTCAAAGCCGTTTTCTCCTTCACTATCAAAAACAGGTGTGAAACCAAGGGCCTCTGGAAATCTAAGATAGAGCTACCAACACTCAAACTATCTTTTTCAGGAAGAAAAGAGACCTAACCTTTGCCTTGCAGAAAGAACAACGTTTTTGTGTGAATACAGAAAATAACCCATTGGGACAAAATGTACTTAAAATTCCCAAATCCGTCTCTGCTCCCTGAGCTGAGCCCCCAGCAGAGCGGCCGAGGCGAGTCGGACCCACGCGCTGAGCCCCTACCTTGCGCGCGGGCCGGTCCCGGAGCCGCTGCGGCCCTGCAAGGGCTGCTTCCGCGCCGTGTCCCAGCCCCCGGGGGCTCTCGGCGCAGCGGGAGGACGCGGGCTTATCGTCGCGGCTCGCGGCTTCCGGGCCCGGTGCTCGGAGGACTCCGCGCAGAGCTGGCAAAGCGGAGAAAGCCTGCGTCGGCAGGTGTGGCGCGGGGCCCCCGTCGTCCCCGACCTCACAGCGGACGCGCGGGGCTCGGCCCTGAGCGCCCCGAGGACCGGGAGTAGGGCCCCTGCTTTTGTCCCTGCTCCCGCCCCTGTCCTGTCCCTGTCCTGTTCCTGCCGCTGCCGCTGCCGCTGCCCCGGTCCCTGTCCCTACACAGATGAGCCCGGGCGCAGGCGCTTTCGGAACCCAACAGACTCCCGGGAGTGCGGGGCACTTGTGGGGACGCGGGGGCCATGCCACGGAATTGGGGTCTTCTGTTCGTGTGTTGTCGTTCCTCTCTCGTCAAAAGCAAAGCACTAGCGCGCCGGGACGTGCGTGAGGGCAAGAGCCTGGGAGCCGAGCAGAGGGCTGGGGAAGCCGGCTGTCGGTCCTCGAGGCGCGCCCGCCGCCGTGGGGCCGCGGGAAACCGTGTCCGCTCTCGCGCCGCGGCACCTGCGCTCCTCCCGCGGAGTTTCCTTTCCCATCCACAGGTGGCTCTGTCCTCCTCCCGGGCCGGCGGCGCCTCTGGCGTCAGCGCTCCCGCCAGCGCGCCGGTGTACGTCACAGAAGCGCCACTCCTCCACATCGACTTTAGTAGAAAACCTCTCATCTTTCGCAAGGTGTCAGGATGGCCGAGTGGTCTAAGGCGCCAGACTCAAGCTCCGCTTCCCCGCGCTGGGGATTCTGGTCTCCGAATGGAGGCGTGGGTTCGAATCCCACTTCTGACACATCATTTTTCTCCTCCCTCTAATTTCCTACACAACTAGACCGGTGGTAGTAGCATGAAAAGAGGTCCTACCAACCTATAGTATTAAAAACTGACCTAAAATTTTCTTACGGGGCTGTTAAAACACCGAAAATCTCGAAAGCTAAAATATCGCGATACATTTTGAAAGCTGAGCGATCTCGTGCAGACTTAAGGGAGCCGAGGCGACTAGAGGATGGCATCGCGAGATATGTGGAAAGCGCGAGATTTGGGGCTAGTCCCGCCTGCGGTGTGGAGGAGGGAGGCGTGATGGCGGTGTCTCTCTCCAGCGTCCCCGTCCCGTATACTCCCGCAGCACTTTCGCGCCGCCGCGCTGCCCAGGAAGCCCTGCACGGGCCCTCTGTGCCGCTCCGCGTGTCCCGCAGTCGTGCAGCCGCGGCCTGACGTTGTCTTTGTGCATCTCACGCGTCCTTGGCCCCCGCTGAGCACCGTCTTAACTGGAGACGAGAGCAGGACGGCCCTGCCGCCCTCCTCGCTGTTGGATTGTGTTCCTGCGCGTCTGCTGGGCCTGCGTTTGCATACGTGCCACCGTGGACAGCCGTTTGCACACGTGCGGTTCGCTGACACGTCCTCGCCCAGTACAGCCCGGTGCTCGCCGCGTGGACACGTCCTTCTTCCTGACAAGCGCGGCGCACCGTTCCCCGGGACACCTGCCCCCGGCTTCCTTTAGCCGCTTTTTTCCCCCTAAATATTTAAGGTATAGTTACCGTTCATCCGACAACTATTTCAGGCGTGCTTATGATGTGCCAGGGGCTGTGGCAGTAAAAGTAGAAACTAGGATAGGATAAACAAGTAAATTTAAAAAGAGCACGTTTCTGCCCTGTGCTTATGTTACAATTACACGGCTCTCGGCTCTGCCTCAGGAACACCTTCCACCCTCCCCTTCTCTCTCAGGAGAAGAGTTAAGTCCCGAGCCTTGAGACTAAACGCTTGAGGCCGGCTCTAGAAGATTCGTGTTTGAACCACCGTGTGTTCTGTCATCATGACCACTCGTGACCGTACCCACCTCATCACTGATTTGATGCGAATCGTCAAAGCGTGAGAGACGGTGCAGGTGAAAAGAAAGCTGTTTCACTCAACAACACGATTCTCGGGAGACATTCAGCATGGACAAGATCCACCTGCTCCACGTGCCGGGCCACAGTCTGAATTCAGACGGCGGAGCCCAAGGGTTTCAGTACCACCCACCAGCCTCACCCCTGCAGTATTTACATTAACTGCGGTCAAGTGAGATGTGAAATGAAATATGAAAGCTTAGCGAGGGGACATGAAACGAATTCTTACAAGATCTCTACTATTATTATTAAATACACACATGTACGGCACGTAATATCACATGCACGTATAACCACTGTCCTCATAAAATCGTTTTCAGAGGAGCAGATAAACGGATTTCTGAAGACTCTGGAAGAATTTGTAGCTTCTTATGGAGAACTGGGTGAGTTAGAGAAAGACAGGAAGATAATATGAGGGAGAGGAAATGGTAGCTGTTTCACCTGGAAAATTGTAGAAGGGAAGAGAATAAGGATGCTTCTGACTTCTCCTATGTCTGGCATATTGGATTTTAAAAGGTTAATTTTAGTTTTAAAACAAATACCAAAAAACATGATTACAGAATTTTTACAAAACTACTTCTTAGGAGGAACTGTCCCCTTTCTGTTCCACACACAAATGCGTCTTGGAATTATTGGGAAGAGACTTAACTTTCTCCACCCTTGCCTCTGTCCTCCCCATACGAAGAAAAATCCGAGGAAGAGTAATAGTTTTTCCTTCTTTGATCCGCATTTTTGGGTGGCACTAATGTTCAGCTGTGCTGTGGTCTCTTTAGCTCTTTGCATTGGTAGTTTTATGGAGTACCTGTGCCTTCACAGAGCTGCTGGGTTAGTGTATCTACTGGGTTGCAGGTATAGACATGGGAAGAAGGAGTAGAGACAGCCCAGTTTAGTCTCAGATCCAAACTGTGTTCTTCAGTCTACATTTGCCAGCCACAAGTTGGTATTTTCTTTCTGTCATTAGTGTATACCCCTGGTTTCCAAATTGTTAAAAGACTGTGTTAAAAAAAAAAAAAAAAGGTAAATTTATGACTGTTATACAAATGAGTATCTGTTGAATAATGTTACAACCAGTAAGATGTTACAACTGGCTTGAAAGAAAATTCATGATGAATCACGGGCCTGTATCTCTGAAACCAATAATACCTTCTATGTTAACTAATTGAATTTAAAGGAAAAAATGTAGAAGAAAATAAAATTAAAAATAAATTAAAAAAAAAATTCAAAGTACTACATATTTATAGACAATCCGGAATGCTGAAGTAAATTTACAAACAGATTTTTTTTTAACTGTCAATTTCCAGGGCAATGATCGTTTGCATTCCACTGGACATAATTGCATTTGCATCTTTGTGGATGAAAACCATTTGTACTGTTATCCATTTCCTACAACTCGGAGAGTCGTGAGACAGCTCAAAATCAATGAAAATCACTGTACAGACTGAATGTGTCCCTCCAAAATTCATATGTTGAAACCCTACCCCCAACGTCATGGTATTAGGAGACGGGATCTGTGGAAGGTAACTAGGATTAAGACGTCATGAGGTTAGAACCCTCCTAAATGGGATTGGGGGCATTGTAAGGAATCCTGGGAGACCCTGGTTCCCCACCGTGCTCTTCCACCATGTGAGAACACAGCAAGAAGACAGGCTTTCAGACACAGAAAAGGGCCCTCACGAGAACCCAGCCTCATGGACCACCCTGATCTGGGACTTTACACCTTCTGGAACTCTTAAGATACAAACTTCTGTTAGTTAAGCTGCCGGGTTTGTGGCATTCTGCTACAGCAGCTGCACTAAGACACTTGTCCTTCTCAACGTACCTTGGAAACTGGTGTCATCCATTTCAAACCTCTGAAAATTTTTCCTGACAAAACTCACAGTGGAGGTGGCTGTGATCATGACCTTCAAAACTGAAACATCTTCCTTATTTCACTAGTACGCTCATATGGAATTGGGTTTTAGAGCTGAATTTATTAAAAAGTGGGAAATAGGCATTTATCTCATCACATCGTGGCAAGCACCCTCCAGTTTGCAATAATTCTCCAGCCCACCAATAGCCTTTTTTTTTTTTTTTTCAGATTTTATTTTTAAGTGATCTCTACACCCAACATGGGGCTCAAACTGACAACGCCAAGATCAAGAGTCGTGTGCCCTGCTCGGTGAACCAGCCAGGTACCCC
The DNA here is from genome assembly GCF_024610735.1 of Ursus americanus. NCBI lineage: Eukaryota > Metazoa > Chordata > Mammalia > Carnivora > Ursidae > Ursus > Ursus americanus. The sequence continues at coordinate 740,375 of NC_142158.1, forward strand.
TGTAACTCTTGATTTTGTAATCTTGACTTTGTAATACTGAGGAGCTCAGTCTCCATGCTGGAGCTGGGTGAGGTCATCCATGTCTATAGCCTGTATCAATTGAAAGAGTTAAAGAGTGAAACTAGAAGTAAAGTATATATGTCTTGACCTGGAGAAACCTGCTAGAGGAGCTTGATCTGGACAGCTCAAGGAAGTTGGAAGATGTCCTTACATGTTATGAAGGGAAAGGGTATAAGATCGTTATTCCTTCCTTTCAAAATATGGTCACAAATCAAGAGATTATAATAAGAAAAGGGATCATAATAAGGCATGAGTTTGAAGGGTAGCAAAATATGCTTTTTTTGGCATAAGGATTATTTTGAGAAACAGCAGACACAGCAGAAGCTCTGAAAACAGAGTACAAGTTACCCTTTTGTAAGGGTGTCTCCCCTGTATGAGGAAGAGAAGGATGACCCCAAATCACAAGAAACAAGAAGGTACTAACAGACCTTACTGCTGTTTATACTTTTCTTGGTCAGCTCCCGTAACTGACCTCCCCTACACCCTCTTTGTTTCGTCTTTGGCAGAAGATGGTGTTCAAGCCTGAATTCTAAGCCACCTCTGACAGTCACTCATTTTTCCGTGGGTCTCTCCCACGTGTAGATGAGATATACACGTTAGTAAACTTGTGTTTTTCTCTCGTTCAACGCTTTTGTTACCGGGACCCCAACCAAGAACTTAGAAGGATAGAGGGAAAATTCTTTTTCCCCTCTTACAAGTTTCAGAATTCTACAAAAGCCTTTTCTGGGAGTTTCATCCATTGCTTCCTCTACTTAAAGTTAGGGGAAGCAATTAACATTTGTTCAGGTTTTAGAGCCCAAGTGAGTCTAGACAGGTTGTGGACTCTGAGTTAATCAAGCGATGGCTTTTCAAAGGTGTCAAACTGCAGAATTCTGCTGTCACAGGACTGGGAGGAAAACACTGCAGCTCAGTAAAATCATGAAGCCTGTGGCAAAAGGCCACCTCCCAGTTTAAAGTTCTTTGACTCTCAGACCATTGAACCTCATGCCTTATTCCAGGATCCAGTGAGGTAATGGTGCAACGTGCACCTGTTCCCAGGACAAAGAAAGATGTCTGCAGGTGCTGTGGGAGAAGCAAACCTAACTCTGGAGGGACGGGCACAGTGTTCACAGCTGGACGACCTGGAAGCAGTCTGGGGGCAGCCGACAGACACTGGGGCACCACTGAGAGCGCGAGACCGCCCGCGTCCTAGAGAGCCCTCCAGAGCGACCTTGGTTCCCCCCGCCGGCCGCTCTAGGACCCGCCTCTTTAAGGTCCACGGCAGCGGATCTTTACTTCCGCTCCCGCGGCGCGCGCGGCCCCGGCTCCCGTGGGAGACCTGCTCAGCCCTCAGAGGGGGCGGTGGGCCTGCAGGTGGGCGGCCGGAACCTGCCGGGAGGCTGCTGGAGGGGGCGGCGGGCCAGCAGCGGGGCGGCCGGAGGGCTGCCCCAGCCTGATTGGGCCCCTCTGCGCGCTCTTCGCCCGAACGCAGCCTCCCGGCGGCCCCGCGCACGCCGCCTCCTCCAGGCTGGCCGCCGGAGCTCCCGCGGGGCCGCGCGCTGTGCGGGGCGCGGGGAAGTATCACAGGAAGACGCTTGAACTCGAGACCGTCCCGGGCTTCCCTTTCGGAGCCCTGGAGTTACTTGGAATTGCAGAGTATTTCTTTTTAGCCTCATTGGTTGTGACATCAAGGAGACGTTGGCGGAAGGGAGAGCGGGGACTGGACTCGGGTCCCCCCACCCGGACGCCGCACCCCGCGCGCTCCGCCGTGAACTCCGTGCCTCTGGCGCCGCGCATCCGGCAGGAATGCGGAGGGAGGGGCTGAGCCCAGCGTCTGGCGGGCGCCGGACCCAAGCGGTCCGCACCGGGACGGACCCCCGCGCTGGGCTTTCACGGTAGAAGTCGCCCCCGGGGGTGGAGAGTCAACGCGTTCAGTGGCCGGGCCGCGCATGAAGACGCGGGACCTTGACGTGCGCCGGTGCTCATCCATCCCGCCTCCACCTGCTTGTACTCGCTCTTGCCCACCTGCGTGTGTGTGAAGCCCGCTCCCTGACCGCTCCTCGGCGCCAGCCTGAGAATTCTTTCCTCCCCGCGGCCGCGAGGGGCGGAGCAGCAGCCCCCGTGAAGCGGGGCCGGGAGCTCCCGTGAGGCCCCTTGGCCGCTCCTGTTGCTGGGCGAGCCCGGGGCCCCGCTGGGTATCAGCAGCGCTTCAGAAACCGGAAGGGACTCTTAGGTGTGAATGTGCTGTATAGACGGGGTACTCGCCCCTGGGGTGGAGACAGGGGTGTGGACTTCAGTAGCTGCGTCCCGGGTCGGTACCCAAGAGGGGGGGACACCTGCTCGTTGTGAATCGCAGAGGAAGGGGCAGCCAATTGGCGGGGCAGCAGGAAAAGCGAGAACCTTTCATTACCTGGCAGTTCGAGTTTGTGATCGCTCGTCTTTGCTTACGAACAACTATGGAAATTGTCTTTCTGTAGCGTGTGCATAACTTCAGCGGTTTTTTTCTATTGGTCTTTCTTTATAGTTTCCTGAGTCGGAATGTATCTGGCATCTCGGCCGTCCTGTTCTTCGTAGCGTTTCCTCCTCCTTTGCCACACTGAAGAACCTCGAGGGGAATCTCAGCCGAGAGAGCGTAGTGCACGCGGGGGGTTATTTCAGTCCAGCAGACCATGAAGCCAAGCGGAGCTGGAGCTTTGAGCCTCCGAGTCCGGAGGACCCTGTGGGGCTTGTGACCCTGAAGGTGGAGGAACGTGCGCGCATTCGGAAAGGAGACGCCCGCGTTCGAAGGGAGAAGCTGTGTACCAGGGAGCTCTTTCGCAGGTGCTCAGACAGTTTTGCTATCCAGAGACACCTGGACCCCTTGAGCTCTGAGTGGCACGGGGCTGGGTGAGCTCTGCCACCGATTGCCGAAGTCCAAGACCCCGGCGAGGAGCAGATGTTGGACCGGTTGGTGCCAGAGCAGTTCCAGACCGTCCTGCCCGAGGAGCTGCGGCCCGGGTGCGGGGAGCGGGCCGCGGCTGTGCTGGCGAGTCTGGAGGGGGAGCTGGGTGAGCTGGGAGAGCAGGTGGGACAGAATGGAGCTGTCCTTGGGGAGGGGTACAGGTCTCTGGTCTGCGGGGTGGGGGTGGGGCATCTACCCGGCACTTCCAGAGTGGACAACTTTCAGTGTTTTCTAAACATAGAGCTACTAGCTTAGGGGTTTGTTTTTATCCTGTTAGGATTTTTCAGGGATTTTTCTCTTACATCTGATTCTTTACTCTGTTGATGCCCTCGGGAAGAGAGGCAGATAGTGGAACATTGCTTCAGCAAGTGCAGATACCTAGCTACCAAAATGAATACGGAAAATGACCTTTTCCGCGTACAAATGAACCTCTCTTGCTGTTGTGCGATCTCCTGTTACTAGGCTCAAGGTCAGCTTTCTGGACGGGGTGTTCTGGTAACTCCTAGAATGTGCGCAGGGAGAGAGAGACTCACATTTGGTGCAGGGAGAGGAACAGCCCCACCAAGCCCAGCTGGGCCGTCCTGCACGGACAAACTGCAGCCATAGATGGCCGCGTGTTCGCGCTGCTGTTGTTTTCACCAGCTCGAGGGGGTACAATACAATCCAGCAGTTGTAAGAGTACAATTTCATGAGCTTTGACAAATAAGTCAATGGCCATAAAGCTGTCCACACGAAGTTTTCATGCTCTAGAAACATTCCTTCCTGCTCCTCTGAGTCAGTCCCTTCCCCATCTCAGACCACTGGCAGCTGCCAATTCGCTTTCTCTCACTGTAGTTTACTTACCTAGAACTTCGTAGAATCACAGCGTCGCCTTTTGTGTCTGGCTTCTTTCATTGCACAGCGATGCTTTGCGGTTCTTCTGTGTAGTACTGTCAGTAGTTCCTGCTCTTTCATTGCTGGGTAGAATTTCAGTGTATGGGTGTACCTTATTCATTTGCCAGTTAATAGACGTTTGGGTTGTATCTAGTTTTTGGCTATTATGAATGAAGTCTGTCTGAGAACACGCTTTCATTTCTCTTGGATAAGTATACGTAGAGGTGGTATTGCTGAGTCGGATAGTAAGTGTACTTAACGTTACAGGAAAACTGCCAGACTGATTTCCAAACTAGCTGTGCTGTTTTGCATTACCTTTAGTATTTGCTTTTTATCCAGAAAACATATTGTCCTAAATATTCACTAAGGGATCGCATAAATAGAGTGACATATTTGGTTCTTCAGCTTTAAAAAGTCAGTTGGAATGATTTTATCTTTTTTTTTTTTTTTTTAAGATTTTATTTATTTATTTGACAGAGAGAGAGCCAGAGAGCACAAGCAGGGGGAGCAGCAGAGGGAGAGGGAGATGCAGGCTCCTCGCTGAGCAGGGAGCCCGATGTAGGACTGGATCCTGGACCATGACCTGAGCCCAAGGCAGACGCTTCACCGGCTGAGCCACCCGGGAGCCCCCTGAATGATTTCATCTTACTTGTAAACACATATTGCAAGGAAAGATAGGCTTTCCTAATTACAGGGAATCTGTGCAGTCCTGGACTGATGAAGTTAGATCAGTGAGATTGTTGTGACTTCAAGTACCCGGGCGGGAGGCGGGAGGCGGGGGGGCTGATACAAGTCTACAGGGGTAGACCAAACTACCAAGTAGTTTGGACCAAGTAGACCCTGGACGACGTAAAGTGGTGTAGCCCAGTCACCTCACTGTCCGCAGGGATTCTAGGTTGGTAGCGACGGGTGTGGGCAGGTGGACCCACTTCCTCCTGTTGGTCCATTTCTTCTCCAGGACTAATGCGCTTTAATCATTGTAGCTTTCAAATACATTTTTAAAAGTTCTTTAAATTTTTATCTTTTTATTTAAATTCAAGTTAGGTAACATATAGTGTAGTATTGGTTTCTGGAGAATTCAGTGATTTGTCTCTGACACACAACGCCCAGTGCTCCCCACAGCAGGTGCCCTCCTTAGTGCCGTCCCCGGTCTGGCCCATCCCTGCCCCCCCACCTCTAGCAGCTCTGTTCTCCATCGTTTAGAGTCTCTTATGGTTTGCATTTTCATCTTACTTTATAAGATATATTTTTCATGTCTAGTAAGGCTGGTCCTCCTCACTGCTCTCTAACAGTGCTTTTCTGATTAGTATGTGTTCATTTTCCCCGGTGAACGTTAGTATCATGCTATTACCTCCCTCCTTCACCCCCTCCACTATTTGTGTTTACATTTGGATTACATTGAATTCCTAGATTAAGAGCGAGGCCTATATTTCTGTTTATTGAAGTCTTCCTTTTTATAAGGCAGCAGTTTTTTAAAATCCCAGTAGAAACCCTCCGCATTTGTTAAGGTTTTGTTTTTTAAATTTATTGTTATAAAAGGGATCCTTTTCCCATTACATGTTCTAACATCGTTTAAGCACTGTCAGCAAACTAAGTGGCCGTGTGAATTCTGAGTCTGGTGTTGATCGTGGATGATGTTACGTAGAAAAATGCAAGAAAGTCCTGACCGCCGATCAGCCATTAAAGGTGCAGCCGTGGCAGCAGAAAGAGTTCATGAATTCATATCCCGTGGTTTATATTGTCCCCAAATGCAGAGACTGTAAAGTTTAAACTTCCCTTTTTATTTTCATTTTAGGTGTTTTGTTTGTTTTGTTTGTTTTGTTTTGTTTTAAGCCAGACTTTATCAGGGAAGTGATTTTGCTGGGTAACATTTGGAAGCACAGATAATAATAATCCTATGGAAATGTTTCTAAATTTCTTTGTAATCCTTCAAATTTCAATGAGGGATCCCAGTTCAGTGTTTTCCTTTCATTGTCTACTTCTAAAATCCTCACACTGGAGTATGTCATACCGGAGAATTCAGTTGCAATTACTTTATATCAGCTGCAGATAAAATACTCTTGCAGGGCCCCTTCTCATGGGTACGAATGTTCGATCAGGGGACACCGGGGGACTGTGACATCCTTGCTGCCCGTGGTGGGGCAATCGCACATTCACCCAGTGTGTTGGGCATTACTACAGAGTGTGATTGAAGAAGGACATCCGTGCCTGCTGCCAGCAGAAGAGCTCCCTGGTCCTGATGCTGAGGGCTCTGTTCCCGGAGCAGCCCCTGGGGTGCACGCAGCTGTGAGCTTTGCTCCGACAGAGCACCTGGGGGGAGCTGAAGGCCCTGTCCTTGCAGGGTCTGCATTCCACTTCGATGGGGTCCTCTTGCTCTAACGGGACTCTTGAAGAAGAAAGGACATTGTTCGTATTTAATGACTTAAAGAGAAAAGCAGGGATCAGACTGGATTCCAGGTTTTGCTTGGCTTGTTTGATGATAAAGGCATACAACTCCTGTCACGATAGTGTTTTGTTACTACAGAATGCTTATGGTCCTGTGAGAATTATTCCTTTTGACTAAACCATATTGTGTTTAGTGCAATTTGAGTTTCTTTTATTCGTTTTCCCAATCCCACTAGCTTTTCTGTGTTCTCTTTCTTTTTTTTAAGCTTATTTAAGTAAGTGCTACACCGAAGGTGGGACTTGAACTCATAACCCCAACATCAGGAGCTGAGTGCTTCTCTGATGGTGCTCCGTCCATGTTCTTTCACTCACACTTCCGTGTGTCACACACTTGTATGTGTATAGCAAGCCTGGCAGGCTCCAAGTGCTGGTGTGCAAAATGAAAACTGAAAACACTATTATTTTATTTTTTTATTTTTAAAGGTTTTATTTATTTATTTGACAGAGAGAGAGACAGCCAGGGAGAGAGGGAACACAAGCAGGGGGAGTGGGAGAGGCAGAAGCAGGCTCCCAGTGGAGGAGCCCGATATGGGGCTCAATCCCAGGACCCCGGGATCACGCCCTGAGCCGAAGGCAGACGCTTAAAGACTGAGCCACCCAGGCGCCCCTATTCTATTTTTTTTAAAAGGTTTTATTTATTTGACAGAGAGTGCACAAGCAGGAGGAGCAGCAGAGGGAGAAGCAGGACCCAGGGACTCGGTCCCAGGACTCCCGGATCATGACCTGAGCTGAAGGGAGACGCTTCATGGACTAAGGCACCCAGGCGCCCCCGAACACATTTTTTAAAAGTATGTCAAATATAGGAATAAATAAAATTATTACAGTCAGACAGTAGAATGCAATATGGCAATTAAAGGAAATAAACTATGTCTGTGGCTGTTGACAAGAATAGGGGCCAAAATTCCAATGTTGGTTGAAGAAAGAAGTTGCTGAGTGTGTGGTATCATTCCTATAAAGTTTTAAGAGCACATTGTACTATTTATTACCGGAGATGTGACCATGTAGGTAAAGATAACAATAACGAGAGCAACTAATTTAATTCCCTCCCAGACCAGACTAGAAAGATTTTTAAAAATGCACAAACCCACAACAGCAAGGAAAATGGAAGGGCAGTTAACATTTTAGAAGCAGGAAAGCAGATTGACTAAGGCTAATTGATTTTGCAAGTTTCGTCAGTGACAAATCTCAGTTCACACAGTGGATGGAAGGCAACAGCAGTTATGTCTGTGAGTGAGCGTGCAGGCGGCCGCGGAAACAAGGAAAGTTCGTGTAAGTTGTTTAAGAAGCACTTAGATTCTGGGGTCTCCGGCCCGTTCCTCACTGCTGGTTGTGATTGCTTCTCTGTCACAGGTGGATACTGGAGACTGTTCTCTAGAAAGGGTGGCTATACTGAGAGATGGTCAGCCCAGGGGAGGAGAGGTGTGCCATACTGAGATGGGATGCCGTGAATGCATGCTCAGTGATTGCTGAGACTGCCCCCTCCGCTGTGCCGCCCCCATCCCTCAGAAAAACTGAGCAGTTCATGCAGAGTCCCCATATACCCCCTCCTCCTCTTCACAGTACAGTTTCCCTTATTAACACTTTGCATTAGTTTTTTGTTACATTTGTTACATGTTGTTACATTTGGTACAATCGATGCTAATGCTGATACATTATTTACTAAAGTTCATAGTTTACATTAGGGCTCACCCTTTGTGCTGTACGATTCTGTAGGTTTTGACAAATGTACAGTGTCCTGTACCCATCATGACAGTCCCATACATGACAGATTCTCTGCCCTGGGGGTCACTCTGCCTGTTCTCAAGTGAACCCAAGGCAACACTGATCCTGTTACTGTCTCTGTAGTTTGCTTTTCCCCAGGGTGTCATGGAGCTGGAATCACACAGTATGTAGCCTTCTTTCACTTAGAAGTATGCATTGAAGGCTCTTGCATGCCTTTTCATGGCTTGATAGTTCTTTTTAATTACTGAGGTTTGTTAATTCAATTAGGCTCCAGTTGCAAGTAAGACTGAACTGTGCTCTCTTCTTTATCAAAAGTGGTGCGTTTCTTTTATCTGAATGCCACGTAGTGTGATAAGTGAATTAAAGCAGGAGGTCATTAGACGGAGGGGCCTGTTGCTCTGGCGGCTTATGTAAGTCGGCCAGACTCCGCCTACCGATGCTTCGAGGTTTCAGAATTACATTCAGTGGTTGCAAACAGCCAAGGAGGCGTTAAGCTACAGACAGTCAGCACTTTCCTTCTCCTTTTTTTCTTTTTCCTTTAAGTAGGCTCCATACCCAGCCTGGAGCCCAGTGTGGGGCTCCAACCCAAGACCCCGAGATCAAGGCCTGAGTTGAGATAGGAGTCAGCTGCTTAACTCACTGACTTGATATGTGTTAGATAACTATAAAGCCATGGGTCTGAAGCTACAACTTTTATTATTAATCATTAATTTCTAAAGTGTCAGAACAAAAGGAAAAGCATTTTAAATATCAGAACTAAAAAGCACATACTCAAAGAATAAAAATCCTTTAAGTAAATGTAATTTTGTGGAAACTCGTTGCATGGTCTGCCTTTTTCCTCCTTTCCCTACAGGTGTAGAAATACATTTTGGTTTTTGCAGTTAAGAACCAATGTCCCCTGCTGACAGAGCCTTTCAGTCTTCCCTCACCTCACTGCCTCATTCTCTTTTTCTAGGTTTCTTTTTGTTCTTGTTTTTTGTTTTCTTTTTTTAGTAATTTCCACACCCAACATGGGGCTTGAACCTATGACCCCAAGATCAAGAGTAACACACTCTTCCAACTGACCAGCCAGGCACCCTTTGAGAACATAGACCTCTTCGCAGAATAAGAATTTAGGTGGACGGCACTTTCGGACAGCCCACAGATTGTGAAAGAAATCGTAGCAGTTCTCTCGGGGGGTCATCATTCCCTGTCCCCAGCATTCAGTTCCCAGTCACTGCTCCGTCTTTCCTTGGATCTTTACACAGAGCAGCTTGCTTGTAAGTGAATCCAGTGTGCGTAGGCAAGGCCACACGGCCGTGTACCAACTGCAACTGTTTGGAGGATAACAGAAGGTCCGCACATCACTTCTCTGGATTTTGACGTGTGCAGAACAGTGCTCGCTTGGGCACGCGTACACCAGTGTTAAAGTGAACGGATCCGTGTGGGCCCCGCGCAAGGATGACATGTAAATTCAGGAAGCGTTCCATATCTTTAAAAGAAAAAAATTAAAAATTAAATCAAGCAGGAAATGCGGGTTTGACTAAGCTATCCTTGGACTAACTAAATTTCACCCTAACAGTTGAGTTCCTATCATTGTGAAGTCAATATTCCCCAGGGTAAAGCTTGTCTAAGATCTAAAAGTCAAGTTAAAATTCACATGAATGGTGGAGAGCTCCTGCTTCACTAAAAATGAAGATACATTTTTAAAAGGGGCAGAATATTCAGCATAGAAAGTAGGTGCAGAGGACAGGTGACCAACGTCCCTGATAGCTGCACAGACGAGCGAGCACAAACGAGGCGAATGTGCTCCAGCAGCAGAAGGCGCCCAGGGAAACCACGGGACAAGTACCCAAACGCGACTTCTCTCTGCATCATTAGACCAGGACTCTTTAGTACAGAATTCAGCGAGTTCTCTGCTCTGGGATCCTTAATAAATTTGATGTAGAATTTGTGAAAATGACACAGTATTCCTATTTTAAGTGCATTTCATTCAATTTTATTACAGATATCCCCCTTTCATGGAACATGAGATAAAAAGAGACTGTGTTTCACCACTTAAGACAGCGTGCCCTTCCTCAACACTATGAAGGGCATTTATGAAAAACCCACAGTGAACATCATCCTCAATGTTGAAACACTGAAAACGCTTTCTCCCTAAGACCGGAATGTGGCAAGGGTGCCTCTCTCCCCACTATGCTATTCACGTTGTACTGAATGTTCCAATCAGAGCAATTGGACAAGAAGAATCTAAGGCCTCCGGATTGGGAAGGAAGTAAACATGCAGTCTCTACTCACCGAGGACACGATCCCAAAGAACCCACAGGAGCTAACAAGTGACCTCGGCAAGTTGCAGAGTACAAGACAGTCACACACAAGTCAGTTCCGTTTCTATCTACCGGCAGTGAACAGCAATCCATACAGACAGTGAAGAAAGCAATCCCAATTATAATAGCTTTTGAAGAATAAAATACCTGGGAATGAATTCAGCCAAGGAGGTGAAAGACTTGTACGCTGAAATCTATAAACATTCCCGAGAGAAAAGAAGAAAAGAGGACCCAGAAAGGACATCCAGGGTCCCTAAATAGGGAGACCAATGTTGTGACGGTGTTAATAGTACCCAGAGTGGTCTACAATCAATATAATTCCTATCAGGGTTCCAACAATCTTTTCTGCAGAAAAGAAAACGCCGTTCCTCCAATTCATACTACATTTCAATATGAATTGCTGAAGCGATCTTAGAAGAACAAAGGCGGAGGGCTCACACTTCCGATTTCAAAGCTTAGTGAAAGCTCAGGTAACCGAAGCTGTGTGGTTAATGGCGTAAGGGTGGACATACAGACCAGTGGAGTAGAATGGGGAGTCCACCAAAAAACAAATAATCCAATTTGAAAATGGGCAGAAGACCTGAATGTTCTCCAAAGAAGACGCATAGATGGCTAAGAGACACATGAAAAAATGCTCCACGTCACTCATCACCAGGGAAATGCAAGTCAAAACCACAAGATGTCCCCTCACACCTGTCAGCATGACTAAAATCAAAACCACAGAAACAACAAGTGTTGGTGAGGATGTGCAGAAAAAGGAAACTTGTGCACTGTTGGTGGGAATGCAAACTGGTGCAGCCACTGTGGGAAACAGTATGGAGCCTCCTCAAAAAGTTAAAATAGAACTGCCCTAGACTCCACGTTTGTATTTACCCTCCAAATACAAAAACGCTAATTCAAAGAGATATAGCCACACCTGTGTGTGTTGCAGCCTTATTGACAACAGCCAAATTACGGAAGCAGCCCAGGTGTCTGTCGACTGATGAATGGATGAAGAAGGTGAGGTTCATGTACACAACGGACTATTACTCGGCCTCAGAAAGGATGAAATCGTGCCATTTGCAACAACACAGCTGGCTCTGGAGACTATTGCACTAAGCGAAATAAGTCAGAGAAAGACAAATGCCACATGACCTCACTCATGTGCAGTTTAAGAAACAAAACAAATGAACGAAAGGGAGAGAGACCAAGACACAGACTCTCAACTACGGAGAACAAACTGATGGTCACCAGAGGGGAGGTGGGCGGGGGATGGGGGACATAGGTGATGGGATCAGGAGCACACTTACCGTGGCAAGCACGGAGTCATGAATGGGACTGTCGGCTCATTACATTGCACCCCTGAAACCAATACAACACCATTTGTTAAGTATACCGGAAGTAAAATTTAAGAACTAATAAAAAGAATTGAGAGTTCAGAAACAAACCCATATGTTTATGATCAAATGATTTTTTAAAAAACATGAATAATGATTAAATGATTAAAAAATCATTTATATGTGTATTATTAGTTGTGATTTAAAATAATGATTAAATGATTAAAAAATCATTTATATGTGTATTATTAGTTGTGATTTAAAAACCTATAAAATTTTCCATCTTAACCATTTTTAAGTGTGGTAAGTAGTGTTAGTATATTTATATGGTGGAAGAGATCGGCAGAACTCTTTTTATCTTGCAAAATTGAAACTTTATACCCATTTGACGATTTCACATTTTCCTTTCCCCCACTGAATGGTAACCACCATTCTACTTTGTTTTTTATGAATTGGACTGTCTTAGAAACTGTGTAAGTGGAATCATACAGTATTTGTCTTTTTGTGACTGGCTTATTTCACTTAACAAGCTCAAGGTTTATCCATGTTGTAGCATGTGACAGGGTTTCCTTCCTTTTTAAAACAAAGTAATATTCCATTGTATGAATATACAGATTTTGTTTATCCATTTATCCTTCCAAGGATATTTGGGTTTCTTTCACCTCTAGACTATTGTGAATAATGCTGCTATGAACATGGGTGTGCTGCTGCTTTCAATTCTTCTGGATCTATACCCAGAAGTGGAATTGCTGGATCATTTTTTTAGTGGTACTATTTTTAATTTTTTGAGGAACCTCCCCGCTGTTCAGATCCATTTATGGCATTTGCACTCGTGCTAAAAACTGAACCCATCACGACTCAACTAACAGAAGTTGCTCCGGAGGACAGTTCAGTTTAGGACAAAAGCCTTCGTGCCTTCTGTCTTTATTTAGGCTTCTCTCTGCGATCGCTGTTTGGGAGGTAGTGCTGTATTTATGGTAGCTAAAGGAAATCTGGAGAACACTGATTTCAAACCACGTACAAAGCCCCAGTCATAGGGAATCCTGTGCCTAGAAATTCAACCCACCCTTACCCCCTTTTCACTGATTTTTTCAGTGAACCCTTCCCCTCCCCCCCCCCCAAAAAAAAGTTCAGTGACCTGAGCTTAGGGAAGAGCAGGTGTCTCCAGGTTGTCCACGAGTTAGCAGTTTCTCCTGCCAGGATTACTCTGCCTGAAGACCCCGCCCCCCATCCGTGTTCCTGATCTCAGCCTGTCGCTTATCCCCCTTCCTAGGACTTGTAACAAATTTTGGTCATTGTGTTTCTGTCTACTTGATGTCATCTGTCTACTAGAAAGGAAGCGCCTTGAGGACACACCTGCTACTTGCGTCTTGTCCGTCGGTGAAGCAAGTGTCGCACAGCAGACAGCTCGCGTGCGCTTGTTAAATGAGAAGGAAAAGGCTGCTCAGCGGACCGGAGGGAACCATACACGCCTTACCCGCCGGCAGCGGAAGAAAACAGCGACCACGAAGGGACTCGAACCCTCAATCTTCTGATCCGGAATCAGACGCCTTATCCATTAGGCCACGCGGCCAGTTGGTAGGTCTATTTTACTACGTTGGGTATAAAGAGTGTATGGCGCAGTGGGGAGGGGTCCTTCCCGCGGCCCGTGCTGGGGATGCTGCTACTACAGAGCTGCTCGAGGTTAGCTCCACCGACAGCTGAGCTACGGACCCTGCAGGGCCCGCGAGGACGCACAGCTGAACCACCGACAGTGCGGAGCCCGCGAGCGCGCACAGCTGAACCACGGACCCTGCAGGGCCCTCAAGGACGCACAGCTGAACCACGGACCCTGCAGGGCCTGCGAAGGCGCACAGCTGAGCCACGGACCGTGCAGAGCCCTCAAGGGCGCACAGCTGAGCCACGAACCGTGCAGGGCCCGCGAGCGCTCACAGCTGAACCACGGACAGTGCAGAGCCCTTAAGGACGCACAGCTGAACCACCGACCCTGCAGGGCCCACGAGGACGCACAGTTGAGCCACGGACCGTGCAGAGCCCTCAAGGGCGCACAGCTGAGCCACGAACCGTGCAGGGCCCGCGAGGGCGCACAGCTGCACGTCAGGAAAGGCAGGCTGGCTGCTGGAGGGGAGCATCACTGAGGCGTTGACCGATGCTCGGAGAGCCGGCGCAGGTGCGCGGGGCTGATGCTGCCACCTGCTTGGGGCCCGCCTGGGGCCGCCTGGAGGCCTCGAGGGCGCTGCGGGCCGGGGAGGCCGCACAAGCCCGGAGGAAGGCTGGCCACTCCGTGTCTGTGAGCTCCGGGGACAAGGAGTGGAACTGTCCTCGACGCGGTGGTGTCCCCTGACTCGTTTGCGGCTTAGTCCACCGAGCAGCAGCGGTTTGGAAAAGCTTCACGGCCACCAGGAGTGTGGGTGGAACAGGGGAGGTGTGAATCGTCCAACCCTAGAAGTAAAGCAGTAACCCCCGTCTGTCCAGGGACTTGATGGTTGGGTCCCTTGAAAATGACGAGTTGTTTGAAGCAAACCCAAGTCAAAGCAAAGTTCTCTCCTCCGCTCTCCCACTCTCCCACGGAGAGGGCCTCTCCTGCCAATGTCGCCCATGTCTGCAGGTTTTCTCCAGCAGTATCTTCCCTGGGGATTAAGGCAAAACCCACATTCTGGCCCAATCCTCCGGTCAGCATTTTTGGAGTGCCTGCTGGGGAGGGCTGGGGTCCAGGCACCCGGACCAGGGAGAGACGCGCGTGCGCGGAGGGTGTCCCAGAAGGAGCGCAAGATGCGTCCTAATAACACGTGGGTTATAGAAATAGCTGCAGAGCACAAAAAGAGACAGAAATATCCCAATTCATTTTAGGAAGGTAGTGTAGGGGAGGAAAAAGTGACCCCTTTGGGTCTCTGGCTGTGTCCAAAAATTAAAAGGACAAAGAGATTAACAGGAAGAAAGTATGGAAATTTATTAGATGTAAGTTTTGGGTGACATGGGCACCTTCATGAGGAAGTGAAGACCCTAAGAAACGGTGTAAGCTGAATATTTTTATGCTGGGTTTGATGAAGAGTGGGTAGCCAGAGAGAAATGGTATACGTCAAAAAGTATGGGGTAAGTGTAGTAAATTGGGCGAGGCTCAGCAAAGCCTGTTCGTTAGGATTCTTCTTGATTTTCCTTTGTTTTCTGGACATTCCTTTCCTCTCAGTACAGGGAAGGGGCCTCTCACTAGATGGTCTTATGACCTATTTCGCGGGTAGGAGAAATGGCTGCTGCCATTTTGGGGGGATCATGCCCTGAACCACACCATATCCCTTGGGTAAAAGGTGAAAGATTTGCAATTCCTGTTCACCAAGCATTGTCACTCTAACATATTTATTTCTGCAAGGAGTGGGGGTCCTCAGTCAATTACTTTCGGAATAGGGCCGTGAGAAAATAATTTCAGTGAAATGCAAGATCTAACCACGGAAGTTCAAACCTCCAGTCTAAGTAATGCTCTGCCAACTGAGCTATTTAGTGATTCAACGTTATGTGGATTCTTTGCTCAAGGCAATCTTCCAGTAGATTGGCTTCCCAGACTGCTAGTATCGACCAGGGAAAGTGCCCGAGCCCTGGGGAGGGCTGGATGGACAGAGACGAATGTGTCCTCTGTTTTCAGCAAACTAAGTAATGGCTGGGCCCACTTGCCACAAACCTCACTGAAAAAAAGCTTCACACGTTCTCCCTAAATCTATTGGACCCTAACTTCTGTCTCTCTCCCCTTCCCCTCCTTTGCCTGATTAACAAATTTTCCTTCCCCCATTCATAATTAGAAATCAACATATTTGCACTGCCTTAAAAGTAACTTTAGGGCTAAAATCTTAGAATTTATACTTCAGAGAGCAAACAAGGAAATGTGAAGGAAGGGGGAAAAAAGGGAAAACATTCCTACATTATAATATTTACATCTACAGCTATCTATAGCTGTCTAATCCCAATTTGTTAAATCACAGGGCTGCAAAAGTTTCTGCATTTTCGTTAACCATGACATGCCCCTCAGTTCCTTAGGGAGGCAAAGGAATGCTGCTTTCCACTAATACAGAAAGGTATGGTTGAATATCTGGGAGCTTTTCCCTGAAAGGGTGATGGGGGCAATAGGGAGGGTTAGGGGTTGGGGAGTAGGACTGACATACAGCCCAGCAAACTATAGACCTGCCAGTTCTGTTATGGCCCAAAAGGCAGAAACAAAACCAATTGACACATAATTCTGAGACAAAGAGCATGCTAGAGTTTGTGATTTTATTAATAATCTTTTGATCAAAGAGTGAAAATACAGATGGGAAGAATCTTAATACCCCTAACAAACAAATTTAGAAATTTGAAGGTGGACTGCAGGTCCAAGCTGGGAAGAAGGTTTGCGTGACAATTAAGTAGCACTCTTTAGAAACTTCCAGAGGAGGTAATGTTGAACTTCTTTTTTAAAAAAAAATTTTATTTAAATTCAGTTAGCCAAGGTATAGAACATCGTTAGTTTCTGATCTAATGTTCAATGATTCATTAGTTGAGTGTGTCACCCAGTGCTCATCACACCACGTTGAACATCTGACGTCTAAACTCTTTACTGGATTCTCTTGGATTTTTATCTTGACATCATTACATCTCTCCTAACCCAATTTTGTACTTTTTCTTTCTTCCCTTCATTGTTCTTGTACTTGGTTAGACTAGACCGACCACATTATTCTTTAAATATGATGTTGGCTTTGGATTCACAAGGACGATCTTGTTTTAGTTTTAGGATATGGTAGAAGCACAGAAACAATCTTCTCCAATCTGCCTGGGAAAGTTTCTGATTTTTGAGTTTTTTTTCCTTTTTAGTCGCCATGCTGTATGATGTATCCCCAGGACTTACTTGTCTTATAACTGGAAGTTTGCACCTTTTAACTCTCTTCACCTATCTTGCCCCCACTCTGGCAACCACTGATCTGTTCTCTGTATGTATGAGGGTTTGGGCGGCTTTGTTTTCTTTTAGGTTCTGCTTATAAATGAGATCATAATGGTATTTGTGTCTCTGTCTATTTATTGCACTCGGCATAAAGGCCTCAGGGTCCATGCCTGTTGTCACAAACGGCAGGGTTTCCTTGTCTTTCTGGCTGGACAGTATTCCATTTTATATCTATCTATCCACACGCACATGCATATGTACATATATATAAATAAAATGTGCTGTATATCACCCATTCATCTGTCGACGCATACATAGGCTTTTTTCTCATACCCTGGCTATTGTAAGTAACGCTTCAGTAACCATAGGGTGCAGATACCGTTTCCACTTTGTGTTTTGCTTTCTTTGGACAAATACCCAGAAGGGGAATTGCTGGATCATATGGTAGTTCTGTTTTTAATTTTTGGGGATCCTCTATACTGTTTTCCATAGTAGCTGCACCAATTTGGATTATGAATTTTTCCAAATTCCTTTTGACACCTACTGAATTCATTTCATGTTTTCTCCTTCAAGCTATTAATTCATCTTAATAATGATTTTTTTCTTGATGATAGATCATTCTCATGTTCCTGGGAAAGTATTAGTTCAATACGGTGCTCACTGTAACATGCTAACAGTCTGTTCATAATTTTTGCAACAATACACATGAATGAGATCAGTCTTCTGTTTCCTTTTCATTCAGCTTTGGAAAGGTTTGGAGTCAAGTTTACACAAGCTACTTTAAATGAATTGGAAAACTTATTTTTTTAAAAAAATTCTTTATTCAAATTCAATGCAGTTAACATATAGTGTATTATTAGTTTTAGGGGTAGAATTTAGTGATTCATCAGTCCTATGTAAGACCCAGTGCTCATCACAACATGTACCCTCCTTAATACCCATCCCCCAGTGACCCTATCCCCCCCCACCTCCCCTCCAGCAGCCCTCAGTTTGTTTCCCAGAGTTAAGAGTCTCTTATGGTTTGCCTCCCTCTCTATTTTCATCTTATTTTATTTTTCCTTCCCTTCCCCTATGAGGAAAATGTAATTTTTAAAAATATACTGCAGAACACTGTAAATGCCATTGGAAGTGTACATAATGTTATTTCACAGCCTGCCATCATTTAGGTGGCCACATTGCTTTTCTTTCACCAGCTGCTCAAGGATTTCTGAAAATTGTTACTATATCCTGAATATGCTGTGGGTTCTATGCGAGATGTGGAGCTGCTCCGATAAGACACGTGAGAACTGCTGATGGAACGAACTGGGGATAATGAGGGGCAGCTCAAGTTCCCTGAAAACCAGTAATTTCAGGCTTCTTTTCTTTTTTATATTCATTTATTTTTCTCAACAAATAATTTATTTTTTAAATTTTTTATTATGTTATGTTAGTAATCAGGCTTATTTTCTTTTTGCGTTACAGAATTGTCCAATAAGAAATTATTTCAAGTCAGAGTACCTCAGCTTTGAGAATGTTCTTCTCTAGCAAGAAAAGAAAGCCGAGACTGAGGTCAGAAGGTGAGCTTCAAATTGGCCGTACGTCCTTACCTTGCTAAGCAGTACTGGGCACAAGGAAGGGGTGTGCCGCTCCTGGTACTAATGTTTCCCAACATGACGTCAAACAATTCGTGGCCAACACAGTCAAACAGTTAGTGGTACCGTGGCCACAAATAACTCTTAGCAGCGTCTAGGTTAGAAAGCAACGCTGTTGTGAGCAGGACTCAAGCTGGCAGAGGGGAGCCCCAGGAGAGTTCAAGTCAACGTCACAGCACTGGACTCTCAATTCCTTATATATCTATATCAATCATAATGTTTTGCTTTGGGTAACAATGTTTGGGGTAAACATGCATGATTTTTATATTTTTTTATTAAAAAGACTGTATTTATTTATTTAAGAGGGAGAGAGAGCGCAAGAGCACAAGAGTAGGGAGAGGGAGAAGCAGACTGAGCAGGGAGCCCGACGCAGGGCTCAATCCCAGGACCCTGAGATCATGACCTGAGCCAAAGGCAGACACTTAACCAACTGAGCCACCCAGGTGTCCCAAGATGCATGATTTTTAAAATTCAGTGGCAGGGCAGATGCCCATCCTCTGGAACCAATGCTTATATACTATTGGGGGCCATCTTTAGGAAAAAAATACAAAAGTGTGAATACAAAATTAGCTAGGAAAGTAAATATTTATTTAGAGTAAGAAATTAAATTGAAACAAATTACAAATTTTGAAATGTTGATGAATTCCACAAACATCACAAAAAGTTAACTTATTAATATACCTTTGTTTTTTCTATGTTATTTAGCTGCATTATTTTTATTACTTTTCACATAACAACAGTTTTGTAGTATTATTTTCTTTAGAGAGAAATAGATAATTCAGTCTTCTAACATGGTTAAATTATTTCTTCAATATAGTTTAGAAGAGGTGTTGGTTTTTTGTTTTTTCCTCACAACTTATTGTTGGCAATGCCAAGCATATTTTCAAACTGTTGTTACATTTGGGGAATCCTTGAAGGCTTTTTGTTTGTTTGTTTGTTTTTAAGATTTATTTATTTGAGAGACAGAGTGCAGGGGAGAGGGAGAGAGAATCCCAAGGAAACTCTGCACTGAGTGGGAAGCCCTCCTGGGGCTCAATCTCACAACCCTGAGATCATGGCCTGAGATGAAACCAAGGGTCAGGTGCTTAACCCGCTGAGCCCCCGAGGCACCCCTGAAGTTGTTTTCATATGTGAACCGCATTTCCACTCTTGCACAGCATCCTGGGAAGAGAGAGTGAAAAAGAACCTTGGCCCGTGAGGGAAGTGTGGCGGGAAGCTCAGATCTCCAAGTCCTCCTGCTGAATTCAAGATGCTTTTCTGGTGTTTAAAAAATGATTAAGGAAAACCACTGAGGTGAAACAAACAAACTTCAACTCTTCGTGAAATGGATAGTCTCCTTGCAGAGAACTGCAAAATGGTGTAAAAGGCAGGAAGCTTTTATAGCAGGAAGACTAAAGAACAAGGAAGAGAAAAACAACAATTTGCTGGTTGGCTGGGGCCACGTCAACCTTGTTCGGGGCCAGAAGGCCCAGTTGGCCTGGTGTTTGGGGAATCACCGGATACTCTGCAGTTCTGGCCAAGCAGGTCATTCACAGGGATGTGGCAGTTACCTAAATTTCGGTTTGCTGACGTGACACCCCCTGGCAGGAGTGGCTCCAACTTGGGCTCGGAAAGCGATTTCAACAAGTGTTTATGTGAGAAGAAGGAAATAACAGAGAAGTCCCATCCCACTGACCACAAATAAAAACAAGTAACTAAGCAGAAATCCTACAGCTCCCAGCTCACTAGCTTGGTGAAAGACAGGGACACCCACGTTACTCAAGTGACGGGTGTGCATCCCGTGAGGGCACGCTGTGTCTTCAACTTGGAGACTCTAAGCCCTTCCTTCTGTTCAGAAGGTCCTATCCTTCCATCTCCGCAGCCTCTGCTGGTTGAGGCCTTCACCCTGTTCCACTGGACGAGCGCCCGTACCACCACCAGGCCTCCTTCCCTAGGGCGGACAGACCGGGTCCATGATTAATCAGACGTTGAGCAACTGGCTGTGCAATCGTGTGGCAGCCCTGGCTCTGCCTTTATCCCCCCAGTTCTGCTCCTCGGATTTGCTTCGAGCTTCAGCTGCGTGTGAGCAGCAGAAGGCCAGCGGCACGTGTAAGGCCTCCAGGGCCAAGCCCGGCTCAACGGTTCTTCCCTTGGAGGAGAAGGACGTGGTTTGCACGCCCATGGATAGAGCTCGATCCTCGGATCCTGTCAGTACAATGCGCTCGGAGGCCTACATCCAGAAACTTCGTGTTTTTCTGAGAATCTTGTAAAGCATACGCATTTGCGCGCACCCTGTGTTTTCTCTGCGCAAGATTCCCAACGAAGCACGCGAAGGGGGAGGCGAGCAGCAGAGCCGGTGCTGCAGTCAGGAGGCCCACTCCCCACCCGGCCCTGCTGCCCGACGACCACAGGCTGGTTCCCGCGCCCAGACAGATGCAGATGGGGACAGAGCTAGCGATGCCGGGGAGGGAAAGCAGCCGTTCTTCAGATGCCGAGACTTAGGGACTTCGAGGGCAAGGAAAGCAATTCACAAAAAGATGGCAAGGGTCAATGCTTGGTAATACAGCTCTGCCCGGCGTGCCGAGAAGTCTGTCTTGTGTTCAGACCAGCTTGTCCGCGGGACAGCTCTCCTCCCGGTGCAGGCTCCCCGTCTGAATTCTTCGGGCAGTCAACTAAGCGGGCGATCAAGAGTCCTTCCCGAGTCCGTTGGGGCTTGATTGCCCTACCCTGGAAATAATCCGCATGCACAGCGGCGCACTGCGGCGCGGCCCACGCAGCACAGTCTGGAGCCCGCTGGGCGGTGAGCGGCCTTTGCAGACCCAGCCTCCCGCGACAAGGCCCGCCTTCCGCGTCTTTGCAGTCGGGGCGGGCTCCGGCCGGAAGAGGGCGCTGCAGGGCCGCCGCGCCCGCGAGCGGCTCCTTCCCCGCGGTTCCCGGTCCGCGCCGTCCGTGTCTCGCCGCGGCAGGTGCGCCCCCGCGGGTGCCCCACGCGCGCAGTTCCCCTCCCATCTTGCGTGCCCCCGGCTCTCCGGCCGCCCTCCCCGCACGGAGGCCCCTCGCAGACCTCGCCCTGCGCCCGGCCGCGCGTCCCCGGCAGGTGGCGACGGAGTGAGGTCTGCGGACCAGACGGGGAGCCCGGCCGCAGGACGGTCTAGGACGGAGAGTCCTAGGACTGACCTCGACGTGGCCAGCCGCCGTTTGTCGCGGCGGCAACCGGTGGCGAGAAGCCATAGGTGCGTTTCCGAGCCTGCTGCAAGCGTGAGGGGGTGTAGCTCAGTGGTAGAGCGCGTGCTTAGCATGCACGAGGCCCCGGGTTCAATCCCCGGCACCTCCACTTTTGAGAATCCGCTTTTGCTTGCCCTCCAGCCTGGCGGCCTTATCGTTTGTTAAACTGTGTCTGCTGCGCGCTTCTTTTCTCGTTCTTTCCTTCTCTTGCAGTTCTCTGAACTCACAGGAAAAGCCAGGAGAGCTCACGCGTCTCCGCTCCAGGCCCGGAGCGGCACCCCGGACGCCAGGTCTGCAGCACCTGCTCCTGCGGATTCCCCGACCCCGAGAGCACGCGCGGCACCGCGTCAACCAGCGCGGCACAGAAATGCCAGACCGCAGCATGACCGAAGAGAAGACGCGCACGAAGGGCAAGGCGAGAAGAGAAGCAGGGCGCGGTGCCGGGAAGTTCCCCGCAGCTGCCCTGGCGCTCTCTTCTGCAGCCGTTCCACCCTCCTCCGGGGACACGCGCCTTCCTTTCCGGGTCGGTTTCCCACCCCCTCCCTCTGCCGTTATACGTTCTGTGCATTTCTGTGACTCGCTGCTCCTGACTAATTACAGGAACTTTTAAGGCATAAAGCAAGCTTCGGGTCTGGATAAAAATCCTTCTTATCTGACTTGAAGACGCACCTGCTTGGCTCATTTTGAAAGATACATTAAGGAGAGGAATCAGAAAGTAAAAACACAGCCCCCATGCCCTTTTCTTACCACTCCTGGCTCCATCCCACACTTTGAAGGGCTTTGCACCTGCATGTGTGAACAGCTCAACACACACTTCCAAGCTTCAAACACACCCTGGCAAAGAGCCAGTCAAGGGCCAGCTGCGGGGCCTGGGAGCATGCGTGCCAACGGCATGGGCCGCCCTTGGAAGGACCGCCTCAGAGAAGAGGCCTGGGCACGCCCTGGAAGAAGGGACCATAGGACTGTTTGAACAGAGAATTCCAGGGGTTCCGGTAAGTGGAGTGTGGACTCCATATGCAGAGGAGGAAACATGGCCCCGGGAGGCCCCAGGGCACACCGCCTGTTGCCGCTGGGTAAGCACGATAGGGAGCGCATGCTCCACAGTTTTAGGGGGTATTTGTTTAACCAAACCTTTCCAAGGTACTTCTAAGGTTAACCTCACTGCCTGTCCTTCCCAAAATACCCAGTTTCCTGACTCATGTATGTGTGTCTGGTAGTGTCCCTTTTGGAAATACACCTTGTCCCTGCTGGACACAGGGCTGTATATTTCCATTAAACTGTGACAATACTTGCAAAATTAGAAGGTTATGTAGGGGAGGAAAAAGATTTCCTCAACCCTCTTAGGGTCCCTGGCTGGGACTGACATTAAAATGACAAGGACAGATTAACAGGACAAGACAACAGACATTTATTTAATAGAAGTGCTACCTGACACTGTGACATGAGAGCCTTGCCCAGGAGATGAAGTCCAAAGACACAGCCCTGGGTACCTTCTGCCAGGTTACTGCAGAGAGGGCAGTCACGCAGGCCTAGGAGAGGGTAAGGAGTATGAGGAAACTGTAGTAAATTGGGGGGAACTCAGCAAGGTTTGTTTTTAGGGGTCTGCTTGGCATCCCTTTGTCTTTGGAAGTAAGGATGCTCCTTTCCATCATAGGGAGGGTGTCTCTCACAGGTCCCCTCTGAGGACCTGTTTCAGGGAAGAAGGGCCACAGGGGAGCTCAGAGGGACCTTCCTGCTTTTGCTGTTTTCTGAGTCCTTCAGCTTAAAATATTTAATACACCCAAATGCCATATTTGGAGCAGCATGTGCTGAACTCCCTCGGCGACAGGGTAGAATGTGTCAGAGGAAGAAGTCAATCTGAACTTTACGGGGTCCTCTCGCGGTGTTGTATGCGAAGGGTTTGCAAGGCCTTTGTGGTGTAGGTCCCGTTATCTTAGGACTCTTCCACCGATTACACACGGAGGCCAGTGGACGGAGGGGCTCTGATGCAATTACACACGGAGGCCAGTGGACGGAGGGGCTCTGATGTCTGCATAAGCAGATTAAAACACAGCCCATCTGTGCTTCAAGGTTTGGAAACAGAAACAATAAGGACAACCGATCACAGCCACCGGGGCGTTCTAGCCAATCAAATAACTGCCTTCTTTGCTTCTGGGGCTTCTCTGTGTCCAGTCTGTCCCCCCACCTTGTGTGGGGGGGAGGCCAGTGTGCCACTGGCTGACCCGAATCCGTTTTTGCTCAAATAAACTCTTAAACATTTTAACATGCCTCAGTTTCTCTTAAAATAGGACTAAAGGTAGAATTTTTGGATAAAGACCGCTCTTCTGAGAAGTTGAAAATGTTTAATTTGGACGGCTTTCTCAGTTTCTGTATGTTTCTCTCTTGTATGTTTTAACGGGAGAATCTTAAGAATTTCACCAGAGCTTTAGTTTAGTTTTGTTTTTTTGGAGGGTTATGATAAGTAGAGATAGAAAAGGTTCGGCCACCCAAAGAGCGTGTGGGCAAACTTTTCCTAACAACAACTTAAAGGTCTGGAGGAAGCTGTCTTTGTCCTCACCAGCGCTTTCGTCAGTAAGACCCTTCAAAGTTCCGCAGAACGGTGTAGGCGCCACCTGACGGCCGCCGTGGGCACACCAGAGTCATGTGCTGTGGATGAGTCGAGAGGGCCAGTAACTGTCTGCGATGGTAGATTGTTGTTTTTGATTATGTCCTTCCCGAATCTCAAAGTCACATGGAGAAACTGTTTTACATACCGAGAGCAGGGGTCTAGGGAATTTTCTTTAGCTTCCAACAGTCTCTCTTTAGAATAGGCTTCAGGATCCACAACTGTTTCAGAGGTTGATTTTCCTCTAATAAATCATTAACATTTTCCAATTTTTTTAAGTAGGCTCCACACCCTGCGTGGACCCCAGCGCCGGGCTTGAACTCATGACCCTGAGTTCAAGGCCTGAGCTGAGATCAAGAGTCTCAGCAATGAATCACCCAGGTGCCCCTCCAATTTTTAACTGAGGTTCCCAAGACAGTTAAACATCTGTTTCCATTGTGGTGAGCACAGCGTAACGTGTACAGAACCTCTTGTCCACCTGAAACTATGTAACACTACGTGTCAGCTCTGTGTCAAGTCAAGAAAACCTCCATGAGCCCATTCCACAGCATTGCAGCACCACAGTCTCACCTACTCTCAGCGTAGATGTTAAGCCTTAACTTCTAGCAGGTTCTCCCACTCACAGAACTCTCAGTCTCACCATCTGAGTAGATGTTGGCAAAGGGGTAGGTAGGTTCCTTTACTGCATTTAAAGAAGTACACCCTGAATTTTTAAAGATCTGAACCACTGCCACATCACAGCTGTTCACGGGGACTATCAGTCAGCACGTGGCAGTCGGGAGCTAGTCCCCTTTGTCTGATGAAGAGATCAATGAGGCTCATTAGTACACTCGTGTCAGCAGATAACTCTGGTCAGTCACCTCCATCTCCTTCACCAGCTTGTAAATACACTCATGTCTGACCTCACTAGACCTTTTGCCCCTGAAAAGCTTGGCAGTGGGCACAGGCGTCAGCCCCTTCTGGCATGAATCCTAACAGGATTCTATTTTAGAACTTCCATTTTATATAGTCTTGCTCATATGATGCATGTCTTTTCATAGCTCACAAAAACTGGTGAATCAGAAGATTCTTCTCTGTGTCACTGTTTCCCACCTCCCCTCCTCTGAACTGTGTTTAACAGGTGCTAGGCTTCCCTTCGGGAGAACCACGACGTACACCGTCTATGCAGACTACGGACGCAGCAAGTGCTACAGCCCCGAGGACAGCTGCTGAAGGCGGCGAGCACACCGACCTAGACACACAGTCAGCTCCAGGTGCAGATGACCGCTTTGGTCTCCGGGACAGTGAAGGGAGAGGAACCTAGGGTTTGGGTGCTGTGTGTGGTGTTTTTTTCAGATTTTTTTTTTAAATTTATTTTAAAAATTCTTTATTTAAATTCAATTTAGTTAACATATAGTGTATTATTAGTTTCAGGGGTAGAATTTAGTGATTCATCAGTTGCATATAACGCCCAGTGCTCACCACATCAAGTGCCCTCCTTAATGCCCATCACCCAGCTACCCATCCCCCTACCTACCTCCCCAGCAACCCTCAGTTTGTTTCCCAGAGTTCAGTGTCTCTTATGATTTCTCTCCCTCTGTTTTCATCTTATTTTATTTTTCCTTCCCTTCCCCTATGATCCTCTGTTTTCTTTCTTAAATTCCACATGAGTGAGATCATAAGGTATTTGTCTTTCTCGGATTGACTTATTTCACTTTAGGATAATACCTTCCAGTTCCAACCATGTCATTGCAAATGGTGAGATTTCATTCTTTTTGATGGCTGAGTACTATTCCAGTGTGTGTGTGTGTGTGTGTGTGTGTGTGTGTGTGTGTATACACCACATCCAGTCATCCGTCAATGGACATCTGGGCTCTTTCCATAGTTTGGCTATTGCTGCTATAACATTGGGGTACATGTGCCTCTTCAAATTACTGTGTTTGTATTATTTTTTTCAGGAATCTCTATCCCCAACATGGGACTCGAACTCATGACCCTGAGGTCGAGTCACCCGCCCTACTGACTGAACGTAGTGAAT
Organism: Ursus americanus; assembly: GCF_024610735.1. Taxonomy (NCBI): domain Eukaryota; kingdom Metazoa; phylum Chordata; class Mammalia; order Carnivora; family Ursidae; genus Ursus; species Ursus americanus. The sequence goes on from NC_142158.1 coordinate 766,374, forward strand.
TAAAGCAGCTCCTCCTCTACTTTGAGCCATGCTTCAGGCCACTGGCCTAAAGAGGGTCAGGTGGGTTTTAAATCAGAATCTCCTTTTGGTGGTTTACCAGCAAATAGAAAGACAACAAAACTTTCGCCATAGAACCAAGTAAAGTGTGTAGAATCAATGATTGGCTCTTGCTCAGTCCGATTATATCCAGCTCCTTCACGATTTTCAGTAGAGGCCCAGAGACATGGAGTCTCACACCCAGACAAACAGGCGCTTGGAGTTCTGTCCTCCGTATTATCAAAGTCTCTTATCTATACTGTATCATTATTCTGTTTCTCATAACCCCACAGATTCGATGTGAAGTGGAGTGGGGGGGTGTTTCAGAATACATGAGGACTAGGACACCAAAAAAAAAACGGGACAAAAAATATCATGCTGAGAAGTGTCCATCAATTCCTATTTTATTGAGTGATTTTAGCATATTTGTGTCCGTTTATCAGGGCTACTCTCACAAATTACCACAAACTGGGTGACTTGAAACAATACGGATTTATTCTCTAAGAGTTCTCCAGTCCAGAAGTCCAAAATCAAGGTGTCCGCAGTGCTCTGCTCCCGCTGAGTCTCTAGGGAGGACTCCTTCTTTGCCTCCTCTTAGTTTCGGAAGGCACCTGGCACTCCTCCACTTCCCGTCTCTGCCAGCATCACGGGATGGCCTCCTTCCCGCAGGGCGTCTCTGGGTCTGCATGTTTTCCTCGTCTTATAAAGACAACAGTCAGTGGCTTTAGGGCTCACCACATTTCAATACGGTCTCCTCCTAACTCATTGCATTTACAAAGACCCTATTTCTAATTAAGGTCACAAATAAGGTCACCCTATTTCTAAACAAGGTCACATTTTCAGGTTCCAAGTGGATGTGAATTTTTGGAGGACATATTCAACCCACTACGATATTAAATATATGTTGTCTTTTGTCACATGCTTTTTCTGAAACTATAGAGATAACCGTGTATGTTTTTTCTCAACATGATGGTCGATGTTCTGTATTAATGTTGTTAAAGATAAGCCAGAGCTGCATAGGAGCTAAGCAGGAAAAACAGATTTTGTTCAGGAATATTGTAATAGGGGGAAGAGGCCTCAGAATAGAACTGGGACCAGTTCCAAATACAGTATTTGGCAAGGAGGAATTCATAGCCAAGAGTGGGGTGGGGGTCCATTGGTGGATAGAAAATTACTAAGAGGAAACATCAGGGGGACGGGTGGATTCTGGCTAAATGGACCTAACAGGATCCTTGCTGGAAGCAGGCCAAGGTGATCTTACATCACCTGGGGGAGGATGGAGGAACTCAGTTAGATATCGGGGGTCATCAGATGTGGAGGACGGGGGACTCTAGCTGACCCAAGGAAGGATTTTTGCTGAAACTGAACCATGCAGAGAAGAAATGAAGTCCACATATCCAGACCCAGTTGGAAAGGAGTGCAGGGGACCCTGAGCAGAGTTTGGTGGAGAAGAGAATCTTTGTCGATGTCTTTCTCAATAACGAGAGATCTCTGCATTTCTGGAATAACCCCCAGTTGGACATCTGTATTATGTGAAATAGGCCTGTAGTTTTAATTTTTGGTGCAAACTGAGAAAGTTTGTGGTAAATGTTATACTCACTTTGTGTAATGAATTGAAAGTTTTTCTTCTTTTTCTTTGCTTTGAATTATTTAAGGAGCACCGTGATTTTCTGATATTTAACAGTTTGGTAGAATTTGCTTGTGAAAGTATTTTTCCTGATACTCTTTTGGGGGTGTGCCTCTTCAACTATTTTCTCTTTTTTTCTAAAGTAATGGTCTGTTTAATCCTGTCTCTACAAGGATTAATTTGGATAAACCGTATTCACAAATCCACTTCATCTGAGTTTTCAAATCATTTGCTGAGTTGTGCTATGATGTTTCTTTTAATTTTTTTTAAAAGCTCTTTTGTTTTGATGGTTGCTTTCTCCAGTCAGTTCAATTTTAAGTATTTGCACTTATTTTCTTTTTTCCTAGTTAGGTTAGCTAGAGGTCTATTTTGTTGCCTTTTCAAATGTCTAGCTTCTTTGTTTATTCCACTTTTTAAAAACCCATTGTTGCCTGCCTTTGCCTCCAGCCGCCCTTCCTTCTTCTAGTTTACTTTGGTTCCTCTGGTTTATTTTGTTGCTCGTTTTCTAACGTCCTGGCTGGGTATTTGGTTCTCTTACTTCTCACTGTCTAGTTGGAGAAGCACTGGGGACCCGCATTGCGTCAGTGTATCTTTGCCTAAGTGAGCGGCGTGCCCCGTGCGGCTGTGCTGGGCCGGACTCGCGCGGCTGCAGAGAGGGGCGCGGCGCCCGCGAGCACCACGCGGCGGCCCAGGCGGCGCAGGTGTGGGCGGCAGGTGCACCGCCCCCGCCGCCTCGCGGGAGCAGAGCCTGGCCCGGGGCGGTGTCCGCTCGCCCTCCGCCCGGTGCACCTGTCCTCCTCGGTCGCCCTCTGCTCTGGAGCCCAGGCAGTGCCCACGCATTGTTTCTGTGTCCCCACGTTATGCTTGGTGGCTTTCTGGCAGCCTGGAGAGCGGGGAAAGGAGAGCAAGGAGACCCGAGAGAAGACTTGGTCCCGGGCACCGCTGGCGGCGCGGACAGATCCGGGATACTTACGGGCCTCCGGTCCAGAACGTGGTTTCTCTTCTTTCAGCGACAGGGACTCAGGTCCTGGACCCGAGACTGGGGGCCCTGGGCCCGGGGCTGCCTCTGCCGAAACCGGCTCCGAAGCGCCTGCGCTCCCCTTTAATAGACTTCAGGCCATGGCGTTTTCCCGCGGGGGTGTAGCTCAGTGGTAGAGCGCGTGCTTAGCATGCACGAGGCCCCGGGTTCAATCCCCGGCACCTCCACTTTTGCTGCCGGTCTTCCTTGTACTTTCGCTCCCTTCTCTGCCGTTGGTATCCGCACTGCCACGTCTGCGATCCCCGCGGCTCGGCCAGGGGCCACGCCGGCGAGCGGGGACAGGTGGCCGGGAAGACGGGCGCGGCAGCTTGGGCTCCGGCACGGCGCGGGGGCTGTCGCCTCGGTTCTTTTTGCAGTATTACTAACAGCAGGAAAGGAAACGTGAGGACGGAGACGCTTAAGGAGAGAGAAACACGGGCTCGCAGACCATTTTCCTAGTTCCTCTGCTTCCTGGCCGCGGTGGCCACCGTCACCCTGCAGACGCGCGCGAGTCCGCACCGGGGGCGTCTGCTCAACATCCCAACAGCCAAAAACTCATGTCCAGTTTGGTTCTGACTTTGCTCCTACCCGAGAGCTGCAATTCACTGAATGGCTTAGGGGATTTCCAGAGGAATCTTACCCGAGGCGGATGCGCTCTCTCTCCGTGCGGTCCTCGGACCAAGAATGGGCGGCACCTGAGAGCTGGCTGGAAACGCGGGAGGTCAGCTCCACCCCAGGCCTTCTGAACTAGAACCTGATCCCTAAGAGACGCCTTTGCACATTAACCTTTCAGAAGCACGGGTTTGGGTCCTGGGACGTGGCTCAGGTGGGTATATCTTATAAATATATGCCTGTATTTTAATTTTTTCCAATTTCCTATTCCAATGTAGGAAAATAATTGCAAAATTGTCCTTCTATTGTTGGACCATTTTTGTGTTCTAATAATTGACCTTGTTCTCTCCCATGGTAATATAGTATTTATTAATATTTTTGAACCAACATACATAATTGAATTTGATGTGAAGTTCCTTTTTATTTTTCATAAAAATTTGGAAGTTTTGCAATCAGAACTGTACTAACTTCCAGTATGAACTGGGAAGTTTGTATCTTTGTTTCTGCTCAGCGACGTTTTAAGTAGGATAATATTTTGTAATCACTTCCATACTCAGCTGCTTCTTCCTCATCAAATCTTTAGGAACTTTGGTATTAGCCCACTTTCGTGTACTAAGTCCTGGGATAGGTGGTGAAGATCTAAAAGCCTTAGCAACCACAGTGGAAGTGTGGGCTGAAGGATTGTGCAGCCATTGGGAAAATCCTGTTCCCGGAACAAAGACCATGTCAGAACACCTCTTTCCCTGTGAAGTGATCAGGGAATTTTCAAAGGAGGAAATAAGTTCCAAGGGAAATTCTTTCCCCAGTTCAGATGTCCTGGCTTTGGGATTTACTTCTCCATAAAAGATTCAGAACTAGTGCAGGAGACAGACTTTCTTTAACGGGGGCAATAGTTCACTCTCTGTTCTGCTGACATATTTTCTTTCCCTTTTATTGTTTTCAAGGTGTAATTTCACAATATCTTTCTGCCACTTATACCTTCCATGCCAGGAGAAATTATTCACATGCCCCAACTATGGGAATCCATCAAGTTGCAAAAAGAAAAAAGACAAAATATGAGAAAGAATATCATCAATTATCACCATTGTTTTTGTGGATTATATTAGGGCTCGGGCCCAAATAGAAAAAAAAAATTTTTCCCCTTCCTTCCAAGCATAGACTTCTCCATGGAAATCCACCTCTAATTCAAAAGGGAAGAGGATATGGTGAAAAAGCCAAGAGCTTAGTATGAGAAAGCTATAGGAAATATCGGATGGAAATTTTTAAAATTACGTGCCAATAAAACAAATAATATATGCTGACTGAAGTACTTCTATGAGAGCAAGTTGTGCCTAACTTTGACTCAGGATAAGAGTGACTCATTTTAAAGTACACCATAGATGAATTCTGGAAGTTCAACCATGTTTTACTTGGGTGTTCTATCTTTCAACAAGCTTATCTTTTGTTTAGGTTTCTCGGGGAGAAATTAAAGATTAAGAAACTCTTAGAGGAAAGGAGATGTGGCCATGTGTGGGACCCTCTGTGAACGTGAGCAAGGACGCAGTGGGGCAGGACCACGGACTGCACAGGAAGGTGAGAGCAGACATGCTTTATTTTTTTCAAAGACATATTTAATTGGAGAAAAAAAGTTTATTTAAACCTTTATTGCCTAGTGTAGAAACAGTTCCTTCACATTTAATCAAGGTGGGAGACTTAGAGCAATAGAACGAATCTTCCCTGTCCATGTTAACAAGGTGAGACACTGTAAACACCAAGAAAAAAAACAACAAACCCAAAGTGTGGATTCAAATTCTGGAGCACAACATAAAAGCTTCTTACGTGAAAAATCCACTCTTTGGGGTCTGTCAACTTTTTCAAAATGGCACCCAACCAGTTACAATTTTTTCCCCTGGGTCCTGGATGCATTAGAAATGTACTGGAACTCTCTTCAGGTTTCTTGAGTATGAATGAATTCTATCTTATGAGATAAATGGTTATTTCATAAGAAGAATCATATTTGAAACTCATCCTACTATGTCCCCATGAGCAGATATTTCGATCATGCTGTGGGCAGAGAGTCTGAATGTTGTCAGAGAAAATTAATAAACAGTTACAGTGTTCGGTGTACCTTTGGGTAAACAGGAAAAAAAGCCCACCCAAACCTTTTAGTGAGGAGCTTCCAGTAATCTAACTGGTATCTAGGTTTCTGCAGGAGCAATTTAGAGGATAATTGCTCGATGACACTGGCAACTTTCACAGTTGTGTATTCACACCATGAAACAGCCTAGATAATATTCCACGCATCCTCCCAACACTTACACACACACACAACCTCACACAAGAGCTTGCAGGGCTCTGTGGACACCACTTCCCTAGCACTCAATTCCAGGGAGACCTGCGACGCCCGTGTCCTCCTATCTATTCTACCAGCCCCATGGGCCAACCAAGAGAGAAATTCTGCCACGTCAATAAGGTCCGTGAATTTTAAGAGACTCAACGATGTACTTACGAATATAGCAAAGACATAAGGTGAATGAAGAAGAGAGAACACCTGCTAGGAGGCTGATACCAGGAAAGGCATCTTTCGGGGTCTTCCATGGAAGTGTCCAGGCCATGGTGCTAACCAGTGTGAACCCTAGGTGCTCGGAAGAAGTGTTTTTGGGTTTGGTTTCACAGCTATCAGTAGACGAGCTCCTGACTCCAGAACTTCTGGACACTTTCAGATCTCGTTCTATTCACTGCCTGTCGCACTTGGGCCCGGGTCACACCCACGCTCCAGCATTCAGGTCCGGGCACTGGGCGGGTTCACTGAGCTGCAGCCACGGGGACCCTATAGAGGGGTGTGTTGACCCGCCCCAAAGCACAGCCCTGGCCTCCTCTCCACGTCCCTCCATCCCCCGCACAACGGCGCTCACAGCAAGCCTCTCTTTTGTGCTCGAGAGGACCGGGCCTCTTCCACGCGTCTCCGTCTGTCTAGCTCTGGAAACCGAGGCAGAGCTGGTCTCCCCACGCGCGGCTAGCTCCCTGCGAACTCGCTTTGCAATCCCCCGTCCTTTCCGCCCCTGAACGCGCGGTGTGGTCCTCGCCGTGAACATCACTGCCCCGACGACCCCTCAGCCTTCTCGGCCGCTGCAGGCCTTCATCGCTGCCAGGCGCCCGGTTCGAATTCTCCCCGGGGCCTTCCCACCGCCCTCGTGCCCCGGACGTTCCTGCGGAGCGAGCCTCGAGCAGCGCCGGTGTTTCCTCCGCGGAGGAGCCGGTCAGTTTTCCCGCGACCGTTTTCCCCACCGCGCGCCCCCTCTGAGCTTCGTGCGCTAAAGGGTCAGGACTCCGCAGCCCCGGGGCTCGCTCCTGGCGGAGTCACGCGTTCTGCGCCTCCCGCCCGCCTGCCGCAGAGACGAGCGCGGACCGCGGGGAGACGCGTCCAGCCGGACAGCAGAGCAGGTGCAGCTCAGCGGGAGAGCGCGTGCTTCCCATGCACTAGGCCCCGAGGCCCCGGATTCGAGCCCCGGCACCTCCAGTCGCGCGCTCCCGTCCCCTGGACGCGGGCTGCGCCCTGCTGCTTCTTACTTGGCTTCCTCGTCCTCGCGAACACGCGACCCAGCGCGTTCACTTCGACGCCACCCTGTGTAGACTCCGCGAGCCCCGGAGCCACCCCAGGCGGCGGGCAGACCACATGTTCACGGTCTCTTCCTGCCCTGGGCGGGGGTGACGTGTTGCCGCCCGCGGGGGGCCGAAGACCCCGAGTCTCCTCCAGCCGCGGCGGCTGCCCCAGGGCTGACCTGGCCGCCGCAAGCCCCCGCTCGGCCTCCGGGGTCGCGCTGCTCCCTCCCCTCCCCTGTAAGGACACCTGCGCGTACAGCGGGCCCACCGCACGGTGCCCGTTTCAAGACCCCTGATGCAATCCCACCTGCAAAGACACTCCTTCCCTGTAAGGAACGCAGGGGCCGGGGCGGACACCTGCTATGTTCGGAGCCCTTACTCAGCCTAGGATGCCCTGAGCTCAAAACGAGTGGGCCACCATGCCCCCGCACCTGTCGTGCTGGCCTCTATTTCCCACCACCATCCAGAGAAGGAAAGGCAGAAAAGGGACGAAGAAAACGAGAGGTCTGAGGAAAAGTACTTTGGCCTCCTTTCCTTTCTGTGAAGTTTTAGGAGGAGGAATCAAAAGTCTTCTCTCTGACTTTTATTCTTTTTAAAAATTTTTAAATGTATTTAAATTCAGTTAGCCAACATACAGCAGATCATTAGTTTTTGATGTCGTGTTCAATGATTCATTACTTGCCAGCGCTCCCCTGACTTTTCTGCTTACCTCCTCCGTCCATCACCAAAACTTTGGTCCCACAAGAAGCCAGGACACTAGATGACTCAGTGGGGGGGTGCTACCCCAAAACGACAGCTGTCCAGGAGCTGGAGTCTGCCAAACATGAACACAGACAGACAGACAACTGCTTTGAATCACCCAGATAGCCCGCATGTGCTGAGCTATTTCATACTCTGCAATTCCATCACGCCCTTCTTTTATCCTACCTTCTTTTAAAAGTACACCCAGAAATATCAGTTACCACCAAACATGCTACTAGGAAGAAATGGCAAAAAAAAGAAAAAAAAAGCTTTTGGTATGAGTCAGAATGGAAATTATTAGGCACCCAACAACAAGACAAGTAGTCCACAGATATCTAAGACATTTCCACTGTCGTGAACGAACAGTTATTGCCTCCACCGCTTCCCGGCCACACTCCTGCTCTGCGTTTCCCAGGCATGCCTCAAAATTCCTAGTCCACTCAAGGCCTCACTCTGTCTCCCATCATCACTGCTTCTTTCCCAACCACAGCAGCCCCTCTTTGCCTCCCAGCTCTGAGAAAGAAATTCAATCTCTTTCAGCTGTCCTTAGTCTGAAAGGGAAGCAGAGCAAAACACCTGCTAAATTCTAATATTATAAATGGGCAAATTTGCATCTTTGTTCTGCTTAGCAATATTTTAAATAGGACAGGAACCTCTTGAGAAGCAGGTACTGTCCAAAGGCTGGGATCATTCCAGAGCACTGTGCGCCTCTCCCTCAATAACCAACAAACCTATCATCCTTTTTTAAAAAAAGATTTTGCTTATTTATTTTTCAGAGAGAGATGGAAAGCACAAGCAGGGGGATCAGCAGGCAGAGGGAGAAGCAGGCTCCCCACTGAGCAAGGAGCCCGATGCAGGACTCGATCCCAGGACCCCAGGACCCCAGGATCATGACCTGAGCCAAAGGCAGACACTTAACCAAGTGATCCACCCAGGTGTCTCCCTCTGTCTGTCTGTCTGTCTCTCTCTCTAGATATCTACCTACCTACCTACTTACCTACCTACCCATCCATCTGCCTCCCTACCTGTCTGCCTACCTACTTACCTAGAGATATTCTTATTTTTCTAAACTATTTGAAAACCATTTTTGGACATTATGTCCTTTTATCCACAATCTTTTTATTTTAAACTTCCATCATAATCTTTTTATTATACATGTCAGCATATATTTCTTAAGAGCAAGGAAATTTCCTTACCACGGCACAAATTTCGAATTCAGAAAATTTAACACTGGTAAAATAATATTATCTAATATACAGTCCATATTAACTTTCATTTTACCAACAAAATTCTTTATAGAAATTTCTGTCCCAAACTAGGGTCCATTCCAGCATCACATATGAATTTAGTTTCTCTTTAGTCTTTTCTAATCTGGAATGGTTTCTCAAGCTTCTTGCTTTTCATGAGATAGACAGGTTTCTGAACAGCACATGCCAATGGTTTTGTAAAATGGTCTTCAATTTATGTTGTGATTAGACTAGACTCAGGTTGTGAGTATTTGAGAGGGATATCCAGAAACGTGTTTCCCTCCATCACACCAGGAGGCACGTGATGTCAGGTTCCCATTATTAGTGATGTTGGCTTGGATCACTTGGTTAAGGTTGTGTTCACCAGGTTTCTTCCCCTTAAAATTATCATTCCCCCTTGTAATTAGTGAGTAACCTATAAGGAAATGCTCTGAGACTATATAAAATCTTGATCCCCATCAAACCTGTAGCTGTTTTTAGCATTGATGTATGAATTCTGCCCGAATCTGTCATTGCTCTGATGTCAGCCAAGGGGTGACTTTCTAACCTTAGTATTACTTCTATTATTACTTCACACACCACCATAAGGAAAATCTTCCCTTCTTCCATATTTATTTATTTAAGTATCCAAGGATTATAATCACTTGTCATTACTTATGCTCAAAGTGTGTCCAGTTTGACCAGAGAGAGGCCCTTCAAGTTGGCTTCTGGGTCCTTCTGAATTTTCCCCATCATTTTTAAGCACCTACATTCTAGCACAGAAAGATACCTTAAGTTCACCTTGTACTTTCCCCAGTCCAGTCCTAGAGTCAGTGATTCCTAAAAGTATCTCTGGTTCCTTCTAGTGGGGGACGGTATTTAAAAACCAAGATAATGGGGGTGCCTGGGTGGCTCAGTGGTTAAGCGTCTGCCTTTGGCTCTAGGCGTGATGCTGGGATGCTGGGATCCTGGGATCCTGGGATCCTGGGATCGAGCCCCTCATCGGGCTCCCTGCTCTGCTGGGAGCCTGCTTCTTTCTCTCCCACTCCCCCTGCTTGTGTTTCTTCTCTCACTGGCTGTCTCTCTCTCTGTCAAATAAATAAATAAAATCTAAAAAAAAAAAAATCAAGAAAATGGGCTAGCATTGCTTTTTGCTACAGATGTATAATTTTTTCTAGGCCCTGTTAGCAGATAAATCTGGGGAAATGGCAGATTTACATATGTATAATTTCACACTGATGCCTCAAATACCCATCCAGAGCCAACAGGGCTGTTCCTTCCTTGCTTCCTTCTCTACCAGAGACGGCCTCGATTTCCGACACCAAATATGTATTCATTTTTCCAATCGCACAAAGATAAATTCACACAGATACACACAAATGAAAATAAATTCACACAAAATATCACAACTTCTATACCCTTAAACACTACCAAAAAAAAAAAAATCTGCTACGTAGAGGTTAAGATGTTTGCCTTTCCCCCCCTGTCTTTACAATTAAGACAAAGCACTGTGTGAAACACTCACTTGGACCTGTTCTTTTTCTTTTCAATGTGGTTGTGTTATGATCGAGTTGCTTCTGGGTGTACTCAGTTTCAGAGTAGTTGTACACACACCTGGGTCGGTTTCATTTTTTTTACTATGTAAAACATTGATGTATTCAAGAGTTAAAAGAAAACTAAAAGTAATACTCAGAAAAATTGCAAAAGAATGTTCTGCAGGGAAGCACGCAGGCGGCGGGATGGAAATGTGCTCCAGGCGGTCCCCTTGGAGGGGAAGCGGCTCTGAGGAGGGCTGATCCTGAGCTGACCACGGAGGAGGAGCTTTTCTACCACTTGGCGCCTTTCTCCCAGAGCAGCTGTGCCGCAGAAGGGATGCGGTGCAGGCAGCTCAGGAGCAAGAACTGAACAGGACGTGGTTCTGCTTTGCTGACTTAGTCCTGAGACTCAGACAACGGCAGTCACGGGGTCGTTAAAGGTCTACGAAACACCAGCAAGAGCATGGGGGTGTAGCTCAGTGGTAGAGCGCATGCTTAGCATGCATGAGGCCCTGGGTTCGATCCCCAGCACCTCCACTTTTGGTTTCCCTTCTCCACCTGCACCCCAAATATCTCCGGTCAAACTTGAGTTGTCTTGGCCGCCCCGGTTCTTTCTTAGCCTGGCTGGGACACAGGAGGTAGTCTTGCTCCTGCACGGAAGTTCTTGGCTAATCTGTTACTCAGCACACCTGTGCCAGCAGTCTCAGCGGTCACGGGCATGTGGGCCCCCAACAGGAGGCTGCAGAAGCCTGCCGTGTAGTCAGGTGAATGGGGAGATCCCAGGCCCCAAGGCCCCGCCCCCGCCCATTGAGAAGATGTTGCCAAAGGTTCCTGGTCTCACGGTAAAGAATTCAAGGACAGACACAGCACAGTGGACACAAGCAGGAAAGTCTATTAAAGTGAAAATACCGTCCCAAGATGCGAGAGCAGGCAGCTCGAAGGAGAGCTGTGTGCCCTGGGGTTTGGGCTTCTATCTTTTATTGACAATTGTTCACAAGGGTGTGGAATACTCATTAGTTGGGGTGGGGATTTCTTAGAAGCAGGATTTGGGGGGGTTTTCCTCCTCACTCGCTCAGGGGTTTCCTGTCGAGGCGCCGCCATCGTGGGCATGTCTGGTGGGATCCGGCTGCTTGTGGATGCGGCCAGGACAGGCCTCTGACCTTCCCCACAGCCGGCCGTGGCCTCCTCCTTGCTGGCCTCCAGGCTTCCTGTTAGAGCCTCACTAGCTGCCTCCAACAGTAGCAAGCAGTCCTCCCAACCACATGATTTCCAGTTGTGCGGAATCTGAAACCATCTGGAAACATGCGTCCATGTGGCCTAATGGACACGCTGTCTGATTCTGGATCAGAGGGTTAAGCACTCACATTCTCTTACGGTTTATTATTATGATGATTATTCTATCTCGTTCTAGCCCAGCTTGCAGAGGGCTGAGAAGCCTTCACTGAAACACTTCACTCGGTTTCACTGCCGGCGCTGGACGGCGGGACGTGCCTTTTCCATCCAAGACCCTCAGCTCTGCAGCTTACTCACAGGGAACCCGTTACACCGCCAGCTACAAGTGACAAAAGACAGCAGTCACCTCAGCTGAAGTCAGGTCGAGAGAAACGTACTTCTCCGGGGCTCTACGGGTGCCTCTGGTCTGAGGTGGCGAACATTCAGAACCCCCATGTCCAACATCAGCCTGGGGGACGGCTCATCTCTCTGTCTCCCCACAAAGAAGGAGCTCTTAGCCCCCCAACACCGTAGATCTTTTCACCCTCAATGCACTGATTCTCCAGGAACACCTCCCCTCCAGACTGCGGAGCAGCCTGTCTCCAGAGCAGAGAGCTCTTCGCAGAATTTCGGATTCTGACATCACGGGACCTCAACAGAAGTCCGCAGGACACCATGCAAGCTCCTAACACCACCTTGTTTTTAAAACCTAGTCTTATTTTCACTCACCAAAGGAAAGAAGCAGTCAATGTACTCAACACCCAGACGGCAGAAAAGCAGCCTCGTTTCCATGGAGAGAAGCCAAGAATCCTGGGAATCTTCCAAAATGCACCCCCCTCCCTCCCAGTCCCCCCCCCCCCCGCCGGAGCTCACAAACCACCCGCCTGACTGCTGGCTTTGCCCCTGCACGACTCTGCGACTCTGCGGGCCTCCCCGACTTTGGGTGAGCCGGCCCTGTGCTGGGGCAGGAGCAGGCCTGAGAAGGAAAGGCGCGCCTCGCCAGGGCCAACAGTCCCTTCGGGAGAAAGCTGGACTTCGGGGAGCTGCTTTCTAGGTTAGGGGGAGGTGGAGCAGAGAAATGAGGACTTGCTTCTCTCGCATTCCAGGTAAAACTTTCACGAACACAGCGCTCGCAGCACCTGGCTCGTGCCCAATCCCCCAGCTGCCGGTGGGTCCCCAAGCCGCCGACCTGTGCAGCGCCGGGGCTTCAAACGAGAAGTCGGCCTCACGCGTCCCCAGAGCGCGCAGCCTGTCCGCCCAGCGCCCCAGAACCGTGAGGCTCTGAAGCCGCTACAGCCCAGGGCAAAACGGGCCAGATCCTCCGGTGGGACCGGCCCGCCTCCCTCGAGAGAAAAGGAGCGCTCCTCTGGCCTCACACCTGCAGGAAGCCGCGGAGGGATGGGAGCGTCGCTTCCCCAGCCTCATCTGCCCGCAGATTCTGTTCCTCTCGAGGATGCTTTTCCTTGCCCTCCTCCCTCCCAACACCGCGCCCCCTCCCTGCACCTGGCACCCCTCCGCTCCGCGCGCTGTGCGCCCAAAGACTTCACTGCGGCCCAGCGCACCCCCAGGACTCTCATGGCCCACTTGAATCTCTGCGCTGACATTTTCCACATCACTTTCTATAGAGTTTCCTTCCTCCCCGGTCAGCTCTTCTCCAGCACAGGCAGAGTCCAGGCCCGGTTGGGGCGTGGTGCGCGGCCAGGGGCAGACCCTCAGTCGAGGAAGGTTTCCTGTGCTGGGGAGAAAGAATCTGTAGAAGAATCAGAATAGTTTTGGAGAAAATAATCCCAAACCTCCCATCCAAATGTACCCTCCTACCAAATTTGGGCTAAAGCCTCCACTGGAGATGGGGATTTGAGAACCTGTCCAGACAAACTCGGGGTTTCATTAAAACTCACCCGGAAGGTGGGTCCCTTGTGGATGCCATTTCCTGGCTCCAGAGATGATTGTTCCTGAAATTTGGAAAACCCCTGAAATTGTTTCTACCTTATTTAACCAAAGGAGTCCAAAGTCCCCGCACTGTCGAATTGTAAGAGTTTCGAAGGCTCACAGATGGATGAAACCAGTTCTTAGTGACCAGTGTGGCGACCAGAGTTTGAAAAGCCGTAATGAAGAGACAGTATGTCCTGGAGGCGGGGAGGTTTTCAAGGACATCCTTCTTTCCCCGCTCTTCTTTTCTTGTTATTTAAACTGAGGTTTTATATAAAGTAAAATGCATAAGGCTTAATCAGTGAGCTCGATGGTTATGACACATGCATGCACCAGGTAACCAACACCTCAGGCAGAGAGCCAAGAGTTTTCAGCTCTGGGAACTTCCTTGGGCCTCATCACAACCTGTATCACTTTCTGACGTCTACCACCATGGAGTGGTTTTTCTTGTGTTTTGAAATAATATAAATAGAGTCATACAACATGTACTCATTTGAGGGTTCTTCCACACAATCTTTTAAAAAATTGAATTCACCCGTATTGTTGGTAGTAGCAGATTTTCATTGCTCTGGAAGCATTCCATTGTATGAAAACTGCACATCACAATTTGTTAACTCATTTTATGTGTGAAGCCTATTTGGAGTGCTCCGAGTTTTTGGCTGACCTGTCTAACACTTCCCCAAGCATTCCTGTACATGTCTTTCAAGTGTAGGGGGTGGAATTTTTTCCCTTCTTCCCTTCTAGGTTCTTTGGCTGGTCCAAAAATGAAATTAATGTAAGACAATAGACTTGTAAAATAATTAGGAATGTTTCTAAATTCTACATCTGTACTCTTAATTCAAGGTCTCTGAGTTTCTCATATAGTTGGGTTCAAGTTAATGGTCTGTGGTTTAAAATAGATGTGGCAGATGTTAGTAATGCCCTGACAGAGAAAAATGTAATTTTAGCATCTGGGCAACAGCAACAACACTATAATAAATTCATGTAAGATCAATTAACAGGAGAAAAACAAATTTAATTTCATATATATGAAGACCCCACAAAAGTATGAAACTCAAAGAAATGATCAAAGCAGGAAGCTTCTATAGCTCTTAAACAATGAAACCATACTTTGTAAAGAATTTACAAGACAAAGGGGTTTGGGCTTGGGGTAGTAAATTGTGAGGAAGGAACAGGTTTATTTATATAGCTTTCTGTACCCTAAATTCCCTGTTTCTGGTGTTAAGAATGCCTTCCACCCTCTGGTACAAGGAGGTACCTTTCACATAAGAGACTTATCTCCTGCTTTCAGGGACACCAAAGAGAATCAGTATGTCCTTGCTCTGGCTATTTCTCAAATACCTTTAATTCAAATAATCAATATGCCAAAGTGGCATATTTTGGGGTGGCACATTCTACTCCCCTTCACTCATGCATTTCTCTCAGGCATAAATGCAAGTGCGGAGTCTCAGAGTCAGCGGTTATATGTATATTTTGTTTTAGTCACTATTTGTAGGGGTGGCTGGCTGGCTCAGTTGATGGGCCCTCCAACTCTTGATCTTGTGGTTGTGAGTTTGAGCCCCACGTTGGGTGTAGAGATTACTAAAAAAACAAAATCTTAAAGAAAATGTTTCCAAATAGTTTCCCAGCGTGGGTGCCAGTTTCCCGTCTCATCAGCAATGCGTGAGAGTTCCAGTTGCTCCACGTCCTCAGTGGGTCTTGACATTGTCAGTTCCTCTAAGTTGCCGGTGATACTGGTGAAGAGAAGTATTATTTCATTGCTTTTAAATTTGAATTTCCTTGTTAGCAAAGATGTTGAACACCTTTTAAATTGCTTATTGGCTATTTGGGGTATCCCCTTTTGTGAAGTGCATGCTAATTTGCTCTTTCTTTTTGAGATTTTAACCGTTTCTTGGGGCTTTGTAGAAGTTATTCACATATCCCAAATAAGAGCCTTCTGTAATTTAAAGTATTGAAATATCTTCTCAGACTGTGGCTCATCTTCCTTTCTTTCTTAAAATATTTATTTATTTATTAGAGAGAGAGATAGCGAGAGAGAACAAGTAGAGAGGACAGGGAGAAGCAGGCTCCCCGCTAAGCAGGGAGCCCAATGTGAGACTGGATCCCAGGAGCCTGGGATCATGACCTGAGCCAAAGGCAGACGCTTAGAAGGCAGACACTTAACCAACTGCGCCACCAGGTGCCTCCTGCCCTTTTTTTTTTTTTTAAGATTGATTGATTAATTGATTGATTTTCATCTTCCTTTCTTAAGGAGGAGCAGGCTTGAAAAACTTTCTAAGAAGAGGAAAAAGAAAAGAAGGGGAGAGGTGTTGAAGACACAGGAGAAAGTTCCATCCAGAGATCTTCCTGGTACTTCTTTTAAGATTTTATTTACTTATTTGAGAGAGAGAGAGAGAGAGAAAGAGTGTGTGCACATGAGCAGGGGAGAGGGGCAAGCAGGGTCCCCACTCAGCGGGGAGCCCTACCAGGACTCAATCCCAGGACCCCAGGTTCGTGACCTGAGCAGAAGGCAGCTGCTTAACCACCTTGAGCCACTCAAGCAGGTACTGTTTCCTGTTGATTTTGCAGAAAACAAACCTCAGGCAGTTTGCTGGGGCTGACCCGGTACAAGTCTCAGGAACAGACTGTATTATCTTACCTGCCATCCTCCTGCATTTGTCCAGCCAGCCTACTGTCTTGCATTTGAAGACCCTTCAGGAAATAGGACTCATGTTTCAAGGAGGGCTTTCTGTTGTGCGAGGTGTGGCTCGGGCTGGTGCGTCCTTTCCTTGGGAGAAGGTTGGAAACCACGCCTACGCATCTCCCTGTTGGTCTCGGGCAATCCTGCACTTTTCTCCGTTTACAAACACGCTTGGCACGCTGTCGCGGGAGGGACCGCATTATCCGGCGGGTTGTCCCCGAGGCCATGCGCCTCTGTGCGCTGGGTCTCCGCCCCGGCTGGCGAGCAGTGTCGGCGCTGGAAAGACCCGGGAAGGGCAGGGACAGGGGAAGCAGACGGCTGGCTCCCAGTTTCCTCGGCCCTGAGCAAGAAGCCCAGTCCCGGTGCCCAGGAATCCTCTGTTCCCCGCGGCGCTGTCGCTGAAGAGCTGAGAAACCACCGAAGGAAGACCCTCCCTCATTTCAGCTTGAATTCTTTCCATTGTCTGAGCGGTGTGAGTCGTGGAACAGCCAAAGGCGACCACGCAGAAAGCACCTTCCTGTTTTTACCAATTTCTCCCCATTTCTCCTGCGAACTGGTCCACGGTCTCCAAAGATCCTATTTCCACACACGGATTTCAGCGGAGCGCCTGTCCTTTTGGGCAAGTGAACGGATGACATTGAATAAAATAAGAACGGACATTGAAGAATACCCTGGCCCTGCAAACGAAAACTTTACTATTTGAAAGAATGACTAAAAAAGGTGGTTTTCAGCAGCCGAAATAGCTCAGTTGGGAGAGCGTTAGACTGAAGATCTAAAGGTCCCTGGTTCGATCCCGGGTTTCGGCAGTTCAGTTTTGCTTTGGTATGGACACCTCCCCTTTATACAAGGGTTGGGCCCCAGTTCAGAAAGTAATCTATACCTATAACTCTCACTTCTTCTTGCAACTCTGATCACGGAGTGTACATTCCCATTTTTATCACCTCTCTTTTGGTTTCTGTTCACTGAGGTCTTCTATGAAATGTTAACTGACAGAGTGAATATTTAAAGTTTTAAAATCTAAGAAATTCCAATATGCTACATGCTGTTCCACTTACCATTCATTTCTGTTTTGATGGTGTGTGTGGGGGGTGGGGGGTGGTTTTTAATCACAAGAATCGTAGGGGAGAAACCTGAAAACTGGAAAAGTAGCCCCTATAGTGTGTGTAGTAGGGTGTACATGGTGTGTGTGTGTGTGAGGGTGTGGTATGTGCAAGGACAATTTTGCAATCAGAAAATCCGGGTTTGTATCTTGAGTCCACTCCATTATCAAGCTGTTGGACTGTGGGATGCCCAGGTGACTCAGTTGGTTAACTGACTGCTTTCAGCTCAGGTCATGATCCCAGGGCCTTGGGATAGAGTCCCACATCAGCTTCTGAGCTCAGTGGGGAGTCTGTGTCTCCCTCTGCTTGTGCACTCTCTCTCTCTGACAGATGAATAAATAAAATCTCTTAAAAAATAAATAAATAAAAAATAAACTGCTGGAATAAGGGACACTCTTGAGTATCACTAAGCTTTTAAATGGTTGTAAGAATATTCTGAGTTTTCTTGTTGACAAGACATTCCTTCGGTCTTGCACCCGTGTCTAGAATTTGCACATCTTAAGTTATTTCTGTTTTGGTATTCCGGAAAGAATGAAAATAAACATTGCAGTAAGCATTAATCTGTTGAACATTTATAAGGGAACCTAGAATACAGAAAAATAAAAGCAAATGGACAGTAAAGTCATCAAGATTCAGGTACAAATAACCCATATTTTCCTTCAACTTCTTCCTGGAAATTATTTGTTGGGAATAATAGGTCATTCTTGTGTCATTTCGAACTGTTATCTTTTCAATATATTGGTTTCACAATATCAGGTTTTTTTAATTTTTTTATTTTTTATTTATTTATTTTTTTTTAAGATTTTATTTATTATTCGACAGAGATAGAGACAGCCAGCGAGAGAGGGAACACAAGCAGGGGGAGTGGGAGAGGAAGAAGCAGGCTCATAGCGGAAGAGCCTGATGTGGGACTCGATCCCCGAACGCCGGGATCACGCCCTGAGCCGAAGGCAGACGCTTAACCGCTGTGCCACCCAGGCGCCCCACAATATCAGTTTTTTTTTTAATTTTAAGATTTATTTATTTTTTGGGGGAGGATTAAAGTGGGGGAGAGAGAGAGAGAGAGTACCTCAAGCAGACTCCCGCTGAACACAGAGCCCAATGTGGGGCACAATACCACGACCCATGAGATCATGACCTAAGCCAAAGCCAAGAGAGTCAGATGCTCAACCGACTGAGCCACCCAGCATCACCACAGTATCTGTTTTTCCCTGACAACTCTGGACCGTGTGTGAGGAAAATGGTTAAAACTGCCTCAAGTTGCAAGTGGAAAATCAGTACAAAGTGAGAATCAACATCAGGGTAGGGACACTGACTTCACAGGAGCTTGAAATTCCATACTTTGTCCACTCGCCACAGAGCCCGCCTAACTCAGAAGCTTGCATTCTGTCTCATTAAAAAATATTTGATCAGACAAACAGCATCACTGCGTGTTTCACTGCCTAGCACAGGAATGCTTCCTTTTACATTCTATTGAGGGGGAAGGTCTATGGTAATTCCCAAACATAATTAGCCTTCCACTCAGTACCCTAAAAATAAGGTCCATGATGTCTACATAGAAGGGGAACGTCTGTAAAGATCAAAGGAGATCATTCATATGAGTGCATTCTGTCCAGTCCTTGCATGGTATGGAAGACCATGTTTCATAGTCTCTGGCTCTAGGATTCCCCCAAAAGAGCACCTAAGCAGATAATGTCTTCTGTAGCCAGAGCTGTCCTAAGGAAATATAATAAAGCCATAAATGAGAGCCACTTTTGTAATTTTAAATTTAATAGTAGTCACATTAAAAAATAAACAAGTTATATTCATTTAAAAATATATTTAAATAATTTGAGATGTCTAAAACATCATTCAACAATTAATCTTAAAATTATTAGTGATATATTTTACATTTTAAATATCAAATAAAGTCTTTGAGATCTGGCATATATTTTACACTTACAGCACATCTCAGTATTTCAAGTGTTTAATACTCAGTGTGGCTCCGGCTACCATTTTGGACAGTGATGGGTTAAACATATACTTTATATATTTGCAGATTTTCTGAACTGAATATGCGTGGCATGAATGTGCTCTGTCTCTAAATTTAGATGAAATCTGAAGAATTTTGTATTACATGAATCCATAGTCTGAAGATGGCTACAGACATTTAATTTTTTAAAAAAAATTCCCATCTTGTTCATGGGGCAAACAGAAAGAAAAGCATACCTTCTTATTGTGAATTCCTGAGACTCCAATAGACAGATATCCAGTTTTCTCCAAGTGCAACACAAGCACTGACCAATGTTTCTGAAAACTTTCCTAATATTGTAAAGCATCATAAGCCTAATATTTTACAACATCAAACTGTCAAGATAATTGTCCTCAGTATTTACACACACACACACACACACACACACCCATCAGTTTTACGCATGATACTTCTCTAGTCCCTCTTTCAGTGAAACCTGTCCTTAATGTTTCTGGTTTTATTCTAAAAATTCCAAATGACCTGTCTGATAAAGGAGTGGTATCCAAAATCTATAAAGAACTTACATAACTCAACACCGAGAAACCAAATAATCCAATTAAAAATGGGCAGAAGACATGAACAGGCATTTCTCCAAAGACATACGGATGGTCGATAGACACATGGAAAGATGCTCAATATCACTCATCATCAGGGAAATGTAGATCAGAACCACAATGAGATATCACCTCACAACAGTCAGAATGACTAAAATTAGCAACACAAGAAACAGCAGGTGTTGGCAATGATGTGGAGAAAAAGGAGCCCTCCTGCACTGTCGGTGGGAATGCAACCTGGTGCGGCCACTGTGGAAAACAATGTGAAGGTTCCTCAAAAAATCCAAAATAGAACCACCCTACGATCCAGTAATCGCAGTACCGGATATTTACCCAAAGAATATGAAAACACTAATTTGAAGGGATATATGCACCCTTATGCTTATTGCAGCCTTATCTGCAACAAATCAAAAGAGCTGAAAAGCGGGGCTTGACTGATTCCTTGCCAGGAGAATGGTGTCCAGTGGTACCCAATGGGAGAAGGAAACTATAACCATGGTTTGAAGCCACAGTGGGAACTTCTCGGGTTATCATCTTTCCAATCTTTTGCCTTCTACTTCAAGCTCTGCACTCTGAAGAATCAGTCCCCTTCTCTAGTTCCTGAAGGTCTCCTGCCCAGAGCAGCTGTTGATGTCCCTTACCACTGAGCTACTACGACAGTCAGGGATCGAGGGCCTTAGAAAACAACACTTATCTCCAGATAAGCGTTAGCAAGGGGCACCCTTAAAGGGGGGTGTAGCTCAGTGGTAGAGCGCATGCTTTGCATGCATGAAGCCCCGGGTTCGATCCCCGGCACCTCCAGACCAAACATCCTTTTTTCCGAACCTTTCTGACCTAACATCATTCAAAGCCATTCTTCAAAAATACTGATTTAGAACTCCTAACTTTTTTCTTCTTCCATTCCTGCACATATGGAACGAAAAAACATAACCTAACAGATTGCCTTGACTTCTCCTTCATCTCTTGCTGTGAACCTCCATATCACCTAAGGCGACTCGGACAGAAGACAAAGGGAAGGGGGAGGGGAGAACGGGATCCTATAACAGCATCTCTTGAACCGAGCAAAGCCGAGCACATGAATGAGCGACTCACCTCGGTTCCCACTGCGTGCTATTATGAAAGAGAGGGAAAGACAACGAAGAAGCAGCGTCGCCCCACCTACATGTTCTTTAGTTCGTTTTCTGGGACAAAGACAAAAGGAAAGCAGCATAAACCCATTGGCTGCTCTATTGGGACCCCCAGGACCTGCATGGAGAGTGCCACCAACAGCTCAGTCCTACAGTGGGCAGGGGACCCCGAGTCCTTGTGAATGAGCGAGCCACAGGATGCTGGACGAGGTAGAAAAGATTGTCAGGGAATTAATTAGGGGCCTTCCGAACACGAAAGAAATAAATAGGGATCAACACATTCTCAACTGATATTCCATAATACTAATTTTCCTATATTTCTTCGCCATCTTGTTTTTACCATTGTTCTAAATCTTTAAATACAACATTGCCTGCAAACCCCAGTTAACATCAAATGAAGGCCCCCATATGAAGAGGTAGGAAAAGGTTTTTCTGTCACGATGGAAAAGAGATGCAAAGCAAAGGGTGACGAGAACGCAGGTGTGCTGGATGGTTCCGCAGGTCAGGACAGCCTCTTCCTCTGTCCTTCCGTGGCCGAGCCTATCACAGCAGCTTTGTCTGACCAGGGCACTCCCAGGAATTTCTGCGGCACGGTTGGCACCTACATTAGTCTGCCAGGCCACCGTCACAGAATACCACAGGCCGGGTGGTTTCAACAACAGAATGTATCTTCTCATGGTTTTGGAGGCTGGAAGTCCAAGACCAAGGTGCCCCCGGGGTTGGTTTCTGCTGAGACCTTTCTACCTGGCTTGCAGACGGCTGCCTGCTCCCTGTTTGTTGTAGCCCCACGTGGCCTTTCCTTTCTGTGCATACTCCTGGTGTCTCTTCCTCTTCTTACAAGGAGGGCCCCACCCGCACGACCTCATTTAACCTTTACTACCCCCCTAACGACCTAAATATAGTCACACAGGGGGTCAGGGCATCAACATATGTATTTGGGGGGGGGCACAATTCAGTCCGTAACAGACCCTTTTTTGAGAGACAGAGAGTGCGAGCAGGGGGAGGAGCCAGGGGTTGCCAAGGGAGAGGGAGAGAGAATCCTAGCCGGCTGCACGCCCAGCACGGAGCTTGATGAGGGGCTCAATCTCCGGACCCTGAGATCAGGACCTGAGCCGAAGTCAAGAGCCTGACACTTAACCGACTGAGCCACCCAGGCGCCCCTTATCACAGCACCTTTTCAGAAATTCCAAAGCTCCGTGGTCTCAAAACTGCGGCTATCTGGGTACTTACTTCCTGTGGGATCAAAGTGTCTTTGGGAGGGAATGAAATTTGTTTCCAGTTGGTAATTCTCACCCTCCACCAGGCTGGGGTGTCCTTATTTCCAGATCCCCTTCTCCTGGGAAAATATCTACAGCAGGCACTCCAGAGGCGAGACAGACCGGCTTCAGAAATCTGCCTGCTGCTGCCTGGCCGTGCGCCTTGGGGCCAATTATTTGTATAGGACGCATGGGAGATAACGTAGTCATTTCACGTATTTTCTACTATCTGCTTGTTTTCTCCGGGCATTTAAGCAAATAGTGCGTGGGACACTAAAGTGGGAGGGGGGAGGGGGGAGGTTGTGTGGAATTAGAGAGCTGTCAACTTCCAAAGTCCAGGTCCAACCCCAGAGCAATAGTTTCAGGCGACTTTGCAGGTCCCACCAAAGACCCCACTGAGTTTTCTACGGATGAACTCAAATGGGCGCTAGGAGACTTCACCTACCAAAATGCCTGGGGTCCGAGCAAGCTATTTGAGTTTCTCAATTGGAAACCCAAGCTCGGAGGACTCCAAGCCCCTACAGCAACAAGTGCAACTGTCCTCTCCACCCTCGCGGTTGGGACTCTCACCCCGGCTCCTTGTGCAGCCCTACTAATGCGGCCAGTTCTCTCGTCCAGGATCAAATGGCTAAAAACTATAATACGAGTGAGTCGTAATTCAAACGTCTCCTTAGGTTAAGTCAGGCTTGTGCTGCGGACGGAGACTCGGTGGCTCACTGGCCGCTCCTTCCCGTCCTCGCAAGAAATCCTGCTGCTCCCCACCCTCCTCCCCTCCCCTCTGTACCCTCCTCCCCCAGGCCTAAGCCTCTGCTTTCTCTCCCCTTAGCTCGCACAAGGGCCTCCCGCCCCGCGGTAGCCGCGGCTGTTCCCGCTCTCCGCGCTTCCAAGAACCGCATCTGGGCGGTGGGGAGCCCGCTGCAAAGGGGGGCTGAAATCCGGAGACGCGCGCCTGGGTTCCCCGGGCTTGCTCCAGTGAAAGGGGTCTAGACGTCACCGCGCGCATGGAATCCCCACACCCTGCACAATGAGCTGTCTAGACACGGTGACTGCCTTCCTGAAAACCATTCCAAGTTGGAAACATTCGCTAACTGCCTCCCTTTCTGATTTTCCAGGTCTTGTATTCCGAGCTCAACACCCAACGAAACACTCGTTCCTACCTCTCCGTGAGGTGCGGAACTCTCTTCCACCTGGAGCGCCTGTCCCGCGGCCAGCACGTGGGGACCCGGCGGCGACCCGGCCGCCGACGCCCCCGGGCGCACCGGGAACGGGGCTCCGCCGCGTGCGTTCTCCCCGGGGCCGCGCGGTGCCGGGAGGCGCTCTGCAAGCCGCGAGCCTCGGGGCGGGAACCCTGCCTTCCTGCGCGCCGCTCCCGCGCACGCGGACGAGGCGCAGCCGCAGCTGCAGCCCGACGCCTCCTCCCGCCTGCGCGCCCTCGGCGCTCACAAGGCCCCGCGCGCGCGCCCTGCCTGTCGCACCTGCTCCGCGGCGCCCGCCCCGGTCCTGCCTTCCTCGCCGAGCCCGCCCGGCGCCAGCGTCCTCGGCCGCTCAGCTCACCTGCCGCGGGGTCTCGAGGCCTCCGGCTGCCAAACCCGCCGGTTTTCAGAATCCCCGCGCGCGGCGGTCACACACGGTCGGTTCCTGGCTCACCCGGTCCCAGAAGATTTCGGATTCCCGCCGAACTGTCTCACCTCTCGGCTGAGGGCCGGAAGCGCCCGCCCTTTGTTCTGGGACCACGGGATCTAGACGACGGCCAGCAGCGCCTTCCCGCCGCGCCCCCCGCTCCGTCCCCGTCGCGCTCTCCGTGCGTCTCCGAGCCGAGCCCGGGGCGGATCCGCGGCCGCAGCGCTGGGCCCGGTCACGGCCACGGTGGGGCAGCCGGTGACCCACTTACGGGTCTTGAGGAGCGCCGGGGACCGTGGCGTCCGTTGTTTCCCACTTGGTCGCGGGGCCCGGCCCTCCACGCCTGGGCGCGCTCACGCTCGCCGTCCGGTTGGTCCCGACAGCCCGGTGAGCGGAGGAAAGGACGCCGTCGACGGGTGAGTTAAAGAGAGACACGAAACCTTTTATTCTGAAATTATGTCAAGCCTACAGAAAAGTTTGCAAGACGAGTACCAAGAATGACCATACACAGGTTACCCAGCCTCGTCCCCGTTTGTTTTCCGTCTTCCTCCCCCTCCGAATGTAAACACAGGCAAATTATGTTCTTACGATTTCTGAATAACTGTGCTCTAGATCTTATCTCTAATAGCTCAGTGCGTCTTTCTTAAGAGAAAGGAGGTTCTCTTACAAACTGCAAAACAATTTCCAAGTTCTGAAATTTTGACATTAATAGGGATACTATTATCTAATATCTAGTTCATATTCTAATTTCACTAATCATTCAAAAAATGTCCTTTAGAGCAACTTTTCCCCCAACCGGGACCCACTTCAGGATCCTATATGGCATTTGGCTTTCTTGTTTCTCTAACGTCCTTTAATCTGGAATGGCTTCTCAACCATTTGTCTTTCTTTGTCTTTCATGACATTGACAGGTTCTCAAGATTCAAGCCATTGTAGAGTCCCAGGCCCTTCGATTTGAGCTGATGTGGTGTTTCTTTGTGATTGGATGGAGGTTGTGCGCTTTTGGCAAAAATATAACTGATGTCCTGTTCTCAGTGTCACATAAGGGTTTTCCATTGAGTGGTGGTGTTAACTGAATGTGAAATTTCCCCTCATTAACTTAGTTTGTAATCTGTGGGGAAATCTTTGAGGCCATACAAGTACTTCATTCCTCACCAAAATTTTAACCATAGTTTTAAAATAGACTGATAGATTTTCTTCAATCATTACCATGATGGGTGGCATACCCATGATACTTTAAATCTATTCTTTTTTTTTTTTTAAGATTTTTAAAAAAGTGGTCTCTACACCCAATGTGGGGCTTGAACTTACAACCCTGAGATCAAGAGTCACGTGCTCCATGACAGGATTTCCTTCTGTTTTAAGGCTAATCAACATTTCCTTGGAGAGGTATTCCACATTTTGTTTATCTCGGACTGTTTTTCACTGCTGACTGAGCAGTCTATTTCATGTTATTGATATATACCCTGTGGTCGTCAATGTTTGAAATAAGAATTACATTTGATTCTGTGGGGAAGTGGGAAAAAATGGGAAGTTTTCACTCTGTGAGCTTTATCAGGGCACTTACCTTGATGGACTTGAGAATTGTTACCTGTAGACACTGGAGAACTTGGGACTAGTGGACACACTGGCTTTGGCTCACAAGAGTGGTTCAAATAGTAGTGGTATAGTCAAATTTGCTCAGAACTCACTTCTCTCCAGCATGAGCCGACAGGTCATCAGAGTATCCTTAGGTTTTGAAGGACTCAGATGTGCAGGACGCAAGCGTGGTGGGTGATAGATCAGTCTTGGTTGACCTGATTGGGTGATGAACATGGTTTATTGAGTCGCGTTGCTTTTAATGGAAAGGATACACATTCCAATATATTTAAAGAGATACTGATCATAACCCTGAACATCCAGGACAGTCTTGTTACAGTTTCAGCAACTTCTTCCTATTTAGTGCTTCCCCAGCATCACTCCCTTTAAGGCTCCATCAGGTAAAACAGCCAAGTATAAATGGACTTCTTGCAATACTTCCTCATATTAATAACCTGCTCATTGCCATTCTTCAAATCTTTCAGTTGTGGAAGGAGTGGGAACTTGGACATGTGCCTGACACCTTGTTCTTTTAAGTTCTGGATACATTTGAGACACCATGTAAATATTTATTGATTTTTGTTGCTTGGACTGTATTGACATAATGCAATATTAAATAGTCCTGGATGGAAAAAAAAAAAGTCACGTGCTCTACTGACTGAGCCAGGCAGGTTCCCCTACATCTGTTCGTTAAATGTATTCTTTCACATTTCCTTTTTCTTTCTTTTGAAAATTGACATATAATTGATGTATAAAATTCTATTAGTTTCAGGCGTACGACGTAATAATCTGTGCAGGTCCTCACAGTAAAGGCGAGTTAACATCCTTCACCAAAAACCCACAAAAACAAAAACAAACATCCATCACCACACATAAACGGTTTCTTTCTTGTGATGGACACTTCTAAGATACCCTCTCTTGGCAACTTTCAAAGATGCAATACAGTGTGGCTAACCACAGGTTTCTGAATTACACATGATAGGGCACGAGGGTGTTCTCTACCTTGAGCACGATGTGTAGACCGTGGGAAGATTCTCTCCTGAGAAACTATCCAACACCTTCCCTGTTGATGTTGCGATGGTGCGTAAGCCCACGGTCCAGCCACTGTATTCAACATTTAATGAACAGGGCTTATGGTGTTCGCGAAGCACACTGGAAAAAAAAGAACCCAGCTCCTTCCTGTGAATGTCCGTGAATCCAAGCGGTATCCAGATTCTTCCAGGTGTAAACACAGAGAAACATCAGTGGGTAATTCTGGAAACTTTCCTAACTGTGCTTTCATGTGATCAGATAGCTGAGCACATTTCTCCTGTGGCCACCAGCATTTGCATACACGGGCACACACACTTACATGTCAGAACTTGAAGGTCTTGGTGTTTGATACTGTTCTAGATTCTTCAGTGAGGTCTGTCCCTTCTCTCTTTCCTATCCTATTCTGCCAATCCTATAAGTCAACTAAGGGAAATTCTGCCAGACTAATCCGTTTCTGTCATTTTCACAACAGATTCACAGGTATTTTACAAATATAGGTAAGAGCTCACAGTTAGGGAAAGTAGGATGAGAAAGGGCAAACAGTTACTAAAAATATGATGCCATAAAATGGAACTTCTCTTGGTCTTCAGAAGTTCCAAGGAACATAAGATTCACCAGTATGAACACCAGGGCTCAAGGACAGTCTAGCCATGAACTCATCTCTTTATCTTCCCCAAGTATCATTAATGAATTCCTAACCCCCCAATTTGAAAAGAAACTTGAGTTCTCACTCCCTCCACTCCTGCAAGCATGTGCCTACGGATCGGTCACTAATCTATCTCCAGGCCAGCGCCCGCCACTGTCTCAGGGCTTACGACAGGCAGCACGGTGTTCCACAAGTGTCTGGAATTCCACACATCCGAAACCAAACTCATCCCCATCTTCTGTTCTCTCCCCCAGAAAGATTGACGTATGGTCCCTTTCTGCTTCTCCTGTTTGCTAAATGACCTTGTTGTAGTTTCGTTTCTCCAAATTCCATTCTGTCTCCCTAACTGCATGTCTGTTTACCTTCTCACACTTCTCCCATTCTCTCTATCCTTCAGGCTGCAGTGCAGTTCGAGCCCTAAGAATTCACCCTCTGGACTATTGAGAGAGCTTGCTAAATTGCTTCTGCACTTAGAACAAACAAAGAGGTTTTTAAAAATGCTGAATGAATTACTCAGTTTCTATTTTGACGCCAGTTTTCCCTCAACAAATCCTGCCCTATTTCTGTGAGCCAAGAGGCACACAAAATGTTTTAGCCAGGGAGAGCTGAATTTCAATATCCGTGTGTCTTAAGGTAAGATACTTCTGGAGGAAATCAGAAAAGTCCCAAGAAAACTAGATTCCTACCACCCATAAGAGAAGACTGAAGCTTTAACAATTCAGCTGTTTAGAATTGCAACATAAAGTACAAGCAGCAATTACGTGTGTGTCCTTACCTTCCATCCCAAGTCCTACACATTAAAGAATGACATTCCAACCAGGCACCCCCCTCCCTACTTCTGGAGCTCCTCCTGTCCAAAGCAAGCTCATATGTTAACACTACTAACAAAACATGCAGAAATTCAGAGCTTCAGAAAATCAGATGTATCTTCAA
Source organism: Ursus americanus (assembly GCF_024610735.1). Taxonomy (NCBI): domain Eukaryota; kingdom Metazoa; phylum Chordata; class Mammalia; order Carnivora; family Ursidae; genus Ursus; species Ursus americanus. The sequence continues at coordinate 794,429 of NC_142158.1, forward strand.
GAAGAGTGAAGGGGTGTGTCATAGTAGTTACCAAGTGTTACAGTTGCCCATGATGCGTATTGAAGTAAAACAATATGAAATATATATATAATAGACTTGTAACCACTAAGAATGTTGACTTGTACTTTAAAAACTCTCAAAAAGGAAATCTCTCAGTCACAGAAGAAATGAAAAGATAACCTGCAGCAGGGGAAGAATGTTTGCATATGATACATCTGAAAAGGGTTAATATCCAAAATATAGAAGGAACTCATAAAACAATGCAATCCAATTATAATTGGACTATAATAATCCAATTAAAAAATAAGCAAAGAACGTGAATGGACATTTTCCCAAAGGACACATACAAATGGCCAAGAGGTATATGAAAATGCACTCAATGTCACTATCATCAGGGAAATGCAAATCAAAACCGTAATGAAATTTTGTCTCACACCTGTCAGAATGGTTGGAGTCAAAGAGGCCAGAAATAACGAGTGTTGGTGAGGGTGTGGGAAAAAGGAACTGTCAGTGGGTCTGTAAATTGGTGTGGCCACTGTATGGAGGTTCCTCAAAAAATTAAAAATAGAATTATCACACGATCCAGCAGTCTCACTTCTGGGAATATTTCTGAAGGAAATGAAAACATGACATCCAAGAGACGCCTGCACCCCTATGCTGCGACCGCAGCACTGTTGACGGTAACATGGAGACAGCCTCCGCGCCCATGACAGATGAACGGATGAGGAACTCGTGGTGCACACACACACACACACGCACACGCACACGCACACACACGCACACACGCACACGGGAGTATTATTCAGCCATAAAAGAGGAAATCCTGCCATTTGCAACAACATGGACGGACCCTGAAGGGATTCTGTTGAGTGAAATAAGTCAGAGAAAGACAAATACTGTATGACATTACTTATATGTGGAATAAAAAGAAAAGCACCCAAGATACCAGCAGAAAAAGAGATCAGCCTTAGGGTCCCAGAGGCAGGGGGTGGGGAGTTTGACGAATGTGGTCAAAAGGTAAAAACTTCCAGTCACTCTGCAGGTGAGTCGTAGGGATGTAACGTGCCACGTGTTGTCTGTATCTGCATGGTTTCGAGAGTGTAAATTCTAAGAGTTCTCATCACAAGGAGAAAGACATGTTTTTTCTTTTTTGTGTCTGTATGAGATGACGGATGTTAAGGAAACTGCGAGAGCCATTTTGCAGTATCCGTGAGTCAGGCTACTACGGTGTCCCTGTTGAAGTGGTGAAGTGCTGTGGGTCAGTTACGTTTCAGTAAAACTGGAGAAGACAATAGGAACGATTTTGTTGAGGTTTGGCAAACGGCCCAGGCTATGTTCTATGTCGTTAGATGGAAGCCTTGAAGCGAATGTGAATGCTGCTCCTGTCGGGTGGCGGGTGTTGACAGGTCCCCGGCTGACGGTATTGTGGCGCTCCTCCCTGCTTCCTTGTTTTCTCTTTAGTTCTATCAGTTATTCTGAGAGAGGGCTTGCAGTTCTCCGCTACCTCGTGCATTGGTCTACTTGCGGTTCTATCAGATCTTAGTGTTTGCGTCACATATTTTGCTGCTCTGTTATTTGCTGCACACACGGCAGACATTGCTCTGACGTCTTTTACCATTTTATGATGTTCTTTTCTGTCTCTGTTCATCATCTCTGTTCTGAGGCTTGCTTTAGTGATGTTAGTATAGTAACTCCAGGTTTCCTTCAGTTAATGTTTCACGACACGTCTTTTCCCCTCTTAATTTCAACCTGCCTATGTCGTTATATTTGTTTTTTTAAAAGATTTATTTTTTAGAGGGGGAGGGGCAGAGGGAGAGAGAATCTCAAGCAGACGCCCCACTGAGCGTGGAGCCCAGGGCATGGCTGATCCCATGACCCTGAGATCACGACCTGAGCCGAAGTCAAGAGTGGGACACTCCTCTGACTGAGCGACCCAGGCGTCCCTGTAGTTATCTTTGAAGTGAGTTTCGTGTAGCAGCATATAGTTGGGTCATATTTTCTAATCCTCCCTATTAATGTCCATCCTTTAATGGGTGGACTAAGATTGTATTTAATATAATTATTGATACGTTAGGGCGTCAGTCTGGCATTTTATGTTTTTTTGCTTTCTGCTTATTTCTGTGATTTTCACTTTTTGTTCCCTTTTTTGCCTCTTTATGGAGTACTTTCACGTCTTTTAGTATTTCGTATTCGTTTGTTGACAGCATTTCAGACTGTGTCTCTTGGCATCGGTGTTCCGTGGCTGCTCCAGGATGACATCATTTGGGTTCACCTTGCACAGGGTCCTGCTGCCACCGTTTACCAGTTCAAGTGGGCCGCAGTGACCCTACCCTTCTTCTTGTCCCTCTGCTTTCCTCGTCTGTAACTTAACGGTCTTAGCAACTTCTCTGACGTACATTAGAACCACATCAGACTGTGATGTGTTTGCTTCTAACTGTCAAACATAGGGACACCTGGGTGGCTCAGCTGGTTGGGCATCTGCCTTTGGCTCAGGTTGTGATCCTGGGGTCTTGGGATCGAGTCCCACATCCAGCTCCTTGCTGAGCGGGGGGGGGGGGGGCTTGCTTCTCCCTCTGCCTGTCGTTCCCCCTGCTTGTGGGTGCTCTCTCTCTAGCAAATACATGAATAAAACCTTAAAAAAAAAGAAACTGTTAAGCATAGAAAGCTCAAGATGAGGAAAATTTATTGTGTTTACCATATTTCTTGCTTATGTATTTTCTTCCTTCCTGATGTCCAACATTCCTTCTTTTATCATTTTCTGTCTGTTTGGAGAACTTACTGGAGCCGTTGTTTTAGGGTAGTTCTGCTGACAGCAATTATCTTAGTCTTCCCTGATCTGGAAGATCTCCTTTCCCCTTCATTCCTGAAGCATATTTTCTCTGGATATAGTATTCTGGATTGACAATTCCTTTCATTCAGCACTTGAAACATGTGCCGCTCTTCCTGACCTCTGTGGTTCCTGATGAGATAGCTGCTCTCATTCAAACTGTTTCTCTGGTTTCAATTTTTTTTTTCTTGTTTTTAGAGTTCGGAAGTTTTGATTGCTTTTTTTCCGGTCAGCTGATGACTGTTCTCTAAAAACCACATAAAAATACAGATCTCCAGTTCAGCAATCTTTATAGAGATCATCTCTGTAAATCAAAGAGTAAACAAGGTTGCAGTCCAGGTGCAAGTAGAACTGTTCTCTCCCACACGCTTGCTGTACTTATATGGAGACCACCCAGGGTAAAACAGGAGTCCATCCGCCTGAACAGGGACTTGAACCCTGGACCCTCAGATTAAAAGTCTGATGCTCTGCCGACTGAGCTATCCAGGCTCACATGATGTCATCTTCCCATGAGTATCTAACCTAGGCTGGCTTATTTGGCCAATTCTTACTATGTTTCATGTCCTAGTCCTTAAATATCATGCCTTGAATTCTACTCACAGCAAAGAGGTGCCCTTGAGAGAGACGTTACAGTCTCCGGGAGCCTTTCCCTTTTTTCTCTCTTCTTTGCCCCCCCCCCACCCCAGTTTTTCAGAACCGGAGATGCCGCGTCTCAGATGAAGCCGGCAGGTGTCAGGCCACGTTGCTAGATGCAGAAGGTTTCATTTCTTGCCCAGAACCTGACCTAGGTTTTTCAAGTCAGCACTCACGCTGCTTCTGTTTGTGTCCTTCTGCTTTGTCTTGCAGCCTTCGTAGTCAGAGGGGAAGACAGTTGAAGGAGGAAGAACTTGACGGTGCAAGAAAATGTTCCGTATCGGGCCCCTTTCTGTTGGTGGGTGGGACTGCCTCGCCAGCGCCCCCTTGGCCAGTAGACCCAGGGGCTGAGCGGTGACGGGGACAGCCATGCAGGGCGGTGTGGTGGGGTCAGCCCGGTACGCAGCGCCTCTTCCCTGGGGAGGTCGTGGCCTAAAAGTTTTAGAAATAGGAGCGCGAGGCGTGCCCGGGCGGCTCAGTGGGTTAAGCGCCTGCCTTTAGCTCAGGTCATGATCTCAGGGTCCTGGGATCTGCCAGCAACCAGCTCCCTGCTTAGCGGGGAGCCTGCTTCTCCCTCTCCCTCTGCTGCTGCCCCTGCTTGTGCGCTCTCCCTCTTCTCAAATTAAATAAATAAATCTTTAAAAAGAGAAAGAAAACAGTAGTGCTAAACACAGCGAGCCTCGTTCTGCCAACTATTCCTTCTCCAAAGACTCACAGACGGTGGTAATTAATCAGGGACGTTTTCTTAATAGCCAAGTGTCCACAGCAGTGTGCCTGAGTGGGACAGGCAGTGCCCAGCGAGCAGAAGCCCCGGGGCTCGTCCTCTGCGCCGCCACACTTTCCTTCGAGATGTAACTGTCTGAGCCCTTGCTCCTTCCTTTGACTTCCCTGCTCGTTCGTTCCGCCTTCTCCCCCGCCTCCTCCATCTCTTCCTCGCCCTTCTCCTCGTCCTTCTCTTCTCCCACCAAGTTCACCATCTCTTCATCCTTCACGTCGTTTCTCACTGTTTGCTGCTCACGTGGAAAGTGAAAGCGTTTCCGTGGGCCCTGGTAGCACCACTGTGCCTGAGCCAGCACGGGGAAGGAAATTAGATGGAGGAGGCGAGGACGCGGCTTCCTCAGGGTCTCTCCAGCAGGAGGCAGTAACTCCACAGAAATCACACGTGCACCTTTGGCTCCAACCGCAACATTATTAGAAAGCAAGAAAGAGAAAAGAACAAAAACAACATCGGAAAAGATGACCACAGATAATTTCCTCTCCCTGTTCTCTCAGCTGTGTCTGCATCAATGAGACACACGGGACACGGGATGTGCTGTGCTTTCCAAATTCAAGAAATAAGGAAATTATTAGAGTCACAGATTAAGTGGCTGACATTACCACATTGGGAGATTCTCGCTCTAAAGGTGTAAATGTGAGATGTGATCCATGGTTTGGCAGGTTGTCTGATTTAGTAAAAAAAAAAAGGGGGGGGGCAGGACAAGGAAGAACTCTTTTTTCAAAACTACATCACAGAAGCCTCTTCTGACCATGAACACCCTCCTCCATCCATTCCCTCAAGTAGAATATCTCGACAGACCGATGCAGCAAGAACAGGAATTCCATGCTTTCCAGGCTTCCTTGGATTCCTCACAAAATACTTTCGTTCAAAATATTTAAACATTTTAAAGAAATGCTGCCTAGAGCACATCAGATAAAAATCTCAGAGAAAGAAGCACTGGACGGCTTTGGAGGGAACGGTATCATCCATGTGAAGAAAGGTTTATACGCTTTTCAAAAGCTATTTATTAGTTATTTAGTATCATTTTAAAAATGTCTGTGCCAATCCTTCCTGTCGCACCCCAGGCTTCTGTGGAAAGAAGAAATGTTGATGGTTTTGCTCAGTCCACAACCTTACTCTGCTGCTTATGCCTACCTGTGAATTTTTTCCTCTCCCAGACTGAATTAAAAAATATCAGTTTTTGAAAATTTTGTGTTATCTTGAGGTTTTAGTCTGCTATTCCTCGACCACAAAATCCACCCAACTGAGAACGATCTCCGTGTGTGAGCGAGTTTGAGCGTCCGCCGGAGCGCTTGTGCCGGTGGGCACCTTCCCAACAGCTGTGTGGCTCGATT